>NC_056743.1:1139113427-1139435927 GCF_019279795.1 Protopterus annectens | reverse complement strand
GACTGCCTTCTTTCCCAAGTGCTGTATCACGTAAGTGGGTTTTCAATAGTATGAAGGAGACCCATATATATATATATATATATATATATATATATATATATAGATATATCGCTTCCATTGTTGGGGACTTCCACTTATAAAGCACACTGGGGTGTACTCAGTCTTCCCGCTGTGTGACCAGAGTTAATACCCATACTGCCTTATGGCATCTGGAACTTTTTTGGATCTGGCTTCTTTAAGTAGGTAACTTACCAACTAATAACAGGTATCAATGGAAAGGGCAAGGAGTAATTAACAAAATGAAACTAAGATTGTTAATTAAGGATGCCCTGCAGCACATAAATTAATCATTGTTTTGCACTTATTCATATTTTCATATTTTTGTAACTGAGAGATCTACATGATATTGAGGGGCATGGTGACTATTGTAATGCATCAGCTGGAACCTTAGATGCTGTTGATGAAAACTGCCATTGATATTTCCACATTTTGAGAGATATTCAATGTTATTCATACTGCTGATTATGCAATCAGACACGTTTTCACGTTTCTGTAAATATCTCAATAAACATGCACTCAGGAGTGGAATTTCTTGCCGTCATGTGAAAGCTTATGAATGGTTAACAAAAGTATTCTATAATACATGTCTAGGTTGTACAATTTTGAAGATATGACAACTTGTTTGTGAAAATGTAGCAAACATGCAATTATTGGTATGAGTGCATTATAATGTATTATAATATTTATGGAAAGACTATAAAACTGAACTTCTTACCGATGACATTGCTGTTTGTACAGTTTTAATAGTTTGTACTCTTCACAAAATATTTACATTTGTTTATCTTGTGCTTTTTTAAGCTTAGTTGTCAGAAAATGTTCTGGAATGTAAGGATGTGTGTAGGCTGGAAAGATGTGACAGCCCACGCCATATAGGGTTTAATGAATTAAATAAGCATTACAAACCAATCCAAATCCAAATTCTCCCCTTGTGTATGTTAAACATTAATGCCCATTCATGTCAAATCAATTGATTCCTAATCAGTGGGTAGATCCCGTGCTAGTACTCTTTGCCCCTAGACATCTAGACTAGTTTGCAATTCTCGCTTTAATCTCCTCTCTTTGCTCTCCCTCAATTCAAATCCTCATCACTCTTATCTCATTTTCTACTATGAATTAAAACTGCAGTTTTTCTTGTCCCACAAATGCTCTATCCCAATTCTAATTGGGTCTCCAGACCTAACTCTTTCCACCACCTCTTTGTACATGTTAGCATTCCATTTTAACTTACCTAAATATCTGTTTTGCAGTGAGAGATTATCTCACAATATACTTGTTAGTTCTTTCTATGCTGCCTTCCATCTTATATCCTTTAATGATTCGACAGATAGTTTCAGCATTTATTGCCTAATTTATCAGCGCTTGTCTTCTGTGGCATCATTCCAGTTAATTGGTTATCTTTGACTTAACTGCTTATGCTAAAATCAGGCAGCATTTCCTGCTATTTCTGTGTCGACCATATTCTTTACGCTGACCTTCCATGCATACAGCACAGTCTCATGTATCCTTAATGCTGTAAGGCAAATATGAAAAACTGTTCCTTTTCTGCTGCTTTCTTCAACCTCTCTGCCCAGGAGCTCTCCCAAAACTAAGTGCCATTCCTCCTGTGTCTCCCACTATCTCCAAAGGTTGCTGTTACCCTTTCTTCTCTCTATTCACAGTCTGTATGGGGAGGGCATAATAACCATACATGGGCAATTGTTAATCACATAGTCCATATTCCACAGGTTCACAGATTCACTTGTCTAGGGATTTCCTTTAAGCAATCAAAGCATATTCATTCAACACTCCAGTTTCCAAAAAGAAGTACAAAAAATGGTGAGTTGAAAACATAAACACAAAAATATCTTTTTGGGGGGCTGCACCCCTATGTGGGGGGAGCTCCTCAAACACCTAATTTATATATACCAACTCCATGACTGTACAATGGGGAGAAAAGGGGGAAATTTCTAAAAAGCCCTCTGCCAGACTGCACAATACACGGCAGTAAAATTCACCACAACATTAAATTTTCACACAAAAGCCACTCATCCACCAGTCTGTCAATCATCTGTAACTACGCCCATATCAAGCTATCAATCTACTGGCCTTTGAAAAGCTTGACTGGAATAAGCAAATGTTGATACTTTTTATTTCCCATTACCCCCCACCCTCACTTCCATTATTTCTTGGCATTTGAAGAATGATTATATTTCCTTGTATAAGGCGGTCATTTAAAGTTTGTAGTACACTTCAAAACCCAGAAAATGTAAATAGTCACAGCACTGCTGCTGCCATCAAAACAGAAAACACTGGATGATCTCCTGTAATCTTCTGTGTTTTGTGAGTAAACTTCCTTTAAACACCAAAAAGAATGAAAAATAAGAAATGAAAACACCAAGACACAGGGAAAATAACTTGAACAGATAATCTAGTGAATAAAAGATAATGTCCATACACTTGGGAAAAACTTCACTCTTTTTTATGTAAAATGTATCTTTAATTCTTAAGTAAACCAGACATATAGAGAAAAAGGAGCAGATTGGATATATGAATTTATTTTATTTATTTTCCATTTGTTTACCAGGATAGTCCAACTGGACACAGGTCCATTTTCAGCACAGGCCTCGGGAGAAAAGCTCCAGTTTACATACATACATAGTCACGAAGAAACAAACAAACAAAACATAATCCAAGAATAGCAAGCAAAACATAGCAAATAGCTCAGTTAACATATATCAGTCGAGATGAAACATACAACTCATAGTCGGATGCAGTACATAGTAAAAATAATATACATTCATAAGGATATTATCAATGGGATTGATATAGAAATCACACGCTGAAAACAAGTCACTCATAGCAATATTTTAAATGGGATTAATATAGAATTCACAGATTGTAAATGTGTCAGGTGTTGAAGATAGTTAAATTGTTACTTAAGAAAAAAATCCAGAACACACCCGTGGAGACAATAATTTCAGCATTTACAATTTTACTGAAATTGTACCTTCCAATAGAACTAACTTGGCTAATCTATTGGTAGAACTTAAACTTTTACCAGAGCATTGAATTTAAAGCATTTTTAAAAATACAACACACAATATTAGTGGGCTCTAGAAAAAGCACCTTTAATCCCCATGGTGCAACCTTTAAAGCTTTATGAGGAGCTAGTAGAACATGAACTACGAGACAAGTTGTTACGTTTCTGGGAACACGCAGCATTCTAATTTAACCAAACAAGAACTTGAATTTATTTCTTTACTTTCAAGGACACGTCAGCCAGGTGAAAAAACCGACAACGTGGTGGTGTGGTACTTATGTATGACCACACTTATGAAGAAATCATACACAACATGCTACACAACGACCAGCAGTATTGTCTCATATCAATGAGTACAATATAGCTGTAGCCAAGATCAAATACACATTTAACGATCACTTATTACAAGGTGTCATTAATGAGCAATTGTACAATTTTCTTTAGTTAACAAACCCAGGGTTCCTATTATTTTGGAATCCCCAAAACTCATAAAATATTAACGCCGCTGCTTTAGAGACCATTGTCTCAGGCGCTGGGGGTCACGGAACCCATTTCCAAATTTATAGATTTTGTTACTAAAAGCACACCCTGGCTATGACCCATGTGATAAAAGATTCTGGGAGTTCCTCAAACTTTTCCCAAAAGAAAAATGCCTTACTTCTTCTTTGATGATCACTGTGGACATTAAAGACCTATTCCCTCCCATACTGTTGGGGTCATACTGTTGGGGTTGAATGGTTTACTGATTTTCTTAGGTTTGAAACTAGTCTCAGTAGTAACATCATTAACTTAATTTCTGATATGCTCTACATTGTTCTAAATAACAGCTATGTGTTTTTCAATGGGGAATTGTTTAAACAAACAAAAAGAGAGGGCTATGGTGCTTTCTGTGCCACCTGCACGCCCAACACGGTATTGCACAGATGGTTATATTCCAGTCCACTTGGGCACAATATATTACTTTTATTGCCGCTACTTGATGATATATGTATCATCTGGGATGGCACCAGAGAACAAGTGACAGGGTTTTTGGAGCATATTAACTCTTCTACTGATTTTCTATCCTTACCCATGAAATTAATGAGAATGAACTTCATTATCTAGACGAAAATCTTGAGAGATGCTCAAACAGGTGAACTGTATTCTAAAGTTTATAGAAAACCCTCATTCTCCACCCTGCTACATTTTAATAGCCAGCACCCTTTTCAACAAAAGAAAGGGATAGTTAAAGGCTTGCTTATCAGAGCATCCCGTATGTGTAGCAGGTTATCTGATTTTATTGATGAAGCCAACATCCTTAAGGTGATGTTTGCAGATAGAGGTTATCCAGACTACCTGGTGAATAATCTCATCCATGAAATACTTAGTAAAATACACACCATTATTTGGGAATAAGGAGGCTGTGGTTTTTAACGCTATGATTCCCAACACACAAACCCAAGAGAACCAGAGTCAGTTCATTTATACTTACTCAGAGAACTCAAGGGAGATAGAAAATACAATTATGAAGTTTTGGTTTGTATTACAAACCAATGATGAATTTAAGAATTTGATTTCCAAGAAACCATCCTTTGTTAGAAAAAGGTCAGAATTTAAAAGAAGTTTTCGAACAAAAACACAGCACTACTTGTACGACCACCAAACAAAGGAATGGTACTTTTAAATGTGGCATGTGCAAACAATGCTCTTTTATAATCAACAACAGTCAGTTATATTTAAAAGCACGCAGTGTCAATTTGAAACCACATGGTCATCACACTTGCAGTAGTATACATTGGGTGTTGCTTGAACATAGGAAAACTGAAAGGCGTAGAAATGATATATGAACATATCTATGATATAGACAAAAAGAAAGATAGTAACATTCTATAAACACCCTCAGTTGTCCCAATTTTAAGTTAACTTTCATGGTGCTTGAACAAGTCCATCCCAGCAATAGAGGGGGGACTGGGAGTCCACCTTGGAAGTCAGGGAATTAATCTGGCAGCTGAGGCTTGATGCTGGCAGCATGCCTGGCATGAACGAGACGTTAAGCATAGGACCAGTTCTCAGGCTCAGACGAGCTAGATTATAGTCTGTATTTTTTATAATGTTTTTTTTTTTTTAGTACTTGTTGTTAGCATATTTATGCTTTACCAACAGTTCTTATTACATTTTCCAAGCATAGTTGTGCTCTTTTTACATGTAAACAGTACTTACTTACTTGCTTACAGCTTGTTGATACATATTCATGTTTTGGTATTTCTTTTTATATACAAGTTGTAGTCTTGGAAGTTTTTAATGCAGATAGGGAATATTTATCAGAAAATGTATAATTTGCACACTACATGATCTTTTTACTTTATTTTGTATAGTGTATATACTATCAGGAGTGTTAGAATGTGTTACACTGAATACTATGTGTTTTTAAAGAGCTTTATCAAGACTGAATTTTTCATCATCTTGAAATGCTTTCTAATTACTTTTTAATTGCTTTCCAAGTACCAATTAAATTCAGCATGTGACTCAGCTATTTAAGCACTGTTTTTCCAGTTTGCTTTGTTTGCTCTGACTTGAAAAAGCCTGGAATTGTCCAGGCGAAAGCGCTTGTCATCAAGTTGTTCTGTGAAGGATTCGTGTTGGTATTAAACCTGCTTGTTACCATTACCTTGCTGCAGTTGAATTATTGTCTCCACGGGTGTGTTCTGGATTTTTTTCTTGGTTGGTCTACATTTGTTCGTGAAGTTTTTCTAAATTGTTACTTAAGTAAAAAGGTGAAGCAGCATAGTAGAGTACTGACACTATGACTGTGAAAATAGGAAATAAGTTGGTAGTGAGCATAATGACTAGAGGGGCAAATTGGATTAATACAGGATACAAAAGGGTTAGTTCTGTAGATATTGCAGGATTTTGTATGAGGCCTATTGGTTGTATGATGAAAAATAGATTGTTAAGTAGTTGCTTACTCTGTAGAGTCACAGGAACATAACTAGTTGCTCATGTAGTGAGTTTTCAAGAGTTTTTTAAATTGTGTAGCAGAGCTATTAGATGACAAGTGGCTAGGTAGAGTGTTCCAAGCTTTAGCAATAGTATAACCAGAGAGATTTCCCAGCAGCATTATTGTATTTCATGACATTTAGGAGGTTTTGGTTACTAGATCTTAAGGTTCTTGTTGTAGTATAGGGTTGAATTAGATTCTGGAGTGCTGGGACTTTATCAGGGTAGTAGCATAACTTGTGTGCAATTGACAATTGATTCAGTTGCAGTAGCTGAGGCAGCTCAAGCCAGTTTAGCTGTTTGAGTGATACACAGTGATGGGCCCCATATGAGGCTTCTGTGGCAAACCTAGCAATCTTATTATAACAAGATTCTAATTTGTTTAAGTCAGCCTTGTGAAGGTTGGTTAAAACTTGGGATGCATAGAGCAGGGTAGATAAGAGATGTGTCCTAGCTACTGTGGCTTTAGTGTGTCTAGTGAAAAATTGCTTATTCTGATAGAGGAGTCCTAGTTTTTTGTCAACTTTCTTGATAGTTTGGGCTATCTGAATGTTAAATCTCAGATTGTTTAATATTTCTACACCTAACAGTTTTGTGTGGGTGGTTGGGGTGATCTTGGTATTGTTTTTGCACATAATGGTAAAATTTTCACTTGGAGAGGAAGATCTACATGAGCTGAAAAGAAGTAGTTTTATTTTATTGGGGTTAAGAATAAGCTAGTAGTTAGTGAACCAGGTTTTGACTAATGAAGTTTTGGGTTAGGGAGTGAAGGTCATCTAATGTGGGAGTGGCACAAATAAGGGTGGTGTCGTCTGCATCATTGGGTGTGGAGGAAGAGAGCTGGTTGATAAATAGAGAAAAAAGTAATGGGACAAGGATGGAGCCTTCAGGGACCCCTAAGGACACTGGTAAAAAAGGGAACAGTTGTTTTTGTAATTTGCCATTGAATTGTATATTGTTTAATATAAACAAGCACATCACTACTTTTATCAAGTACCAGTATTTGACTGAAGATCTCCTAAGGAATAAATGAAAGGAAAGAGGTATAAGCCAGTCAGGATATAAAACTTTGTGACCAGTGAGAAATACTGAAGAAAGATCCAAACTACACCATATATATATATATATATATATATATATATATATATATATATATATATATATATGTATATGTGTGAAAGTTTAAAACATTGTGTGTATTAAGTTTGAATTTGTTTATATATTAGTGTTGTAGTGTTTTAAAAGTGTAGTATCTCTTTAAGACATTTTGTTTTGTATGGAGGCAATATGGCGGCGGTAATGTGCATTGCTGTAGTATGGTATGTGCATATTTTTGCTACTTTGTGAGAGACAGGTAAGTGATGTTTTTTTTATGAATAGTTTTGTTGGGTTTAAAGAATTGTGGTAGTTAAACTGATGGGAAAAGTTACTAGGAGGGGAAGTGGGTATATTGGATGTGTTTAGGTGTGTTGTGCAGGGAACAGCTGCGTGTTTGCAAGTTTTGGAGATCACAGTACAGTGGAGATAGGGAAATTTATCTTTTCTCCACTGTAGAGTGATCTTGGTATATTTAATTTGTATAGGGTGAGGGCTGCAAGGGGGCTCCACCCCCCGCAAAAATGTAGAAGAGGTTAATGTGTAGTTTTTTAGTACGGCTGTTATGTGTTAGGTTATAGTAGGGAGTAGTGACACTATCAGTGGTGTGACATATTGTTTTCGATGTTTTGGTCTTCAATATTATTCCTGTCAGTTTTGTGGACTTTTGAGTTTTTGGTCTTAAGTTGTTTTCATCTCAATGTATTGCAGTTCAACATTATGGCTGTTTGATTTAATGAAGTAGACCATATATATATATGTATAATAATACAACTGTCCAACTGTCCTACTGTATAAAACTCATCTAAACTTCTAACTCTTAGCCCAGGCAGACCCATGCAACAACTGGAACACCCGGATGAATAGGACAGATTTCTTGATGAAGATGTGGGGCTGCAAACAGGAATACATTCAGACGAATGAACAGACATGATAACTTCTTTTGTTAAACACCCTAAGCACTGTTAAGATTGGGTCGCATGCTAAGAAGTTAAAAACAGACTTTTCAGGCTGGCAAAGAAAAGCAGTAGAAAGTAAAACAGTGTTAAAAGCTGTTAGATACTTTGGTCTGTCACACATATGAACAAAAAGTGTGCCAGGCAACGTTTAAAGACATTCAGTCGTGAGAGACGCACTTCTTTCCTGAATACTCTTTGGCAGTGCTAAGTATTCCACTGGCTTTCCAAGACTTTTAAAGTCAGTAAAACACTTTGCTCTCTTACACTTTTCTTCTTGCTACCCTGTTACTTGGAAGCATGCACTACATGCACTACAAATAATCATTACGTAGTCTCACTAGTCCTAACCATTATGTGTTCTTGACACGATTCCCTAGATTGGCTGTTGAGGTAAACTTCTTGGCACGCATGTCTCAACCACACAATAAGGTGGTTATGATCAGAGACCCAGTCATAATCCTCTTATGTTAACAACGTAGTTGACAATCTACAACAGCACCTCCTTGATGGGTCCTAGGTTGGGTATGCCTTCTTCACTAATCAGTTTTGGCAGTGTTTCACCAAACTCCCAAATTCAGACACATCAACATGTCTAGTCAGTGAATACCATATTTAAACATGCTGGCTTCATAAGCAAGCTCATCCCCTGAGACCAATCATTCACCCCCTAGGACCAGTAAAATACTGTCTTGTATATCAGGAAGTAGCAATGCTGATTAAACACTACATTAGACAGGTGATATAAGAATATATACTTACCCAAGATTATACCAGAAGGTTGAGGCCTGATACTGTTTTGCCAGGGATGCCCTCCAAGGCTGTCATATATTGGCTAAAAACTTCTCAACACCCTAGTGTCTTCTATTAGGCAATATCAGTGCTCAAAAGCTTCCAACAAAACAAAATATAATCCATATAATATAAATATACTGCTGCTCAAGGGTAGGAACCTTAACAGAAAAATCAACTCTGTATAAGCTCTCTTCACCCTGGAAAATATCACTATATGCATCATCACTGAGACCTGGTTGAAGACCTTTAAGAGCATCCCATCAGTGCAAAGTTAAGTGGCTTACAACAAGTTCAGGCCCACCATGCAAGATGAAGGCACTAAAGGCAGGGATGTCCTTATAGCTGTAAAGAAAAAAAAAACAATTCACTTCAGACTAGTTACACAAGATAAAGATATGGAACTCCTCCACATCCAACTTAAGATCCCTTATCATGGCTAATTATGGGACCACCTCTATCTCCTCCTCAGTCAATAAGACCTACCAAGCTAACATGGTGTCCATATGCATTAAGCCAAACACTATTTTCGTAAGGGACTTCAACTACCCTTCTATTAACTGGGACACATATACATCCTCTAACATGTATGTCTAGAGATTTCTGGACTTCATCTATACAAACTCTCTGGACCAGTCTGCACCAAAACAAGGGGCAATAAAATCCTGGACATGGTCCTCACTAATAATGGACGGTTCTGCTCACTACCAACTGTAACTCCCTTCCTGGTCAAATCAGACCACAGATTAGTCACATTCACCTTAAAACTTAAGCCAGAAGCACTCTCCAATATCTTAGTATTCAGGGATTATGCCAAGGCTAGACTACTAAAACTGGCTGATGACCTGCCTATGTTCAACATCTCCTTCCAATTCAATGAGCACACTGCTTATATGAAATCCTTTACTGCCATATTCTAAGCACATGTGGCTTGGTGCATAGATGCATTTGTCCTCCTCCAAAATAAATAGAATGCCAAATTCAAAAATAAATCCCTGTAGTGGAACTAAATGTAATCAGGCTCTATAATAAATTTAAAAATTTGCTGCGTGTAAAAATGGATGTAGCTCTCAGGATACAAAAAACTCTTGTTAAACTTAAAAGGGAACTCCAGAACCTGATCAAATCAAACAAAGTGGAATATGAGGTAAAAATAACCACCAAAGCAAAGAATAACCCCAAAGCTTTCTTTAACTGTGTTAGAAACATTAGAAACAATGCCCAGCACTGCTCAGATCTAACAGTAAATGATATCACATACTCAGACCCAGAGGACATAGCTAATCTGTTAGTGGACAAATTTAACTCTAAACTCACCCACCTCTCCTCCCAATATTCCCAGATCTCATACTCAAATCAACACCACTCCACCCCACCAAATCCCCCATGAACAAGTCTATAAGGTACTATCCAATGCCAAGAACACTGTTTCTGTGGAGCTGAATAACACACCGGGTTGCTTACTGACCAGCCTAAAACAGGACCTGTCAAACCCCCTACAGAGGCTATTTTCAATGTCAGCCTCCAAACAGGCTTTGTAAGAATAAATGGAGAACAGCGACTGTAATCCCTTTTCACAAGGATGGGGGATCAGCAAACCTGAGACACTACTAACCTATAAGTCTAACTAGCCTCATTTCTAAGGCTATGGAAAGGATTGTTACAGAATGAATAAATAAGGGCATAGGGAACCTACAGACTATTGACCCAAGTCAGTTTGGATTTGTCAAGACCAGATCCTGCTTACTTACCCAGGATGACTTCCTCAAGAAGGTCAGTAATGCAATGGATAAGGACAAATTATTACACTCTGCATATCTAGGCTGTTATGGAAAGTTGTGTCTCATGTTTATTCTTTACAAAATGCATATTAACTTTTAGTTATGTACTTACTATAACGATAGATGTATGTGATCCATCTCGCCTACATTCATTACTGACGGGCTCGGAGCCGAAAGTCAGCTCCGACTTGGCCACTATAACTAGCACAAAGTCTCTCACTGGCTGGGCTAACCCTGTATCCCAGGATGCATCATGCCCAAACCCCCAGATCTTGTTTGCCCCAATATTATTTTCCCACATACACCACACCACAAGGATATATATGTAAGAGGAGAGAAAAAATAATATCCTCAGAGGAATCAGAATACAAGTTTCATCTAAGTCCAACAGGTAGGGGGAAAGAGGGCGGGTACGTAAGAATGTAGGCGAGATGGATCACATACATCTATCGTTATGGTAAGTACATAACTAAAGGATGTAATGTGATCCTATCTCGCCTACATTCATTACTGATGGGGCAGCGTCCCTAGCACCTGAATCCTGGGAGGCTCACTGGAAAACACTCCTGAGCACTGTGGAACCAAAGGAAGCCCGACCTCTAGAGGCCACGTCCAGTTTGTAATGAGAAATAAAGGTATGTGGAGAAGTCCAAGTAGCTGATGCACATATCTCATTTATGGATAGTCTAGCATGAAAGGCCACTGAAGTTGACATAGCCCTGGTAGAATGTGCCTTAACTGGAAAGGGAAGATCCTTACCCTCTAATGCATAAATAAATGAGATGCAGTCTCTAATCCACTTAGCTATGGTGCCCTTAGTTACAGATCTGCCAATTCTATTGTCCAAAAAGGACACAAACAACTGATCTGATTTCATCTTCTGTTGTGTCCTATTTAAATAAAACCTCAGTTGTCTATGCACATCCAACTGGTGAAATTTGTATTCCGCTTTGTTGGAAAACCGTGGAAAAAAGACCGGAAGCTCAAAAGACTGGTGGAGACAAAGAGCAGAAGAGACCTTAGGGAGAAAAGAAGGATTAAGTCTCAGAGATTCTCTGTCCTTATGAAAAATTAAATAAGGAGGTTTAACAGAGAGGGCTTGCAGCTCCGATACCCTTCTGGCTGAAGTTATGGCTACCAAGAAGGCAGTCTTCCATGACAAAAATTTCAATTCGCAGGAGGCTGCCGGCTCAAAGGGAGAAGACGTCAAAGTTCTGAGTACCACATCTAAATCCCATGGTAAAACGGGTTGCGAAACTGGAGGGCGAAGCAACCAGGCTCCTTTCAGAAAGGCTTTACACAGCTTATGACCCATGAGGGAAGGCTCATGTGCAACATGATAATTGGAGATTGCTGCCAACTGAACCTTTACAGTGGAGGCAGCCGAGCCCTGTCTAAAGAGTGTTGCTAAGAAATCTAACACCGCTGACACCGGGGCTGTAAGGGGATCAAGATCACATTGCTGAGCCCAAATTGCAAATCTCTTCCATTTACTAGAGTATATTTTCCTAGTAGAAGACTTATGGGAGGAAGACGGAATATGTACTACTTCCGGGGTAAAGATATGCTGTCTGACTAAGGTCAGAAGTGGAGAAGCCAGGCAACGAGCTTGAGTGTTCATAGGGATGGATGGAGCTGTCCTGACTGATGAGTCAATAGGTCTGGAACTGGGTCCAGAATCCAAGGACCATCCACCGCATACTTCCAAAGGAAGGGGAACCAAACTTGACGGGGCCAGTGTGGTGCGATTAAAATCATCTTGCTTCCCAAGCAGGTAGCCTTCTGAATCACTCTTGGCAGATTAGGGACCGTCGGGAAGGCATAGAGCAGACCGGAGGGCCAATTGTGGACTAGAGCATCCCTGGGTGACTCCCCCTGTGGGGGGATCAGAGTGAAAAAATTGCTGCACTTTGCATTCAGGGGGCTGGCAAAGGGGTTGCAGCAGGGAAGGCCCCACTTGGAGAAGATCTGTGCAGCCACTCTGTCATTCAGGGACCACTCGTGAGGCATCAGAATAGCTCTGCTCAGCCTGTCTGCTATCACATTAGACTTCCCCGGAATGTGCGTTGCCACTAGAAAGTGCTGGGAAGCGATCGCCCAATTCCACACTCTCATGGCCTCCCTGCAAAGGGGGTAGGACTTGGTTCCTCCCTGCCTGTTCAGATACCAGACAACCGACATGTTGTCGGAAAGAATTACAATAGTTTCCTTGGGAAGAGAGCTGTGAAGTGCCTGCAACGCTAGAAGCACCGCTCTCATCTCTAGAACATTGATATGCAAGTGAAACTCGTGGTCTTGCCACGTACCTTGGACCGTCTCGCCCAGATAATGCCCCCCCCACCCTATCTGGGAGGCGTCCGTGGTTACTGTGGCAATAGGGGACAGGGGGCTCAAGGGTCTCCCTTGATCCAGATTGGACGAGAGAAGCCACCAATGCAGATCCTGCCGGCATCTCTCCGTGATGAGATTTGGATGGGACAATGGGCGTTCCTGATATGACCACTGGGCCGAAAGGAGCCACTGAAGTATTCGCATGTGTAACCTGGCTAGCAGAACTAGGAGAATGGTAGCCGCCATTGATCCCAACAACTGAAGAACCATCCTGGCCTGGGCTTTTCCCCGGGGTAGTAAAGCCAGGACTTGGGCCTGTAACACTTTTATTCTCTCTGTTGGTAGGAAAGCTCTCATCTCTACAGAGTCTAGCTCTGCACCGATAACGGCAACACGCTGTGATGGCAGCAATACAGACTTTGCCCAGTTGAATGAAATCCCTAGAAGATGGCCCAATTTGACAGTAGCTCTCATAGCTTGAACAAGTAGATGCCTGGAGGGGGCGTTGAGGAGCCAGTCATCTAGATAAGGAAACACCTGGAATCCTAGATGTCTCAGGTGAGCTGTCACCACTGCCAGACACATGGTGAACACCCTGGGGGCTGTGGTGAGACCAAAGGGCAGGGCCTGGAATTGAAAATGACTGGCTCCCAGCCGGAAGCATAAATGATTCCTGGAAGCCTTGTTTATTTTGATGTGATAATAGGTATCCTTGAGATCAAGGGAGCACATCCATACTCCTTTTTCCAGCAATGGGAAAATGGATTGCAAAGTGACCATTCGGAACTTGGACTTCTTTACAAAGCGGTTTAGATGGCTGAGATCCAGAATGGGTCTCAAGTCCCCTGTTCTTTTTGGCACCAAAAATAACCTTGAGTAAGTTCCTAATCCAATCTGGTCTGCGGGGAATGGTTGGATGACTCCATTTTCTAGCAGCTTTGAGACCTCTATTGCTGCCTGATCCCGTTGACTGTGTGGAATGTCCAGGATTTTTCTTGATGGCGGGGGGGCAAATAAAGGGAATGGTGTAACCTCCGGTGATAATACGAAGGACCCATCGATCCTGAGTGATGGACTCCCAGGCCTGAAGATGCTCCGAAAAATGACCCCTGACTGGCTCCGGAGACGCATAGTCAGGTAATCCCTCAGGGACGTTGGTAGGAGGAACCATGAAAGGACTCGCGGTCTCCTGTATTGCAGGGGCCTCCACCGCCTCTAGGGGGATGCCTTCCATTAAAATTCCCCCCTCCTCTGCCCCTGGAGGGGGGGTCACTTTGATGGGCAGGGGAAGACTTTTGAGACTTTCTGAACCACATTTTCCCTCCCCTCTGAGCCTTGGGATAAGGTCTAGTGGGAAGCAAAAAATGGGCCCCAACAGCAGACAAAGTCTTACCCTCCTGCTCACATCTAGTGAGGGTGTCTTTCACTTTGGGTCCAAAAAGGGAGGACCCGTCGAATGGGGCGTCTGTGAAAAAAGACTTGAAAGCCTCCGCAAAATGACACAAGCGCATCCAAGCTTGCCTCCTAAGGGCTACGCCCGAACTCGCTGCTCTACCCGCCCCCTCGGCTGCATAAGATATGAGCCTCATGGACAAGTTGACGATGGAAGAAAGGGTAGAAAGCTGGGCGTTAACAGACTGGGCCAATGCCTCAGGCAAGTTACCTGACAGGGTATCTCCCAACTCCTTTATGAGATCCCTTTGGAGCCGCGTAAAATGACACAAGTAATTCAGCGACCACAAGGTAAATGTCGCTGAAGACAGGGTACGCTTCCCATACCTATCCATACTCCTAGACTCCTTATTAGGAGGATGGATGGAAGTAGAAGCCTCTGCCACGTCCTGCTGGGTGGCAGACGCCGCCACCACCATAGCATCCACAGGTACTCCCTTGGTCAAAAATTCTTTTCCAGGAGGCGCAGATAAGAACTTATTGGGCCGGCTAGGAACTGGCTCCACAGAGTCAGGGTGTTCCCACACCCTTCGACAAATAAGATCCAATAATTCATCGAAGGGTGGAGACACCCAGGATGCGGAAGGCTGGGCTCCGAAGGCCTTGAGGAAGACCGACTCCTCCTCAGAAGGGGTTTTGGATGGCCAGTCGCCCCGCTGTCTCAAGATCTCCAGGATATCGGAGAATGAGACATCATCAGAGGACGACTTTGGGGACCCTTCTGCATCATCGAGGTCGGTGTCCGAGGTGACAGACTCATCTGGGGAGTCTACGTGCTTCCTTTTACACAACTTCTTCCTAGGAGGCTCTTCAGGCACAGACTCTGAAGGGCCCTCAGAAAGTAGGGGACCACACATGGAAGTATCCTCAGGCCTAGGAGCCCCGCTGTCCAGAGATAGGGGGGCACCAGAAGCTCTAGTCGCAGTGTCTAGGGAAGGAGTTGCTGATTCAGGTGAAGTCACTATGGACTTGGCCAGCACGCTCCTCATAGCCTCGAAGGCAGGTCCACCAGAATCGGACAAAAAACCCGCCTCTGAGACCATGACCGGAGTTGGGGTACCCCTAGCCAAAGCACCAGGGGAAGACTCGGAGCCGCAGTCTGAAGCCCCGATGTATCCCCCTCGGGTTCGACTGAGGACACCCGAGTACCGAAACCTGTAGAAGGAATGGAAAAGGTTGGAGCCGATGTCGGATCCGAAAGACTAGCAGGAGGTTTCAGAGCCATCCCCAGGGACTTCACTCGATTCGGCAGACTCCAGCTCCGACGACACCAAGGTTGTCAGAGGAGGAAGAAACAGAACCGATATAGTAGCTGGCTCTGGAGCCGACTGGGCTGGAGCCGAAAATAATTTAGTTAACACTGGCGACTGGAGGAGCCTCTGGACCACCCTATCGACATCCGAATCCAAGAGCCTGGAGGACTTGGAGGAGACAGATGGGGGTCGAGAAACTTTCTCTGTTGGAAGTGAGAGAAGACTGGGGGAACGGCTCCGAATTGGCTCCAAAAGGATTGGAGCCGGAGCAGGCTCGAGAACCACCGCAACCTCCTTCGGCGCAGACGACCGTGGAGTCGAAGAAGCCGACCCTGCAACAGACAATACTTCCTGAGGCTCCGAGACCAGTGGAGCCAAGGAAGGGGACATAGCCTTGGACAGTGCTTCCTGCGGCTCTGAGACCAGTGGAGCCAAGGAAGGAGATGTAGTTTTAGACCTTTTCTCCGGAGGCTCCGATGAACTAGTCGGAGCAGGAAACTTCATTTTAGACTTGGACCTGGATTTCTCAGAGGGAGGAGAGGACGTCAAAGTTTCCTCAAAGGAGGGTTTACTCAAACCCTTGAGGATAAGTTTATTTTCTCTCTCCTGTAAAACCCTGGCAGAGAAGGCATGACACACACTGCAGGATTCCTGCAAGTGTATGGCACCGAGACAATATACACAGATGGCGTGGCCATCAGTCAGCGACATCTGATATGCACATTTGGCACATTGTTTAAAGCTAGATGGCTTATGTTCTTTTGGCTCCTTGCCCAACATAAGGAACACAATCCACAAGCAATAATATTTTGAATTTAAACAATAAATCACACAAAGTACACTCAGCAACACAAGGTAGGGAGGGAGTAAAAGGCTCTAACTTAAACGCCCGCACACTAACAACACAAGATAGGGCAAAGGCCCTCTAACTTAAACGGGCCTAGTCCGCCAAACAGAAGGATTAACCAACAACAATGCAATCAGTCACAACAATAGATATAACAGACAACGTAGCTATTAGAATAGCTTTTTTGGTATAATAACTCAAAGCTATAAGTTCAAAAACAAAAGAGAGGGTACTCAGCCACAGCCAAGTCGAGACCACATCGTTACTCTAGGAGCTGCAAACGAGATCTAGGGGTTTGGGCGTGATGCATCTTGGGGTACAGGGTTAGCCCAGCCAATGAGAAACTTTGTGCTAGTTATAGTGGCCAAGTCGGAGCCGACTCTCGGCTCCGAGCCCATCAGTAATGAATGTAGGCGAGATAGGATCACATTACATCTTGTAGTTTCTTCACTAATGAATTAAGTGAAATGTTTATAATATGTTTATGTCAAAGCTTTATATTTCAAGTGTCTTACAATTCTACTCTCGGTTATTAAACTGTAGTATACTGGCAGATAGCTGAAGGCAAAGTAAGTGCTGAAGGAGTTAAGAGATGTTATGTTTGAAAGTTAGCAAATGGCATTAGGCATCCGTGGAAAGCAGATTAATGAATAGTATGCTCTGGCCTTCACAGGCTGGGGGATGTCTTTTCAAGGATGTCTATTAGATAGTGTGCACTGGTACCAAATGTTACAAAGTTGAAGGCCAATAATCTTAAACACAGGTGGTCTATGTTTTAAAAAGACATATCTGTGAAGTGTTCATGTGAAGTTCTAAGCGAGGATCATGAGGACATAAAATATTTAAAAATTAAATGATTCATTAAAAACAATGTAACATCAGAGTTCTGCATGCATGAAATTGATAATAAAGTATATACATTAAGCTTTTTCCTTTATTCTTTGAGACTGATCTGAAAATTTTAGTAGACAGTCCCCCACAGTGCTGTTAATGGAATAAACACATATTTTGCACATCCTTAAGTGGCCAGTCCTGGATACAGTACTTATCCACCCCATTATCCCAACTGCAATGCTGGAGCTATACATTTTGAGCTTGTGATAGGACTAAAGCAAGTGGGTGCTGTAGGAAAAGGCTGATCAAAACCTTTCCTCTGTCATTGCACAGCATCAGAATCCCTACCCCTTCCTCTCTGAATGGTGTGTGAATTGATGTAGTCATTTTTTTTTCTTTTCTGAATTACCAGGATCCAGGATCTACAAGGTAAGTCTTAATAGGGAAAATGGGAACAAAGTTAAGCAGGCAGGATCAAATCCATGTAAAGGAAGCACCTGCATATTTTATGAATCATAATTATGGAAAGGAAAGTTGTAACTATTTGAATGAGTGATTTCAGCTGACTAAAAATTGTCCCAGTGAAGCATTTCTATTAAATGGAACTTATGATATGAATAACGTAGGGAATTTGAAGGGTATTTTGGAAGAAAAGATAAACAAAGTAAATGGGGAACAATGGGTACTATTTTATTCTTGGTATACTGAAGCTCTTAAAAGGGAAAAGGAATCAGCTGCTACAACAGGTAAAAGAGGTTAAGAAGGCAGTACAGACCAGTAAAAATGAATCCCTTTATCCCGTCTTGGCAGGTTTGGAAATAACTGGCAATGGCCAAAAAGAAGAAACTTCAGAAGAGGATGATAATCCTCCAGTAGCTACTGCATGCCCACCTCCATATGTACCACTACAGGTGGCTCATGTACAAGATTCTGTTGTTTCTCAGACCCCTGCATTTCAGACAACTGTCCAGTGGACACCAGGTCAATGTGGTACTGTTACATCTCAACCTAGCTCCCCTGTTCAACCCTTCAGGATAGGCATATGGAGTCGGGGAGGTTTCTTCTTCTTCTTCTTCTTCTTATTTCCAGCAAGCCTCTACCTCTCCAATAGGAGCACTAGTATTTGATACACCCATAGCCCACCACACACACTCACATGACATGGTAGGGCAAGAGGTTTTTGCCTCTGGAGAGGATCTTTTGCCACCTCTTAGAGAAATATTGGGGGCTAATAATAGAGAGCTTGTTCATCGCCTCTGGACCCCACCTGATTGGCATACTACGTCCAAAAGTTTTACAAATATTAGAGAAGATCTGTTAAGGTTTAAGGAGGAATTAAAAACTATAATAGAATGTTATAACCCTACACTGATAGATTTAAATAAGCTGCTTCAGTTACTCACTTCAGATGAAGTAACACAGTGGTAAGAAGGGTATTCTATATTGCTCATCTCATAAGTAAGGGCATTGCCTCCAGGAAAAAAAGAAGTTATTACCTCCCTGTACTCTTCCCTCATCAGGCCAATAACTGAGTACAACATCCCTTTTGGTATGTATCTTTCTAAGCATCTGAAGCAACTGGAGAAATCACATAGGATCCTCACAAGGAAAATTCAAAGTCTTCACCATCTGTCCTATGGGGATCGTCTGAAATCACTGTCACTTTATTCTGTTTCATACAGACCACTCAAAGGCAATCTCTGCTTTCTATATAAGGCAATCTCTGATCCTGCATTGCTGGAAATGCTTCATATCCAAAAGCCAAATGGTACATGGGTTACTCGCTCTAAATAACTTAACCTAGTATGTGACATTAATAAAACCTGCTAGAGGGACAGATTTGTCTCTCAGAGGTGACCACACCTTTGGAACAGACTTCGACTTCATGTCAAACAGAGCACCTCATTGGTCTTCTTCAAACGCAATCTTGATTATTGGATGGGTGACTATAAATTCACCCCAGAGGTTCCTCCTGTTGTCCCCCTTGGACAGGGGCATTAGGTGCTGATTATGGAAATAAGGGTAAAAACTCGGCTAGGCTTGTAAGGACCCTAGGGCCATTAGCCTAGTAACTTCCTATCCTATGAAAGTTACTTGAAAAGGCTGAAATAGCAGCTTTTACTCTCTCAGGGAATGCACCAATAGACAAAAGGACAGACTTGTAAAATAAAATTACAGAAGTGTGTCAAGTTAGGACAAACTAGTCTAAGATACAGGCATTTAAGCATAATAAAGTGGAAGCCCCTGCAGATATCTGAGTCATCTCAAAGCAGTGTTTGCTAGGCATTCAGGAATACCAGATCCAGAAGAACAAGCTAAGCCAGCTATTGCAGCTGTTTTTGTTTGGGTTTTGCTAGCCCCTGTACAAAATAAAATAAAGCAAGTGCTTATATACTGGTAGGGAAAGGACTTGGAGTCCTTGTTATGTGCTGCAAATCACTGTACTTATTATCAAGAAAAATGGAGAAAGGATACTGAGGATAAGCTGTTAACATTTTGAAATAAGGCAATTAGAAGCCCCAAGGGAATGAAGCAGAGGCAGTGGAAGGAGAAGAGAAATTGCTAGGTTATTTAAAAAGAGTGCTGGTCAAGGGGAACAAGGAGAAGCCGGTTGGCAGTGCCCCTTCTGTCTCATCTGATGGATCTTGCTTCAGTTGTGGTGAAGCAGGACATTAGAGAGCAGATGTCCACACAAGTGAATGCAGAGAGTCCAAGATAACTGGACTGAATGGCAGCCAAATTATAGCAATGCTGCATTTCCTCCACCACCTCCTCAAATTGGAAGGAATCAGGAATCACTGTACTGACTATGTCAGAAAATAAAACAGAAATACATCTTAATCCTCTGCTGCCAAAAGATCAAAAAGGATCTTATGTTAAGGAAGAAATAAATTCAAAGAAAATTCATTTCCTAGTGGACACTGGAGCCACTAGATCTGTATTAAAAGTCATTTCAGATAGTCAAATACCAGTATCAGAACACAAAGTAAAGGAGTTGGAGTAACAAATGTTACTGTTGCGTATCCTGTTTCAGAACCTATACCCATTTCTTTAGGACCGATTAAAGTAAGGCATTCTTTCCTTTAGAGTACTACTGTCTTTTGGCTTTTACTGGTTAGGGGTCACCACAGCAGAACTCTGGCCTGCTAATGATTGGTAGTGAGTTTTTACAGTGTCACGTTGCCAGCCCAGCACCCAACCTTCAAAGAAGGCACACCCACACATGTACCTACATGCATGTCTTTTAAATTTACTCGACCACAGGGAGGACATGCAGACTGCACACAGAAGGTGATCCAGCCAAGAATCAAACCATTGAACCTCCTGCTGTGAGGCAACAGCACTAACCACTGCACCACCACGGCCATACCCTTTTGAGTACTACTGCAACAGTGAATTTGCTAGGGAGAGACCTGTTATGCAAACTGGGTTGTACTATTTACTGTACACCACAAGGGGTGTATCTGAATGTTCTAACAGAATCACAGGGGGAACTATTAATAGTCTTAACACAAGCTGAGGAACAGCCTGTTGAAGGTATACAGACAGTGGAAGAACTGTTGCATTAGATACCTGCTAACTTTTCGGCTAAACATGCTAATGAAGTAAGTGTATTAAAATCTGCAGAATAAGTAAAAATATAATTGAATCCATCATCTAAACCTCTCCCTAGCATTACTCAGTATCCACTGAAACCAGAAGCAGGGCACGAAATCAAACCTGTAATTCAATAATAGTGCCGGCTAAAAGTCCTTGTAATACTCCTATTCTCCCTGTAAAGAAGCCAGGAAAGAATACTTAGGTTTGTGCAAGATATGAGTGCTGTAAACAATGCAGTATTACCAACTTTTCTTGCGGTTCCAAATCCAGCAACAATACTGAGTTGCATACCACCTACAGCAAAATATTTTTCTTGGATAGCTCTGTGTTCAGCATTCCCTTCTATACCTATCCACCCTGAAAGTCAGTTTCTGTTTGCCTTTACTTATAAGGGACAACAGTATACATGGACATGGTTACCACAGGGATACACTGACTCTCCTTCATTATTTCCTCAAATTCTTAAAAAGGATTTGGAGGATGTGACATTTCCAGGTGGATCTGTGTTAATGCAATATGTAGATGATTTACTAATAGCATCTGATTCTTTTCAGCCATGTCAGCAGGATACAATACATCTTTTAACTATCTTTGCAGAAAAAGGACATAAGGCATTGAGAGAAAAGTTACAGCTATGGTAATCTCAGGTATGTTATCTTGGTCATCTGACATCTCAGGATAGCAGGCAGCTGTTACCATCTCGTACTGAGGCAATAACTAAAGTCACACATCCAACTACTCAGCATGAACTTAGATTTTTCTTAGGTATGACCGGATATTGCAGACCGTGAATTTCTAACTATGTAGAAATTGATAAACCTTTGACAAATCTTTTAAAGCAAGACACACCAAAGCCCCTCCCTTGGGAGAGTGAAGAGGAAAATTAATTTCAAAATTTAAGGCAAGCTTTAGCTACTGCCCCAGCTTTAGGGTTACAGGATTATGGAAAGACTTTCAATTAATTTTGTCATGAAAGAAATGGATTTGCTCAGGGAGTGCTTGCACAAAAACATAGGGAAACTATCATCCATTAGCTTATTATAGTACAACACTTGATTCTGTTGCAAAGGGATTTCTACCATGTTTAAGGGCGGTGGTCGCTGCCACCATCCTAATTGATCTTGCACAATCACTTGTGCATGGCCATGAGTTTATGGTAGCCGTCCCTCATTCTGTATCATCTCTCTTACTTAAAATGAAAACTGAACCCAACTCAAATGCATGTCTAACTAAATATAGATTTACACATCTTTCTGATCCTTCTATTTCTCTCATACACTGTCCTGTTCTAAATCCTGCATCTTTGTTACCTACTGCTGTGGATAGTGAAGATTGTGTGTGTGTGTGTGTGTGTGTGTGTGTGTGTGTGTGTGTGTGTGTGTGTGTGTGTGTGTGTGTGTGTGTGTGTGTGTGTGTGTGTGCATGTGAGACTAATTATCTGCTTTTTCCTAGGAATGATTTAAAGGACACTCCCATACCCAACGCTGAACTGGACCTATTTCTGGTTGGTTCCTGTGGAAGAGACTGAAATGGAAATTTGGTCGCAGGAATATCTGCCTGCACCAGTAATGATGTTTTCCTTCAGCAAAGATTAGAGGGTGTATATTCCACCCAGGCAGCTGAGTTAGTGGCTATACAAATGGCTTGTGAGTTAGCCAAAGACAAAGTTGTCAATGTCTACACCGACAGTTGTTATGCTGTTGGTTTAGTACATGATTCTGGGCAACTTTGGAAACAGAGGGGATTCATAACTTCAGCAGGAACTCAGATTAAAAATTATTTTTATGTCAATGATGGTTTAAATGGTCTTTTGTTACCTAAAGAATTATCAGTAGTTAAATGTAGTGCCCATCAAAAGGAAATAGATACTGTTTCAAAGGGAAATAATTTGGCAGATCAAGCAGCTAAGCAAGTTGTAGAAGGACTTTGTTGCAAAATTATATGTGATGCTATTGCAAGAATCTAACAGTGATAATGTGCTTGATTTTAATACAGTATCAGCTTTCCAAGATGAAGCATTACAGGAAGAAGTTCAGAGGTGGCTTAAAGACGGATGCAGTAAATCCAACAATGGCTTATGGAGACATCCGGTTGGCCAACTGGTGGCACCTGCCTCCTTGCTACCTTAACTGGTAAGGGAATATCATTTACCAGCCCATGCAGGTAAGACAGCATTATTTAATCAAATTACCCAAAGTTGTTACGTCCCTCATGTCTTTTCTACTTCAGTATGTTAATAATTGTACAGTATGTTTAGAACACAATGTTAACAAAAATGCAAACATTTATTTATTTTATTTATTTTACATTTGTTAACCGGGGGTGTCTGAATGAGCCGAAAAGGCCCTTTTTCAGCAGAGGCCCGGGGAGAAAAGCTTCACAAAGAAAAATTACAGACACATTTAGTTATTTAGACATGATCAGTATACACACAAATTACAAGAGATATGTTTTTACAGTGGTATGCGGCACAAACAGTTACAGTGGAGAGAACAATCAAAAAAATATTAATTTTAAAAATAAAGGTAAGTAAAAGATTTGTGGTGTACGGCTGAACTTTGGAACGTAGGTAGAATACATACATAGTACACAGGTACAGTACATACATTGTAGATTAGCCAGTGTTTGTGAGTAAGATTGAAAAACTATTATCAATTGCTCTAGATTTAGTATGTATATGTTATCCGCTTTCACTAGCCTGGGGAGCAATCATGGCACTGCCAACTTTGCTTGAGATGTTGCCTGATGAGGTCTTTAAAGGGGGCTTTGGATGATGTGTTTTGAATGCTAGTAGGGACAGAGTTCCATTTTTTAGCCACCGAACTACTATATAGTGCATCTCCAAAGCTATTGTAGCTGTTGGTGACTTCTAGTAATAGTTTGCTTGATGATCTAACAGGCCTTTTGGCTGAGTGATGTTGTACTAGGTTTTTGAGGGCAGGACACTTATTGGGGAGGTAATAGATAGAATGACAGAGGCAGAGCTGATTGTAGGTTAGGAGGTTGGGCAGTTCAAGCCAGTGGAGCTGTCTCAAAGCAGTACAGTGATGAGTTCTTTATGAGCAATTTGCAGCAAAGCGGGCAATTCTGTTATAGCAAGCTTCCATTTTGCTTAGTTCAGTTTTGTTGAGATTAGTCAGAATGGGAGATGCATAGAGTAGGGTGGATAGAAGTTGGGAGCGAGCAATGGCTGATCTTGTGTTGTTGGTAAGAAATGGTTTGATATGGCAGAGTGACCCCAGTTTGGCATGTACTTTTTTAATAGTTAAGTTCAGATGACCATCAAATTTTGAGTAACTTAAAATTTAAATTTTAAATTAAACTTTTAAGTTAAACTTAAATTTTGAGTAATTTTGAGAAACATTAGGGCTGCATGCTTACCACCACCTTGGAGACCTTTTGTTAATGTGCAGATGTACTTTGCCTGGATGCCAAAGGTCCGTAATTTACAATATATATTAATGGTGGTATGCATGTTTTTTGCATGGGTGGAAGCTTACCCATGTCATAAGCAAATTATGTGACAGTTGTTAAGAAACTACTTTTTGAACTAATACCTAGATTTGGGGTACCTTGTACTATCAATAGTGATCAGGTAACACATTTTAATAATTCCCTGACCAGAGAGCTATGCAAGATTTTTAATACTAAGTTGAGTCTTCACTGTCCCAACCATCCACTGTCATCTAGATTAGTAGAGAGGGTCAACAGAACCCTTAAAAATACAATTTCAGACTTGTGCTGAAACAAATCTTACATGGCCAGAGGCACTTCCCTTAGCATTAATGTATAAAAGGAGTACATTAAATATTACAAGGAGATTCAGCCCATTTTAGATATTAATGGGAAGACCCATGGCCTTTCCAGCTACTCCCCCCCCTGTGCCAAATGACAAATTAACTCTAATGGATGATACTATATTGTCGTACTGCACAAAACTTATTCATTTCTTGCAGCAGTACCACAGAACTGTACAAGAAGCTCTTCCTCAACCTCCTGGCCAACCCTGTCGCCAACTGCGGCCTGGTGATTGGGTTTATGCTAAAACTTTCCAGAGAAAGAACTGTTTATAGTCCAAAGTGGAAAGGTCCTTTCCAGTTCCTGCTTAACAACTTTACTACAATCCACTGTGCAGGACTACCAAACTGGATCCATTCATTGCACTGTAGAAACACATGTCGAGGGGGGGCCTCAGACACAAATCACCTTTGTGAGCGAAAGAAGATCAAAGCACAAAGAATGAACCATCTGCACCAGTGAATGATTAAAAGAGAAAATCAACTCAGACAGCAGTCCATGATGAATCCAGTGACAAGTACTTTTACTTTGTCTTTGATGCTGTTTCCTTTTATAAACTGGTCAAGAGAAAATAGTTTCCTGTTGGTTCTTCAACAGTAAACTGTGGACTTAAATGTTACAAACCGCTGAATATGTTTGCATATACCTTATTATTTTAAGGCAGGGATTCATATGATTCCAATCCCTGCATCTCAAGTGACATTTCAAAAGAAACTTAGTGACACTAAACTATCTTGGCATAATGTGACTGACTTTTCAAAGGTTGCGTCTCTTCAGCTTGAAACCACAAATCATGGAGACATGTTATGCCAGAAATGGAACTGTACCAGTGGGAACCAGCAGATGCAGTGATACGAGACATGAAAGCATGTCTAATTCTTTATTCTTAAAAAGCTATTGCTGAGGGCATGGCATGGGCATGATAGAAGATTGTTACTACATTTGCAGTGATCGTGCCTACCAATGGTTACCTGAAAACTGGTCTGGATGTTGTTTTATGAGCTATATCACTCCTGATATTCAACATTTCAAGAACCCTCCAGCAGGCATACTGAGAAATAAATGGGCAATTTGCTGGGCTCAGCAAGTATTTTCAGTCTTTACTCCTAGGTATGGAATGCAAAGGACAATGCTCAAAATCACCATGCTTGCTCAAATGCTTCTGGAGGTAGCAAATCATACTTCACATCACATAACGATGGCAAATTGAGAAATGACTCAAACTTGAACTGTATTGCTGGCACCTGACATAATGCTAGCTGCCAAGGAGGGGGGGTCATGTGCCGTCATAGGAAGTCATTGTTGTTCCTATATTACTGATTATCATAATGAACAAGAAGAGTTAGCTAGTTTCATGGAGCAAAGAGACAAGGATCTGGAGAGTACAGCTAAAGACTGGACACTTTTTGGATGGTTGGGCAATGCATTTGGTAACTTGGGAACTAGTATATTACAAGGTATCATTACAATAATCGGTATTATTCTTTTAGTTGTTTTAATATTTTCTGTTCTAAAGCCTGTGATTCCAAAATGCTTAATCTCACTTGCAAGAGCAATGCCACTTATAAAGGTATACAATGATGAGCAAATCACTAAAGATAATGAATATTATGATGCTGAAACATACTTTATCAAATTAAGAAGAATCAAAATATAACTGTGGATGGCACAGTGTCAGAGGGAGGACTGTTATGAAAACTTATGTCTCATGTTTATTCTTCACAAAATGCATATTGACATGTAGTTCCTGTGATGCCCCTGAACTGGCCCAGTAATCAAGGACCCTCAATCCTCACCACTGGCAACAGTAAGGGATGTACACAATGGGAGGATGACAAGCACACACACACAGTAAAGTGCAATTTCCCTTAAGAGCACACAGAGATCATAGTCAGTCTGGGGTTGCTTTCTCCCTCCTTCTCCAGATCCCCAATAAGACTCCCCACTGACACAGTTATAGGGTTGAGATTTCAGCTGAGTAGCCAAGCCAAAACGTCCAGCACCCTCTCTGTCTAACCAGTGCTTCATGTCCCTGCCCAAGTAGCTGACATACACACTTTGAGATTTGAATTATATACAAACATACGCACAAACTCAAACACACACCTGGGAAAGGCTGGCATAGGTTTACTAGCTATGCCCTCTTCTGCCCAGACTATAAGGTAGTTATCACTGCCACCGGCCAGCTCTTTATCGGCTACTATAAGGCCCTTAACAAAGGATGTCCAATCCTACTGTGTAATGTTACTAAAAACCCAAATGGTAATTTTGACAAAGCAAGGCTATTGGAGTGGCCTGTACAGTGTCACCAAATACATATGCAAATACTCTTAGAGCTTAAATATGTCTCACAAATATCAGCCAGAAAGATAGGATTAAATATATTTAATAATAAATAATAAAGGAACAAGACAATACTCAGAAAACAAACACAGTTACTTCAAGTTCAAAATCACAGGAAATATTTTAAAACATTTCAGGACAGTCTGAAATAAATACAGAAAACATCTAAACTAATTTTTAATATATTCCTATCTATACCCAAGAGAGATACTATGCCCTAAATCTTACTTACATGGCAACAAGCAGACAGAAGTGCACATGATGAAGATGAGTGGTTGTTCTCCCTACGTCCAAGACAAAATACAAAATGCAAAGTTACTCTCTGAGAGAGTTCCCAAATTAATATCACATTTTACTGCTGGGTTAGCCTGTGTGACATCACTTTTTGTCACCTGATTTTAGCTCCCAGGCTAAACAGAAACTAAACAGAATTTACATCTGGAAGGATATGGAGGGGTATTTTTGGTAGGGGAAAGAGCTTGGGGCTCGGATCAGATGCTGGTGATAAGGCCGTCTTGGATCAATCCGGATCTGAATACCCACAGGTTGAATACAAATGAAGTACAACTACTCAGATGGAATGTTATGGTGAGTACATAACTTCTTTTTTTGCAATGGCCCAGCCAGAGCCCAGACCTAAATCCAATATAAAATCTGTGGGATGACCTGAAGAGGGCTGTGCACAAGAGATGGCCTCACAATCTGACAGATTTGGAGCACTTTTGCAAGGAAGAGTGGACAAATATTGCCAAGTCAAGATGCACCACGCTGATAGACTCCTACCCAAGAAGACTGAATGTTGTAATTAAAACAAAAGGTGCTTCAACAAAGTATTAGTTTAAGGGTGTGCACACACAACAAAGTAATAGTTTAAGGGTATGCACACTTATGCAACCAGCGAATTGTACATTTTTTTTTTTATTTTTCCCCTAACAGATTTTTTGTTTTTAATTTAATTGTACAGGTTACAGGTCACATTAAAGGCAGGAAAAGTGTTGAAATTATTTATTTTGGCCTCATTTTTTATATCACAAAAACATTTCATTTTAACAGGTGTGTGTAAACCTTTTATATCCACTATATATATATATATATATATATATATATATATATATATATATATATATATATATATACATATATATATATATATATATATATATATATATATATATATATATATATATAGATAGATATATATACATATATATATATATGTGTGTGTGTATATATATATATATATATATATATATATATATATATATATATATATATATATATATATATATATATATATATATATATATATATATATATATATATATATAAACATATATCTCAGTCTCTCCCCATATATCTGCATAACACATACATATCACACACACACACACACCGCTACATTTATATATACAACCCTGTTATATACATACATATATGTGTGGATGACTGCATTGTCCTACATACCCTAATAATGGTGAGTAAATCTGCTATATCACACATCTATAATGTTGCTCAAGGGATCAAAATTATTTATTTATTTTTATTTTATTTTACATTTGTTGACCGGGCTAGTCTAGTTGGATATATTTCAATTTTCAGTAGAGGCCCGGGGAGAAAAGCTCCACACAGATATACAAAAGTATAAAAATATTGTTACATGGTAAATAAAGGATTAATAAACAAAAATAAAACAGGTAGTTATTACATTCTAGATATAAAAACACTTAAGAAAAGTAGAAGTAAACAGAATATTGCTTAAGAAAGCTAAAACAGATATAATACAGTAAGAGTTATGTACAATAGTTCACATCAGGTAGAAGGATTTAAACAATAAGTTGATTAGAGTTTAAATAGTGTCAGTCTTATTTACAAGACTAAGCATTTAAATGTTTGGAAGTTTGGTTAGAAGAGGTAGAAACAGGGCTGAAGAGGGTGGTTAGTCGGGGTTACTACAAGGGCATAGCCAGTGCATTTGGAGGTGTTTTTTGAGTTTTTGTTTAAAGAGTGGCAAGGATGTAATTAGAGTTAGTTCATTGGGTAACAGGTTCCAGTTTTTTCCTGCTGTGTTGGTAAACAGAGAGTCACCAGCTGTATTATTAGACTTTGTTAAGCTAGCAAAGAGTTTGCTAGAAGAACGTAGGGAGTTCAGATTATTATATGGGATTAAGAGTTTTGAGAGTATCGGGGTATTATTGGGTTGGTAAAATATCTTGTGGGCAATTATGAGTTGGGAAAGGCTGGCACAGGTTTACTAGATGGTTTTGGAATTCCAGCCAGTCTAGTTGCCTAAGATTAGAACAGTGGTGGGTTCTGAAGGGATTGCCAGTAACGAAGCTGGTAATGTTATTATAGGAAGTTGCTAATGTGTTAAGGTTAGTTTTCTTAAGGTTGGTAAATACAGGTGAAGCATACAGAAGGGTTGACATTAGATGGAAGTGAGTGATCTTGGATCTGGCTGCTGAGGTTAAAAAAGGTTTTATTCTATATAAGGAGCCTATTTTTCTGTTGACTATTTTAATGGTGTTGTTTATATGGTAATCAAATGAGAGATTATTATCAATGGTTATTCCTAAAAGTTTAGTGGTAGAGTCTGGGAAAATAACAGTGCCATTATTTGAAGAGATTGAGAAATCTAAGGGGGAGGACCTAGTAGTGGGTGTGAAGAAAAGGAGGCAACATTTGGTAAACCATGTTTCTACAGTGTTAAAAACATTTTGAGTAAGATAATATAGTTCAGATGGAGAGGTTGCTGAGCATATTAGTGTGGAGTCATCTGCATATTGAATACAGGTGTCTTGAGGAATTACTACATGGATATTGTTAATAAATAATGAGAAAAGAAGTGGTCCAAGAATGGAGCCCTGATGGACCCCGATGGTGACAGGTAAATAGGATGAAATTTGATTTTCCCAGAGGACTTCCTGTTGCCTGTTGCTGAGGTATGATCTAAACCATTTAACGGCCAGAGAATCAAAGGAAAGAGATTCAAGAATATTGATTAAGAGGGCATGGTTAACCATGTCAAAAGCTTTAGAGAGGTCAATAAAGAGTGCAGATGAGAGGATGTTTTTGTTGCGGTTTCTATTGATGGTATCTGTGAAGGATAGAAGGGCAGTAGTGGTACTATGTGATGGCCTAAAGCCATGTTGACAGTTTGCTATTAAGTTATGTAGAGAGAGATGATGTAAAAGTTGTTGGTGAATGCATTTTTCCATATTTTTTGCTAAGGGTGATAAGAGAGCAATTGGCCGAGTAATCATTAGAGTTCCCACCTTTATGTAAGGGGATAATGTGGGAGATTTTCCAAATATCTGGGATGGTTCCTTCTTGGATTGTCCTATTTATAAGGATAGATATAGGGTAGGCAATTACTTTGGCTGATTTTTGGAGATATTGGGAAGGAAGTTGGTCAGCAGATGGAGTACATGGCTTAAGTTTTTGAATAAGTTTATAGATGAGAAAAGTAGAGATGGGTTGTAGTTTGAATTTAGAGAAAGAGTGTGGTAAGTCGATGGGAAGGCTGGAGTTTTCTGAGATAAGTTGACTAGCTAGAGATTGTATAGTCTCAGTGAGGAAAGAGTTAAAGGTATTGGCAGTTTGATGGGGAGTATTTGGAGCTGCATCAAGTGGGGTGGGTGTTCGGGAGTTACCTGGGGAAAGGAGCTTATTAATGCAAGACCAGAACTTTTGAGGATTATTTTGATGTGTTTGTTGAAGTTTACAGTAGTAGTTTTTTTTATCTGTAAGTATTGCCTTTTTTGTACTATTTCTAAGCTGCCTAAAATGTAGATGATCATAGCTATTTCTATAAGATCTCCATTTAGCCCAGACGTTGTTCCTAAGTAGAATTTGATTTCTAGCTTCATTCGAAAGCCATGGGGCTGGGTTAGACTTCATTCTAATGGAACGTTTAGGAGCATGCTTATCCAGGATAGATAAGAATGCAGTGTTAAAATACTTTACAGCCTCTTCAAGTGGAAGGGATTTTAAAAGGTTCCAGTTGCATGCTCTAAGCTCAGTTTGAAATAATTCTGTGTTAAAGTGTTTAGTAGAGTGTGTTGTCCTAAAGGTGGGGATGTTTGGAAAATCCTTCTTTTCTCTTGTGATGTAGATCAAAGAATGATCACTTACATCATCTGGCAGGGTTCCTACTTTGTAAGTTTGTTTCACTTTATTTATGAGTATCCAGTCTAAGGTACTCTCTTTCTTATTAGGTTTGTTAATTCTGGTTGTAGAGGTTATGGTTTGGGTAAAGCCATGGAGGTTAATATGAGAGGTAGGATTTTCAGCACTAACACTTTTCCAGTCCATGTTAAAGTCGCCTAGTATTATTGTTTCTTGGGGGTAAGTAGAAGACACCCAGCTACAAAAAGCCTCTATTGTAGTGATATTATTTCCGGGTTGTATGTAAATGCAGATAATGTATAAAGATTTGTTTGCATTGATTTGAAGCTTAGTAATGAGGACTTCTGTGTTGCTATCCTGGGTTGGATTAGATGGTAGGGTAGAGATATGAAGTCCATTTTTAAAAATAATTGCTACTCCACCACCTTTACATTCTGATGGGTCTTGTCTCACTATATTATAGCCTTGGGGAATCATTTCATTGTCTTTAGTTTCTAGTTTCAGCCAAGTCTCAGTGAGGCAGAGAATATCAAAGGAGTGAAGATCTAGGAGGGCATGAAGGTGAGCTACTTTATTATTGATGCTTTGGATATTAAGATGCCCTATTAGGAGAGAGCTATTGAGTTTAGGGTGAGTTGTTTGGATTGTAGGGTTGGTAGGGTCAGGGTTGGGGTGGATGTCACCATCTTTTAAGGAGGGATTATTTAATTTTGTTACTGAATTGTTTCTAAGGTAAGTTTGAATTTTAAATTGTTTTTCTGAGGGTAGGTTATGTTTAATGTGGGAGAGTCTGTGGCATTTAGGTAGTAGGTAACTGGGAGTGGAAGTTATGTTAGAATGTCTATTGAAGGATATGTGTGTGTAAATTGCAGTTTGTGGGAATCGTTAAGATGGAAATAGTGCAGTTTTTCAAAGGAGGTAAGAAGGTAGGTTGAGATGAGGGTAGTTGAGAGTATAATTGTGAGTGTTAGCTTGGTTAGATTAGGGAGAGGCATTTTAGAGGAAATTATAAAATAAGAACTCAAGTGTAGGGATAAAATAGGGAGCGAGATGTGGAGGAGAAGAAGATAAAAGGATACAGGAAGAGAAGAGAGGGGGCACTTATATATACAAGTTAAGAGTAGGAGGATATGGTAGAGGTACTCTAAGGAGTGGCTTATTGTAAGTGATTGTTAGAAGGTGGGGGTGTGGCTAAAGTATGCAGGATGGGGTGAAGTATGGGATTGGTTGGAAGAGAGAGAGGGTGTGGTTAGGGAAGTATAAATGTAGGACCCCTGGGGGTGGGTGGGAATTGGGGGTAGGGTAGGGAAGCGGAGTGAGCCCGTAGGGCGAATGGAGTGGGTCACAGCTGAGAGAGGCTGAGGGGCAATCAGTTATGGAGAGAGACTGAGTTCTACAGGCATAGGAAAGGTAAGAGACATATACTGTTACTAAGTAGCAGAGAAAAAAAGGTGAACAAAGGTATAGTTGTGCTGGGGAGACAGTTATGTAAAACAGTTTTATAACAGAAAGAGAGATATTTATAGAAATTAAGGGCTCAACAGTACATAATGCACTTACCTTCAGACCCCTGTGCCTGCTGGATGTCACCACACTGACAGCAATGTCACCACATAAACAGCAACAGGTGTGCAGGTGGTGTAATGCATAATGTTGTCTACACAAGCATGGACAGGGCACATTGTTCCTGCCCAAAGGCTAGCCCGTCCAAGTGCAAACAGCCACATATGGTCATACTGGTAACTGTAGACACATAGCTAGGATAATAAAAGTTATCCCACTGCTAGGACATAAGATGCAGATAACAGTATGAAGCAATATCACTCTGCAGGCCACAGATGTTGTTCAACACAAGCCTAATTTGTGTAATCCACAAGTAGTTTGCTTGCAATCACATATAAAATATACATCACCCTTAGCAAGTGCAATAAGTACTATGATCTATAGTGTGTGACCAGATAGGTAGGGGTTGTAATCTCACTCCAGGCTGTGTGTGTGTGTGTGTGTGTGTGTGTGTGTGTGTGTGTGTGTGTGTGTGTGTGTGTGTGTCTGTGTGTGTGAGTGTGTGTGTGTGTCCCTGCAAAACAACTGGATATCCGTCATTGGCTATTAAACTGCAATAGTTATGCACTTTCTGCCCTTGTAAGTTGCTGCTGGCTTCCAAACTGTCCTCTTCTACAAGGCCTGATGATGTCATCTACCTTAAGACTACCAGCTGCCATTGTAGTATCACACTTAAGCAGTGGCATATGCAGTAAGAATTGCAATCTATAGTGTGTAAAACTAGATAGATAGGGGTTCTACTCTCACTCCATGCCACTTTGTGTGTGTGTGTGTGTGTGTGTGTGTGTGTGTGTGTGTGTGTGTGTGTGTGTGTGTGTGTGTGTGTGTGTGTGTAGATATCCCTCTGTCAAACAACTGAGGATCCCTCATTGGCTATCAAACTGCAATAGTTATGCATCTTTTGGCCCTGTAAGTTGTTGCTGGCTTCCACACTGCTCTCTTCTACAAGGCCTAATGATGTCATCTGCCTTAAGACTACCAGCATACTTAAGCCGTGGTGCATGAGATAAGTATTGTGATCTACAGTGTGTAAGACTAGATATGTAAGGGTTTTAATCTCAATCTAGGCCACTTGGTGTGTGTGCACGTCCACATGTCATAAATATGATCACCTCAGTAACTTAAAAAGAGGTAAGGTTTTGCAGTATTTTATTTGTAACTGGAGTTGTGGCCCTCCAAATACCTAACCACAGCTAGGCTTGCTGATGTCATCAAGCATAATATATCTTAAACCGATAGTACTAGCAAACATCAGGTGTGTTGTGTGCATCACTTACTGTGAACTGTCCTGTGTACCACTACATAGGTAAGTGTTCTAATCTACATACAACCAACTTGCACTATGTGTGTGCTATGTCATGTCCTGTAAACAGTAATTGGAAGTGGTGCTATCCTCAATGTAGCCATGTTTGTGTCTGCTGCTGTTAGAGCATTTTACATCAGCTTATGGAACCATAGGATGTTTGAACTTCACTAGCATAATGACCATACAGCCCTCACAATCCTAGACAACTTTATACCCTTATTTACATGATCAGCATATACTGCCAGTCCAACAGGGACATAAGCAGATGCCCTGTGATGAAATGAGAGTTGTCCAGTGAGTCATACAGATGGTACGTGCTGAGGTACACCAAGGTGTTCTCTTTGCTGTAAGCCAGGGTTCTGTTTCAAGGTATGTTAAAGTCTGCTAGACAAATCTCTCCCACCAGCATGTATTGCTAACTACACATACTAGGTTAATGTCCTTAAAGTGATTAATTCATCTACTATGCCTCCTACAGATATGCAACATTTACAATCAAGCAGGGTCATACATTGCACCATATGCAAGGCAGAGATCACCTCTGAGTAGTCAATATGCTACAGGCTAAATGACACTCATTTTAGACAATCCCCATTAAACACATACTGAAGATGTGAAGTTCCCTTGTGATGGACCATACTGTTGTGTGCAATTGCCAGTAATGCTTGGAAAGGTATATTACCAAATGGCCATTGCACTTAGATATTGGCATGCTGAGGGAAGAGTACATGGAGATTATAAGTATGTCAATTATGGGTGACTGTGCCCTCAGCTATGACATATGATTTTTATTATACCACTGGGGAAACATGGTGATCTCAGGCATATTAGGTGTAAACCTGTGTGGCCAGGTCTGTGTGCCCAGATCTTTCACCCCTGAGTATGTACATCACATTACGACTGATGTGCTACTTATCAGATACATATGTGTTAGTGATGGAAATTATACTACACATATATTTGCATGGAGTTTATGGCCATTAGTATGTCAACAGACATTTGTTCATCGATACCCTCTTGTAGGATATTGACATAACTCACAGACTCTATGAGTACTCACAGTTTGCAAGCATCAGCAAACATTGTTAGCCACAGACATTCAGTATTCGCTCGCATCATGGTTAAAATGATTCCAAGCAGTAGAGGACCCAGGACTAAGCCCTGTTGAACACTGTTGCTTACAGATCAGCTATTGGAGGTGGATGTTCCTATGTTGAGTATGTGTGTCATCAATGGGCCACTTAGTGACACCTACAATGATAATACTGTGGATGCTTAAGTGGGTGCTTTGTAAATGATGCATGAGTGGGGGGGGTATAGTCAGACGGCTTGACTCAGTCCAGAGGGTTGTATGCCCTGATATCCCCTCACCCAGGTCCTTGGTCACTGCCTCAGAAATGTCCACCACATTTATCAGTCATGATCCCCCTGTCAGACATCCAAACAGTGTACAAGCCAACTGTGTGTAGATCATATACATATATGTGTGCTGATCAGCTCCATGATGACTCCCCCTATGGGCATACAGATATAAATACTCAGGCAAAGAGGTTTATAGTTCTGGTGGTTATTAGATACACCACCTCTGCACAAGAGTATAACAGCTGCAATTGCCCAGTCAGCTGGGGTGCAGTCAGTAGTTTCAGTATGATTGCAAAGTGTTCCCAATGGTGTTAGCAATCCTTGTCAGATCCCATGTAGGATGCAGCTTGGGAAGATAGCATGTCCAACAGATGCTGTGTATCCTCCATAGAGAGGTCATTTACGACCTGTACTGTAGATGTGGAAGTTATGGGAGAGGTTGCAGAAATGTCATATGTTACATGTGCTGGGGACAGGGGAGTGAAGTTAACGAAGAACCTGTGGGACTACATGTTAGCTGAGTACAGACCCACTATATGTGGCATCATTATGTACAAGTTCACCACCAATCTGGGCCTGTCCTTTGAGGTTACACATGTAACTACACTGTGTATTGTGGTTCTGCTTTGTGTGGATGGCTAATTTTGTCACTTACCGTGTCTGCACAACATCACAACAGCACTATGTGTTTGTTTTAGCTGAGGAGGTTGTGCTTTCATTTAAGCGGCCCACCCTCACCCCAACTGTCACACAGCAATGTCCATCTCTTATTGTGCAGCCTGCTAATGGCAATTGTCCACCATACAGGTTTGTTGTGCCATGAGGAGTCTGTGCTCCTCCTGTCAGGTACAGTCAAGTTCATGCAGTTGTAATGCTGCTGGCATAATGCAGGGGTGTAAAGCTCTGCATACTTGCCTGTCCCATCTGAGAGGGGAGGTGCAGTCAAGCTACATAAACCATCCCACAGGAGGTAACAAATGGCTTTGTTGAACTAGAATTGTCTGCAAGGGAGGGATTACTGTTAGTAGCTTTAATGAGACTGATCTGCGGTCAGATCTCACCAGGTAGGAACTCATATGGGGGGGTGCAGAGATCACCCATATTGGTAAACACATGATGCAATACATTGGTTCCACTTGTGGGGATGTCACAGCACTGCTACAGGGCATTGTAGTTAAGCACGTGAACTGACCTTTGGGTAAGTGAGCTGCAGTACAACTAAGCAATATAGTCGGTGGTCACTTAATGCCATCCCAAACCATGGTGTAATGATATATCTTGACAGACACACATGCATACAAATATGAACAATGGGTGTCTGGATTCATGGAGCTGCTCCTCTAGCCAGCTATTGCTTCATTATGTGCCCTTCCAGTAGTGAATGGCACATGCAGTGTCTCTGGGAAATTACAGTGTTTCACAAAATCTGGATGTGTATATATCCTTAATGAGTATGTACACACCACCTGCATTACTTTGTACACTGTCATTTTGAGGTCTGAAGATGTGGATAGACATGTAGTCTGATACGGCTGTGGTGCTGTCCATGACCTTGAACAAGATGTCCTTGATTGCATACATGTATGCATATTCCTGTGTGGAGGCACCTTCCACAGAGTGTGGTTCAGTGTTGACATACTCAGAGTGTAGCAGGGATAACCATGGTGTACAAAGATGGTGTTCTCATTGCCAACTTTACCCTCTGATATGCATTGTGGGGGGTGTCAGCAGCCTTGGCCAGTACTCCAAACCTCAGGGGTGAGAGATGAAGACCATCAATGGTGAAGCATTGATGTCCCAGACAGACATGTAATAGTTCCCCTTACATTGACACCACATGCTAAGGCAATTATTGACTTCCATCAATTTCCATGTATATGGAGACGTCATCCTAGGTGAGGGTCAACTGCAGCTGAAAGCTATGCGCATACCTGTGACAGACACAGACTGGCTAAGCTCATTCATGTGTCTGCATACAGTCATATGACGTATGCCCCTAGCCACACACACCTGCAGGAACTATGATGGCAATATTATATTAACTGATATTCCTTGATTTGCGGCAAAGTATAGTTAGGCCTATTGTGTCTACCCACAGACAGCTATCTGTGATCTTTCCCATATATAATCACTTGACATAGACATCAATGTGTCTCACAATGTAATCACCTATGACTAAGAGGTGTGATTTTGTATTTTTCCTCAGGTCTTTGACTGGTGAGAGAGTAGTGCATGGAATATTATGTGTAGTGTACTCTCCAGAGTCAGGATTTTCTGAGGTGTCTGTTGTTTGGCAATGTGACTGGTAAGGAGCTGCACACATGCAGATGTGTGTTATGTGGGTGTAGATGGTGTAGGATGTGAGCTGTGCATGTTGGCATAATACTCACTGCCATATGTAATGACTGCTGTTGGAGACACCATGGCAGCAAGGTTTGAAATGTAGTCACATCTGTCACATGCTGTGTTTGTGCGTCATAGGACTAGAAGGGTGGGACACTCTCAACATTTCATCAGCAAAAGTTAGGGTCATGTTGCCACTCCCTTGGAGTTGACAGCCTGATATGCAGTGTTTGTAGGCACACCTTGCAGTGAAGATGTGGATGCCCATGCATGCACAGAGGATTTGTACAACTTTGCTGACATTACATTGGCCTCACAAGTGTACGATGCATGTCAAGCAACCAGACAGCACACTGGTTCTTGTGTGGCATAATGTACGAACACAGATGTGTTTAGGGTACATAACTATACAGTATGACATGCCTAGGATATGTAGCAGGTGGACATATTGGCCAAAGGTGGCCAGTCTGTTGCAGTAGGCCTCACAGTCATGTCATGCAGATATCCACCATTAATCTGTTGAAGGGCAGGATGCATTACTAGCTATGAAATTGTCACCTATGATGGCTTACTGCCAGTGTGCTGATTGTTTCAGCAAGACTTGACATCTATGTCAATGGACATTGCACATTGCATTGTGGTGCTACAGCAGTGCTCCTAATCACATCTTGTCAGTTCCCTAGTGACATATCACCAACCCTGGAACAAAAGGCATAACACATGTAAAAGCCAAATGAGTGCCCAAGTTACTAATCAAGGCATCTACCTGGATGAGGGTATGTGAAGCCAACAAAGCCTTTCATGATGTGGGACAGCTATGTGGATGAACAAACAGGCTGTGTCATGCTTCTCATGAGGGCTTCATAGTAACATTTTGCCTGTGATGGCAGAAAATGTATCAGAGCATAGTATTCTATGTGAGAGTGGTGTCAGTGAAGCCAGCATTAGTAGTTGCCAGGCAATGGCAATTCCGTGGACTCTCATGCTCAACACAGTCTCTACAAGGTAACTTTGTCCTTCCAGTACACACTGCTTGGGTAGTGTCCAACTGCAGAATACCTGTGTAAACCCCCCTTACCTTCACAGGGTACACATATTACCCTTCCCTAACTTGTTTGTGCTCTGTACAGACACCTTGGATGACATTCTTCTTTGAACATGCTGGAAGGAACTGCAATACTTAGTTGCACAAAGGACAACTAGCATGTAGTGCCAAGCAGTGTCCCCAGATCACTGAGTCATGTGACATCAAAAGCCATGAAAGGAGTTAGCATGTATATGAGCAGTGACACTGTCGTACACCTACTGACACTGGACCAAACACAGTTTGTTTTGCTCAATGCCAGATCATGCCTACAGACTCTAACTGGTGGACCCCATTGAGTGTTACACTATGCAATGGATGACTGGTATATGACTCATTCTACCTACCATGGCCTGACAAGGTGTTTGACAATATTAGGCCAGCAGACCTTGCTGGAAACTGTTAGGTTATCTACAAAGTGCTATGCCAGCTGCTGGATAGGCAAGTCTTTGACAGTCATAATCTGGGAGGATAGCATTGGGAGACCTATGCTACAATGATGCCAGTCACCAGTGGATTTTCCCCAGACATCATTAATGGTGTACCCCTTCTAGCCATTCTATTCTCTGCAGTCATGGCAACTGTCAGGACATTAGCAGGTGACTGCATATTAGGGGCTGTCACTGAATCCCACATAGAACCAACAGTTATCCAGGATGGCCTGAGACACATATTCAGTTGTTGTCTGAGCCATTGACAAATACTAAATGCACAATACATTCCTTTCGGGAATCATCCACCCCTGGAAAATATAGTAGTATCCACACACCATACACAGTTGAGCCATTAGTCATGGACTTATGGATACATAGAGTAATGTAATCTTTGACTTTCACTGGTCGGTAAGATGTGGGGATACATTAAATTTAGTACAACCTATACAGAACAGGTATGGGATGTAAATCCCAGACTGTAATTGTTATAATGAATTTGGCACTCATCACACCTATCATTGGGTGCAATGGCATCCTTGCTATGTCACTACACAGACATATCTTACAACAGTAGCAGCCACACAGTTTCCATGGTAAACCAATACACGTAGATAAACACATCCTAAGGATTCTGGAGAGGATGTGTACAGCTGCCATACAGGGATGTGTCAGATCCCACTGTGTACCTCTCGAATATCCATGACAGGACTAATACATATCTTACCTGTTCTACACACCTACATCATCATTGTGGTATAAATAGTACATGCTGGAGAGACAGGTATGTAACACAAACAGTACACCTCATATGTAACAGGCCCTCCATGCATGTAAAGCACACATCATGTCCAACTGACACAATGGGATGCAGAACAAGACAATCATAGCTGGTGTTGGACAAATGCCTGTACTGGACACAGGAAATTTGTAGATGAGTCATCTCCATCACCATAGCTTGTCGAAGTTTTAGCTTCCAAAACGCTGGTGACACTTAGCAAGGGTATCAGACCTTGTCACAGATTAGGGATGCATGAGTATGCTGAATGACACCATTGTCCTTGTTAGCCTGTTACACAAATATGAACCTATGGAGCCATGTACCTATAGTGCCGGACCTTGCTGAAGACAATTTTTTTCTGTGCTGATATTCCATCCTGTGCTGTGACTTCTATGGCTTTATTGCCACTGTGTATAGATAGGTGTCCCCAACAGAATCCTGAAACAGAAACATAAACAGGTCTGTGACAAGCCTTTCACTGTGTAAGTACACAGCCATTACAACATCATACAACATAAGGCACATAAATGTATGTGGCTTACTCATTACAACTGTCAGCATAAAGAATCTGTCAGTAACCAGTACAAGTGCCATGGCAAAACAACACTGCATTACACAAGTACATTTTAATTTATAATCACCTTGTATGTCATACACATAACTTAATTTCCATGCATCGATGATGAGAATGACAGGGATGTGACACAGGTATCATCACTTGCACAGAGTGTTTTTTAGGGGTGCAGGAGGCCTAGGGTGACCCAAAAGGTTGACAGCATGTGAGTCAGGGAGGGAAGTAGGAAAGATGGACCATGTAAATGTGCCATGTGTGTCTGTAGGTGACCTGAATTTGACAGTGGTGTGTGAGTGTGTGCATTTACACAGTCAAGCTCAGTGCTAGCCCTACATGTGTGTATGTTGGACAGCTTTGAACCATGCATGGTAGAGTTGATAGTTCACCGTCTCTGACCCCAAACACGGGAACTGGCTCTGCCAGGAGTTACACTGACACTTCCATGCCCAATGTCAGAAGCGGTGCTAGTACCTGATGGTGATGGAACTGTGTATTGCATGGGAACAGCCAGGATCACGAACCCATGGCCTGCCAAGTCTTGGTGTGGACAGCACACTCTCCTCTGTGGCGTTAGCTGTACTGTCACTATAGTAGTGTGACTGTGCTTGGCCACTTGGACTCTCAGCAGACAGGGATGCTGACATACATTCATGAGTCCAATGCTCAACTCCAACCACACATTCCAGCACAGACACTGTACATTCCAAGGCAGACAGTTTGAGATCTGTCTCAGCCCACCTTCTTTCCACTGCATCAGTGAACCAATCTAGGGTGTCAGCAATGCGGTGGAGGCAATCACAGATGTCAGACTGTGCTGCATCCTTAACCCTAAGCATACGTCTGGAGTTCCTTTCAGAACATGCCTGTACCTCCATGATGGCCTGAAACATGCTCTGAGTCACTTTTGATGTGACATCTGCAACAGGTGGTGGACAGACAGCAGGCCTCCTACAAGCACCCCTATCAATCTGCCTGTGTGGAACCTTGCTAGCTCTCTGGCTATGGTCAATGTCTACACTCACTGGAGCCATAGTTGTCACACTTTCCTGTTCAATGTCCCCAACTTCTGACTGTCCAATATCTGTGGCCTCTGGAGACTGGGTATGTGTGGGCATACTGACTGTGTATGGTGACAATGACAGCAGAAGAGGGATGTAACCTCTGTGATAGATTCAGCCCCAGAAACTCCCACCTGTGCCTCACTCTGGTCACCATCATCATCAGAGTCTGAAGAGACACTGACAACAGGATGTGTAAGGGACAGAGACCAACCCCCCTGGTCACCTGTGATAATAAAGGAAAAAGCAGTACATTAATACCTGCACTATTATGCTCTGCAGTACTACATTGCAATATATGTAAAACTCTATACACTGTTGTCACTATTACAGACCTGTGTAAAACCCAACCTCATACAGTATGATAAGAGAACATTACTTTTCCCCACAAACAACTGTAGTTACTTGTAAATAAAATATCTTTACACAGCAATCTTATCAGCAACAATGAGGTACACTAATGACATTTGTGAAGAATCTGCACAGTTGACACATGACAATCTGTAATGTCCTGACAATACTGTCATGTCTATCATGTGAGTATGAAAGGATCGTGTGCTGCACTCTGATATTAGTGGGTCTCATTTACATTACCTGAGTTAAAATCCTCTTCTGAATGCATATTAATGCATGACCTGATACTTTATGCACTTATGGTTTTGTACAATAATATCTGAAGTGTGTTCCTATCTGCAGGCCTATGACTTCCTTCAGTGAAAAGCAGACATTTCATTTGAAATGCATTGTGTGGATAAAGACTACATGACTCAGTCATTAATTGCTGGCTTCACAATAATGTAATTTAAATGCTACACACCACTGGATTTGAACCCAGGACTGTGCATGGCAAAATGTACTGTTTGCAAGGCATTTAAAAGACTGAGCCATGGTTACAGAAGGTGCATTTGCAAGGTATAAGTGCACATATACAAGCTGTGACATACTTTTTTACATCCATCATTATGTGCATGGCTTTTTATATGAATGTATTTCTCCACCAGGGTCCCAGCTGAACATGCATTTTGCCATTAATGCCTTAGCAGGTGTATTTATATATGTTGCTGATAAAACGGCACATTTACCTGCTATTAGAGACCTCACTTACATCCATTATTCTGTGATTGGCTTTATACTGGTGTACTCTTGCACCAGACTCCAGGGTACACTCCCATTTTTTCCATTACTCTTTAAGCAAGTTTGCGCAACATGGTGCGACTCGCAGCTCCACTTAAACACACTCAATAACTGCAACTTGCAATTACTACATTTTGCTTAAACCACTTGTTTTAATTAACAGCTGTGTGAAGTGGCAGGTTAATGCAGTGGTCTGCAGGTGCGATGGCCTTGGGTTTGAAATAGGGGTCAGGTGTTTATTTTGTATGTGTTTATTATCATTTAAAACACACATATCAATATAGCTCCATTTAGCTGAGCTTAGCAAAGCTGCGTTGCACAAAAAATATATAAAGAAAAGAAAAATGTGGCACTAGGAAAGTGGTAAAATGGGATGCAAGCAGGGGGGAAAACATAGTGAAAAGCAGGTAGGTATGTGCAGGAAAGGTGTAGGAAAGAAACATAGCTATCCTTTTCTTGTGCAGCAACAAATGTGCACTTTGACAGAATTTGTAGATGACTTTGGACTCTTCACCACCAGAGAGGGGTGAGGACAACATAACTGCGTTGTTAAGCCAATTGGACCAAATTATGTGTGTCTAGTGGACACGTGTGAAATGGACAGGTATGTACAGTATGGGATGATACTTCTTCTGAGACAGGTACCAATTTTTTTAAGGTGAGAGTGGAATGTTGGGGAAAGGACATAGGTACGTGTGGGGGAGGTAAGTTGGGTAGGCTGCAGACAGGCAAGGCAGACAAGACAGCACACAGAGGTAGTGTGTGACAATAGAGGGGGGTGAACACCTTGGATGGGGAGGGTGTTGTGGAATCTCAGTCCAATGTGCCTCCACAAGGTAGCAGTGTGACTCACATCCCCACCCATGGGACTGCTGGCACTGCTCTGTCACTGCCCTCAGGGTTTCAGTGGTGGTGGCTGGGCTCTGTGGCAAGCTTGCCCCACCAGGGTGGCCAGCATACTCTCCATCAGGTGCAGGCATTGTCAAACCCACAGGAGCTGATCCGCTCACCAAACCTGGCAGTTCGTCACAGGTGACAATTCCCCCACCACCACCGCCTCCAGTGGGGGGGACTGGCCCCATCCTGTGGGGCTGTACTACCCAATGCCACAGGTAGTGCAGGGGCAGCAGAGGGGGGCACCCCTAGGCTGGGATCCAGATGGGCTTGGACCTGGTGCCACAGCCAGAGGATGCAAGGTAGGCGGATCACTAGGAACCGGCTGACCTTGACATACTGTAGTAAAGTAGTTATAACAATAAGTTAAGGTTAGTAATAACCAAACCAATGTTAGTATTAACAGAATAGAACATAATAGTGATTAAACCAAATACATATTAAGATATATTATGTGTAACACAACATTAAGTAACATAACAGTAAGTATGTTAAAAGCAAGCCAGTATGAAATAACACATAAGGTAAATAAAACAGTTAGTTTAACAAAATATATTAATATTAAATCATGATAATAAATTACAATAATAAATTTAAAAAGATAAGGGGTGGGGAGAGAGAGAAAAGCATATAATTAGTAACATCGCAGATTATATCCCTAAAAAGACTGGTAATATATACTTCTACAGGTATGCAGTGTCAGTTATGATTACAGTGACTACAATTCTTCTATAGCTGATGTAGCACATACAACCTCTCATGCTGTTAGCATGGGACAGTATGAGCCAACCACTAACAAATACAGGTACACAACTACACAGAACAGTTTCACATAATCTGCATGTGCATGACTACCAAGGTGTTCTGTAAACGGATATGAAAATACACTGAATTCCAGGTAATCATTTATCTGATAATCATGGACCAGACTGATTAGGCAGTTGTAATTACATTACGAAAAATCAGTAGAGAGGTATATCTGTGTACATTAAGTAGACTATACAGCCATCATGCCTTAGTTGGCAGGCATGGGAGTGGAACCCAAAAGCTGTGACTGCAAGAGACATCTGCAAACAATGTAACAATTTACTGCTGCAACTTAGAATAGACATGCAATGAATACAGCCCTGTGCATATATTAAGACAGATTTACTTAGGACACCACAATCCTGCTTAGCACTTTATTGGTATTGGTGGTAATTATCTGTGAAGTCTACACACAATATCTGCCCATAAAGTGGGCTAACTCACCCATATACCTTTCATTCCTGGAGTGGGAGGAAAAGAGTGCATTATGTGACTGCAACTGGCCTGGAGACAGCCTTGAACAGTACTATGACTTGTGCAATACATTTTTCAGGCCATTACTTTAGCATTCTACAGTTATTACAGTTTTACAGTTGACTGCAGAAACCTTACCATAGACATGCAATGCATACAGCTCTACTGCAATTATGTTATGACACCACAGTCCTGCTTTACACCTTTCTGCTTACTGTCATTGGTACTGTTTATTGTTTAATGCACTACAGTTTTTACTGTTCGTTTATTGCACTACAGTTCTAATTGTCCATTTATTGCACTAGAGTTTTTTATTGTTTATTCTTTATTGCACTACAGTTCTTACCATTTATTTTTATTGCACTACAGCTAGCATAATATATCTTACCACACTCATGGTGCAATGTGGCCAGGTGCCCGGCATGAATATTGCCAGTCCTCTCAGCTGTAGCTGTTGAGAGAGAGGCACACCATTATGCATCCCAGTTTTGCACAAAATCAGCTTGAATTTAAGTAAACTAGTGCAAGAAATACCTACATATGTCTGTGCATGACTATCCTTGACCTCTCAGACCGAGAAGTCCAACGTTCCCCTCTTCCTACTCTTCAGGTCATCATAGTGGTGATGACACTGCTCACCACTGCAGGGGATACCAACAGCATTGGTAAGTTCCTTGACCAATCAATCCCAGACCTCAGCCTTACATTCTGAGCAATGGTAATTGCACTACAGCAGCCTAGGATCATAACTGCATATCAGGAGCCAAACAAAAACCCTGGACTCCTGCACACCCCATCTCTATGCCTGAAAGCATGCACCCTCAACAACACCGCTTGGCATACTAACAGAAAGGCTCCAACAACTGTTGCAAAATTCCCGCCTATTGGCCTTAATATAGGCTGTTTTCTCACCCTTACACATTCAGCAACATTCAAAAAGGTAACACATTGCTTAGCATCATGCAAACCAGTTAAGTGGAGCTGAACATCGAAAACTTGCACAACCATGGTATTAGTGAAGCTTAACAATGTGCAAACACTAGTAGCTGTTAATCACGTTTAAACAGTGTTTAGCACCACGCAGCTCTACCAAATGTAAAAGATGTGTTTTTAAATTAAACAAAAATTTACATTATATTAAACAAATGGTATGTCTGCTAAGGACTCAAACCCAGGGCCTACGAAACTTAAGGACTCAAACCCAGGGCCTACAAAACTTTAGGCTGTCACTCTACCCATTTAGCTACTTGGATAGTATATAAATTAGTATACATTCACATATACCACTAAGCTACCGCTCTGTGCAAACGGGCTTAAACATAACCAGAAATAAATAGTTAATTACATCCGGTTTCTATTTTTAGATGTCTGGCAGATGCCAGTTGTGTATGTGTAAGCGCAGCTTGTAATTGCTGCACTCTGCACTGCACAAATGGGCATTAAAAATAAATAAATAAATAAAAAACAGATATGATAATTAACAATATCCGGTTTCTATTTTTAGATGTCTAGCAGGTGTCAGCTGTCTATGCGTAAGCACAGCTTGGCATTGCTAAGCTCCACGCCTCACCTTGCAAATGGACATTAAACAAAAAAAAAAAACACATATGATAATTAATTACATCTGGTTTCTATTTTTAGATTTCTAGCAGGTGTCAGCTGTCTATGTGCAAGCATAGCTTGGAATTGCTGTGCCCTGCGCCGCAACAAGCAAACATTAAAAAAAATAAATAAATTAGACATTTAGAACACAAACTATTAATTCACAGAACATTTCAACAGTGGTAGGGAACATTACAGGGAGCCTCAACCTGTACAGAACATGTGACCAGGCATCCACAACCACGGGATAGCCTCTACACTTCTGCCTACATGGACTCAATATCCCTATTACTATGCTCTCCCTCGGCAGCACACCATGATTAATATGCATGGCGCACTGCCAAGGGCAAACCACGGCCATGTATATGGATACATTCCATGTAGGCTCTACACTGAACCTACATGGATTTTATTGAACCCTGGGAATAGTTTCACATAAGTGGCACCTTTATATTTCAAGTGCCTTACAATTGCATTCTCTTTATTATTAAACTGTAGTGTACTGACAGATAGTTGAAGGCAAAGTGCTGATGAAATTAAGGGATGTTATGTTATGTTATGTTTGAAAGTTAGCAAATGGCATCCGGTATTCACGGAAACCAGATAAACCAACAGTATGCTCTGGCCTTCTCAGGCTGGGGGATGAATCTTTATAAAGGATGTCTGTGAGAAAGTGTGTACTGGTACCAAATGTAACAAAGTTAAAGGCCAATAAATCTTAAGCACAGGAGGTCTATGTTTTAAAAAGGCATATATATGAAGTGTTTACATGAAGCTCTAAGCGAGAATCACAAGACATAAAACATTAGAGTTCTGCGTGCATGAAATTGATAAGAAAAAGTATATACATTTTTTTCCTTCATTATTTGAGAATGATCTGAAATTTTTAGTAGGCAGTCTCCCAGAGCTGCTTATGGAATAAACAAGTACTTTACACATCCTAAAGCGTTATTTTTGACCGAGACAAAAAGGTAAAATGCTTTGTTATTTATTGTGAACTTTAAAATGACCTAGCAAAGGCATTCAAATCCGTCCCACACTTGGGTATTAAGACCTGTCATTAGCAGTGTACCCCAGGGTTCTGTTTTTTGGTCACTCTTCTTTGGCATTTACTTCTCAGAGGAACTTGATGCCATCATAAGCTCCCCAGTAGAAACCAAGATGCTCCAAGAGGGCTTTTCCCAAAGCAACAGCTGCTGTCAAACCAATGGAATAAAACTAAATGCCAAGAAATGTATAATAGTATCCTTCAGCAAGCAAGAAGTCCCTTGTAACTATCACATTAACAACACACCCCTGAGGGACCTGGGAACCCATGTAGACAAAAAAACTGTCCGATCACCATATATGCACTATTCTAAGAAAGTCCTTTTTCATTGCACAGCTTATTACTAAGGCTATGGCATCCACATCCAGGGATGTGATCATTCCACTGTATAGTCCACTCATAAGGCTGATCATAGAGTATAATGCTCCCTTTGGTATGTACCTGTCCAAATGTCTGACACAACATGAATGCCCACAGCACTTTCTTACTAAGAAAATCAAGAACCTAAATCATAAAAACGGTGTGGACCAGCGCAAAACCTTGTCCCTGTTCTCAGTGTCATGCAGGCTATTGAGGAATAATCTCTGCCTCACATATAAAGGCTCAACACATCCTTTCCTGTCAGACCTAATGCACATTCAAAAGGCCAAACGAAACATAAAAGCATTACGTATACATGTATACATATATACAAATATATATATATATATATATATAGATACACACATATACATGTATATATATTATATATATATATATATATATATATATATATATATATATATATATATATATATATATATATATATATATATATATATATATATATATATATATATATATATATATATATATATATGTTTACCATTGAAATGTTGAAAATTAAAAAAAAAAATGGTACTAATCAGCGAATTGTTTCGCCGAACGTACAGATAACCTAACGACCCTATTGTCGAAAAACAGCTGTTAATGCCGAAAATGTCTACCATGACATTTTATGGCATTAACAAAAATCGGGCCAAACCAAAAAGGGAGAGGGAGTGTCCATTTTCATCAAGGACACCCACACCTCCAGGTTAGTGGCAACACATGAAGCATCAGAGACCATCCAGGTGCAACTAACCTTAGGCAAAACTGCTATACAATTGGTAGCATGTTACAGACCACCCTCCCAATCACAGTAACCCCATTCAGCCTTCCTGAAGACATTGGAGGATATGAATGTCTCACCAAACACCATCATATTGGGAGACTTCAACTACCCTAACATAGACTGGGTGCATTATTCTAGTCCTAACACCCTAGCCCAAAGGTTCCTGGAATTCATAAATTCAAATGCAATGGAACAGCTAGTCACCTCTCCCACAAGGGGAGATAATATACTAGACCTGATCATCACAAACATGGGGACAAAGTGCTCCACACCGGAAGTATACCCCCCACTAGTGAGATCTGACCACAAACTAATCACCCTGGATATACATATCCCACCTCCACCCCCAACACAAAAGACTACAGTGAAAAACTTCTCAAAAGTCGACTTTACACTTCTTAAGACTGAGATGGTATCCTTTAAGCCCACTGGGCCAGTGGAAACCACATCCCACAATGCTGAATCCTTCACAAATGCTTTCTACGGACATCTCCAAGAATGCATGGATCATGCAATCCCAAATAAAACCAAGACCCTCTCCACCAAGGGCAGGCATCCTGTCTGGTGGACCCTAGCCATAAACAAATTGTATAACAAAAGAAGGAAGCTACTGCACGTCAGAGCAAAATTCCATAAAGAGAAGGCATCTCTGATCAGCACTAGTAGAAAGCTACTTTCTCTCATAAAAAACATCCAAGGCCAACTTTGAGAGAAAAATCGCAATGGACACTAAATATAACCACAAGGCCTTCTTCTGCTATGTTAGAAATCTGGGCGGAAACCCTCAGATATGCTCAGAGTTAGTTCACAATGACAAAAATACACTGAATCCACATATATTGCAAACATTCTGGCAGACAGGTTCAGTGCAAATTTCTCCCCTCCCTCACCCCCAAAAGAGGAAATACTTATCCCAGCTGAATGCAACCTCCCTGTCATCTCAGATGTCCAGGTGAGAACCGCCCTCAGCAAAGCTAAAACACAGCATCAATGGGACCTGACGGTATCCTGGGTTGCGTGCTACGTGAACTCCAAGAGGAGCTAAACCCGCATATAGAAATGCTACTACAGAATATGTACCTGAACACTGGCGTACAGCAACAGTGGTCCCACTCCACAAAGGAGGCACCTCTACAGACCCTGGTAACTACCGCCCCATAAGCCTAACCAGCCTGGTCTGCAAAGCTATGGAAAGAATCATTATGGAACTCATAAACAGAGACACTGGGGACATACAGACACTTGATCCCACCCAGTTCGGCTTTGTAAAAGGCAGATCCTGCCTTTTGAACCTTGTTGACTTTTTCAAAACAGTCACTAGAGCCATTGACGAGGGCAAAGCAGTCCATACAGCCTACCTGGACTTGGCTAAAGCTTTCGACACAATACCCCACTCAGGCATCATAGATAAGCTCAACAGCTTAAATGTAAATCCATATGTCACAAGATGGGTTGCAAACTGGCTAAAGGATAGAACCCATAAAGTCAAAATCGCTGGAGCCATGTCAGACTCAAAGCCAGTCACAAGTGGTGTCCCACAGGGCTCTGTCCTGGGACCCCTCTTGTTCAGCTTTTATTTCTCAGATGTGAAAGCAAACATGGGAGGGTTGTGGCTGACAAAGTTCGCAGATGACTGCAAACTAGGTGCCATAGTCGATACACCAGCTGACACATACATCCTACAGAAAGGCCTCACTGAAACGGACAACTGGTGCCGGAGTCATGGCCTTAAACTAAATGCCAAAAAATGTATAGTCATCCCCTTTGGGAAAAACAAAGTACCCACAAATTATCACATAGACAGTAACCCACTGAGTATGGAAAAAGTAATCAGAGACCTGGGGACCCAAGTCGATAGTGACCTTTCATTTGACACCCACGTTGCCAAAGTGGTTAGAAAGACTTTCTACCTTGCCCACCTTATCATGAAGGGATTCACATCCAGATCAAAGGAGGTCATTGTACCCCTGTACTCCTCCCTTATCAGGCCCATGATTGAGTACAATTCCCCATTTGGTATGTACCTCACCCGGCACTTGCAACAGCTGGAGAGATCCCAAAAGTACCTCACCAAGAGGATCAAGGGTCTCCAACATATGTCATATGCCGCCAGACTAAAGAAACTCCAGCTCTATTCAGTAGCATAACGCCTACTCAGAGGTGATCTGTGCCTGACGTACAAGGCCATGTCCAATCAGGAATTGATGGACATGCTCCACGTCAAAAAATTCAAATCCATCAGAACCACGAGAGCTAAAGATTTAAACCTCAGCACAAATATGAATAGGACATGCTGGAGGGACAGATTCATAACTCAGAGGCTTTCCATACTCTGGAACAGAATCCCAGTTCATGTTAGGCAGAGCCCCTCACTGACTCTCTTCAAGAGAAATCTTGACGAGTGGATGGGAGATCGTAGGTTTAGCCCGGGGGTCATCTCTGTGTCACTACTAGACAGAGGCACAGTACATTAATTCTATTATGTCAGGGGGTCTTCACTGTGTCACTACTAGACAGAGGCACAGTATTCTAAATCTATTCTGTACACTTTTGTACCATTACACGGGATGGCGAAAGCCACATCACTATGGCTAGGCTTATAAATGCCCCAGGGCAGATAGCCTAGTAGTAAACTATGAAACTATGTTGAAAATTAAAAAAAAAAATGGTACTAATCAGCGAATTGTTTCGCCGAACGTACAAATAACCTAACGACCCTATTGTCGAAAAACAGCTGTTAATGCCAAAAATGTCTACCATGACATTTTATGGCATTAACAAAAATGCCACCCTTGCAGTAACTCCCTAACTCCTACACCTAACATCCTGCACCCCCCCACACCACCCCCCAACTTAATATTCCAACTCTGAGATCGCACTACAGTGAGGAAAGGAAATATATTCCCCTAACCACACTGTAACACAATCCATGTACATAACTGAATGTTATATTTGCGAATGCTCAGTCCACTCGCACATATAACATTCGCTCTTGTAACCTGCACACATATGAAGTATTCGAACATCTGTAGTTCGAATACTTCATAGCCGTGCAATTGCACGGCGAGATTTCAATGATAAACCATATATATATATATATATATATATATATATATATATATATATATATATACATGCACACACACACACAAAATATATATATATATATATATATATATATATATATATATATATACACACACACACACACACACACACACACACACATATATATATATATATATATATATATATATATATATATACACACACACACACACACACACACACACACACACACACACACACACACACATATATATATTGTATATTTACACACACATGTAACACTGCAAGTCACATAGATAGATAAATACATGACACTGCATATCAAGGCTGTTTAGGGTTGCCACCTTTTCAAATGCCCAAAGTGGGGCAATTGTGGTACAAACATCAGATTTTGCAGCCCAAAACATACCCACGGTCAATACAAAGCACAGAACTTCACTTTTTTTGCCTAAATAAAAGCTTATTTTTGTAGCATTTTTAGTTACTTATTCTTTTCTTATAACATTTTTTGTGTCTCAGATACAGAATAACTATTTTATGCCACTATTACATAAAATATAGGAAATAATTTTGCCCTAAAATCTCAGGGCATTTGCCATTTTTACAATTTTTTTGCAGGACACAACTGCCCAAAGAGGGACTGTCCCTCGCAAAGTGGGACAGGTGGTAACCCTAAGGCTGTTTGAAAATTAAACTGAGATTCCTAAACAAAAAGCAAACTCCAAAAAGCAATTTTGCATGAGTCAACCTTCTGCACCTCCTACACTCCCTACTTATACATTACTATAGCAATAACCCACAGCTGGATGTGGGTAATTCTGGATTTACCCATGGTTGTCATGGCTTGGTCACAAGGGGGAAGCCAAAGTGATTAAACAAAGCCAACCATGGGTAAATCCAGCATTACCCACACCCATCCTGGGTTATTGCTATCACGCAATGAAATTATTTAAGAAAAACGTTACTTACAATTCTTAAATAATGTCCTTGTATAAGGGCAGTTTGCTGCTCTTCCATGTTTTTCATTGGTATCCTGTGGCTTTCTTGATGTACTGCGTATGCATATGGAACTTTATTCTCATGCTTACGCAGTAAGTCAGTGCTATGTAACTGAAGCAATGGAAAATCTCCATTGTTTTTTTGTTTTGTTTTTAATTTAAAAAAATTAAATCAGGAGACTTTCAATGTGTGGGAGAGACGGGATAGAGAAAATATTAGGATAATCAGGTACGTTTCTCTAGTCTGTTTTGTTTTTTTTAAGTCTCTCATTTTTGAAAGTTTTTTTAAATAAAAAAGTAGAGTTTCTACAGCATATAAAACTTTAAAAACAATAATCCACCAACAGAAGCAGATGATCAGCTCCAGACAGGAAGTCGAACACTGTGATAATTACAAAAAAACACAGTGGAGGAATGGTTCTAATACTTATTTAAGCTTGAAACTATATGATAACAGTTTTATCTAACAGACTTCATCAGATGGTGTCTTTTGTATTATCACCATGTTTGGCATTCTGTCTGGAGCTGGTTGTTTGCTTCTGTTGGTGGATTATTGTGTTTAAAGTTTTAAGTGTTCATTTTTCTTTTTCCACCTTTGGTCATCCATATTCTGTTACTTGTTTTGGTTTCCATAGACATACCTCTCAACTTCTTAGAGCAATAAATGTGGATAAGGCATAAAGTAATAGGGGAACAAAGACACAGAAATAGGGACAGATTATAAATATTCCTCTTATAAACTTAGAGAGTTGCTAAATAACACTGTGTTACATGCATGTTCTGAAGGATCTGATGTCTGAAATTCATGAACGTGGTAACCAAAAAGTCTGTTTACGATATACTTTTCAGGGCAAAAGGCCCTTCCTTTAGTCTTTTAAGAAGACCAGATTTATGTGGTGTGTTGTGTTGCTGAAGTATTACCATGGATTGTGTCTTTTTTTGAGGTTATCTAGACTCTCTGATTCGTTATCAGCTATGTTTTTATTGGAGTTTCTGGTGTGGAGAGTGAGATATGCTCCTAGTTTTCTACCTATGCCCTAGAATCGGTGATGCTCAATAGTTTTCAGTTAAAATTACTATGGAGGAGAATTTGATCTTGAATGTACTGTATTTTTACACTGATAGCATGCATCCTCACAGCTGGTGGCAGCAGTAATTCTTAGGTCTGTTTATTTAGTGACTCAAGTTGTCAGAGATTTCCTAGAAAAGCACAAATTTTATGAGGAACAGATCCACAGTAAAGCAATGTATTTTGGCTTTTCCTGGTTAGGGGTCACCACAGCGGAACTCTGGTCCGCTACTGATTGGCAGTGGATTTTTTTTTTACGGTGCCAAGTTGCCAGCCCGATGCCAAACCTTCAAAGAAGGCACACCCATTTATGCATGCAACTATCTGCATGTCTTTAAACGTCACTTGACCATGGGGGGGGGGCATGCAGACTCCACACAGAAGGCGCTCCAGCCGAGAATCGAACGGGAGAACGTCTTGCTGTGAGGTGACAACGCTAACCGCTGCACCACCGCAGCCTCTCAAATCCAAAGTATGAGGTAAAAATCTGGACAATCTGCAAAAATCTGGACAGAGAGGTATGTCTGTAGCATATTTTAATACAAAAAAGGTAGGGCAACCGGAATTTTTTTTCATTGGTATATGCCTGATTTACTATGGGCACGCTGGTTGGGCTGACCAATCACTGTGCTAGTTTTTGAATGTTAATTGTTTTTTTTTTTTTTTACAATTTCAGAAGATCGATCTTCTGAAATATCGATATTTCAGCCGTTCGATCTTCTGAAGTGTAACTATATATATATATATATATATATATATATATATATATATATATACATATATATACACATATATATATATTTTTTTTTAACCTTGGCTGGCAGACAGCTCTGTAAAGAACACATAAATAAAAATTGTAAATGCAAAAATATATTTCTGATTTCAACAACCAGGTAACATAGCTCTCAACAACCTTCTACCTCAAGATTTAAAGACAAAGCAAAAAAAATAACTGGGGCAAGAAGCAAATTAATTGCATTTTTAATACAATATTGATAGAAAAAAAACAGGATGCAATTATCACGTATTTGCTGAAGTAAAATTAGTCTGTAGCTGCATACACAAGAGAATATCAGTACTTACTAACTGAAATCCAAGACCGTTTCCAATAATAATAATAATAACAACAGCAATAAAAATCAAATTTTAGGAAGCGAGGGATGTAGCAAAATTTAGAGCCATTGTTCTCAAGTATACCTATCAACCTCTTAACCCAAGAAATCTGGACAAAGCCTAATACAATGGATCACAAAGGCCCAAAAATAGGGACAAATTTAAAAAATGTTGCCTATAAATTTAGTATGGCTTTGTATTAGTGAAGTACCTCACAGGATGTGCAATAATAAGTCCTGCCCAAACCACGCCTCCCCCCGAGATTTCCTAATGGTGCAGTTAAACTAATAAATATTCCTGTGGATGCTAATTTGAATATTAATCTCTCTCCTGTGCGGCACAATGGTCGTACATAGAAAACGGCCTGAACAGCTTTGCAAAGTCATGCATTATTCAATAAAGCACATTTACACAAATTATTTCCTAACTTTGCACACCCTCTTTCTAAAACGGACACTACATCTCTAAGAAACATTTCTGCACAACAGCTTTTGCATTTTAATGTATTGGGGAGCTGTGTCTCTTTTGAACTGCATTTACATTTGTTTATTTATTTACTTTTCAAGGTGTAACATTAACAATATCTTGACATTGCATACTGGCTTGCTTTTAAAATGGCAGTGTACTTTTTAGGGGGGCTTGCAGTTGCAATAAGGTTACTGGCAATATGTTTAATATATTCTAAATGAAGCAAATGGTTTGCAGGGCAGTTTCCATGGTTCGGCTGCATTTATTTGTTGGCAATATACAGCAGGCTGGCTGAAGATTTTGAAATAAACCATTGCTTCTTTTCTGGGATGACCTATGGTTTGTGATCAGCTAGCAAGAATGACATAGGTTTTGTACCCATACAGTACACATGTCCTGGAACATTACCCTTTCACTTATGAACTATTTTCTTATCATTGGTGTGGGTCTTAATGTCAAATGAAAGCAATAATAATTAATTAGCATAAAGTACAAAGTATATCTTGCAAGTACATACAGGACCATTAAACAGTCCAAAACCTAGTGTGAGCAGTGTTGGAGTCCACACTTGAAAACAAAGACTGTAGTTTGTATAAATGAAATGAGTCATACATTTGTGCAGCAGTTGCATTGGTGTATACTGTTCTGACATCTCTTCTTATCAGATGGAACCCCTACAGCACCTGCATCCTTTTGTATATAGTTGTGATGCTGTTTTACTTTTGTTTGAAAGACGTCAACAGTTTGGTCATTGTGAAAATGCCTTATTGCAAATAGTCCAAAAGCTGGTCTTTCAGAATGTAAGATAGCCTTTGCTGTTGATAGAGTTGTGGGTGTCCTAACTGGAAGTCTAACTGGTAATAGAGGACAGTGTTTTGAACTTTTAAATGTGGGAAGTGAGCATTGGTCTTAATGCTAAATGGAACCAATTTGCTTTTTTGTAGAAGACAGAGCTACTTAGTTTGTATAGTGGAGTAAAGTTAACAAGTATAGTCAGCTGTGTGTTTTGCCCACTTTAGTAGCTGAAGGTATGTTGGAGTTTGCCCTTGCAAACTCCACAGTGAGTAGCATTCTCTGGACTTCTCTCATGTACAGTTCATGTTTCTAAGGCAGCATCAATAGAAATGCATGTGTTTATTATTTAGTTATTTGTTTTTGTTAACTAGGAAAGTCTGTTTGGTAACTGAAATGACCATTTTCAGCCGACGCCTGGGGAAAAAACCTCCAGAACAAGGACAGAAATCATTTTTCTTTTGAATTGTTAAAATGTAACATGATTTACAAAAGTTGTCAAATCAGATGATAACAAACAATATTTACAAAGAATAGCAGATTAAAGAAACACATTTTCAGACTATGGTGAGTAGAATCAAAAATACTGTATTAACACATTTGTATAGTATCCATAAATGTCATTAGGATTGCATCTCTTTCCTCTGAGGATGTGCTATGTTAGAGGAAACTTACTTTTTAACATTGTTAAATGGAAGGACTGTAAAGGTGAACTTCTTTGAGAAGGTCACTAAAGCGCTGTTTATTGCCATGCACTGTGAGGGTGTACTGCATTAGTTTCTGCACTTTTGGGAAGATTCCAACTGTTTTTAACTGCTGTAGGGCTACTGTTCTAACAACACTATTAATATTCAAGAGGTACAACCAATGTATGCATGAAGTCACATGGAAATCTACATACCTGTCAGTTATTGTCTATTTCCACACCTATTTCCGCTGACAATCATTATGGACGTGCCCTCTCCTGCACAGAACTGGGTGTGAGGTACTACACCAATACAGAAGCTGAATGTAGTTACAGAATTTGTGTTAAAATGCATTTTCTAAAGAATATGAAGTCTGAAACTCAAATGTATGTCATTATTTAGTGATTTCATTCCACAGATCATCCCAGTCATTTGCAATATAATATTAGAACAGTACCTTACAGGATGCGCAGTAACAAATCTTGCCTTAACCACGCCTCCAGCCCAGCAATTTCTGCCAGCCTGTTGAAGCTGCTGAATATTCATTTCTGTGCTGAATGGTTGCTCTAAAAGCAAACATATAATTCTGTAAAATAGTGGTGCTGCAGTAGCGCTGTCGCCTCACAGTAAGACGTTGTCCTGTTCGATTCTCAGCTAGAGCGTTTTGTGTGGAGACGTGCGTGAATGCGCGTACCTTCGTTGAAGGTTGTGCGTCAGGGCTGGCAACTCGGCACATAAAAATCTACTGCCAATCATTAGCGGACCGGAGTTCCCCTGTGGCGACCCATAACCAGGAAAAGCCAAAAGACACAACAACAACAACATACATAGTGACTGTCACAAACATAGGCACTGCAGGGTGTCAACTGCATTCCTTACCTGTGAGGCAAGTGTCAGTTTTACCCTGCATTTGAAAAGGCAGAAAGCCAGGGTTTATATTGGCAGGTGTTGATATTCTGTTAAAAATGGAATTTGCAAGGAATGTAACAGACATTTCTGCTAAAATCTTTTCTTAATAAAGGCTTTAGACTGAGTATAAATACTGTGCTTTTTGCCTGGAAGTAATATTGGGCTCTTTTTAATGTTTGTGGAGCGACTGATGTTTTTTTTTCAACAGGGAAATAGCTTGTCAGGGCCAGTTTTTGTTATAAACACAATGTTAAAGTAGTCTTAAGCTATTGTGCAGTGCTTAGAGTTAGATTTATGTTCTGTGCATTCTACATTATTTGGGGAGATGCTAATTTGAGAGTTTACATTTTATGTGTGGGAACGTAAAGTAGTTCTAGTACTGTTTTCATTAGTATTTCATTTATTTCTGTCTGCATATATCATTAGAGATGTTGGTACTTTTCCGTTATCGGGGCAACAGCTGTAATCAGCATTTGGAAAGTTAGCCCATGGTCGCAAAGATCAAACAGCTGCCGCTGATGTTTATACAAAAAGTTACACTTCTCTTGCAAAGTGTCACCGAATGTATTATTTACTTAAATAGCAATGTGTATGCATCCCAGCTATTAAGCCCCTTAAAGAAAAGGATGAATGTGCTCATCTTTACATTTTGTTCACGTTTCTTTTCAGCTGTGATACTGAAACACTGGTTAGGAGAACTGTTGACAGACATACAGCCTGTGACTGAATATTGAAGGAAATCAGCCGTAGGTGTTCAGACTGAACCTTTCAGAAATTTAATGTCTGTATTCCTTTGTTTTTGATGTGCTAAACAGGAACAGAGAGCAATCTTTTATTTATAATAGAAGGCAGCTAGTCAGCATGTCAGTGGTGCTTACTGGAAAATAATTGCATGCTAAACCCCTGTCATTAATATGTAAACAGAAACATACATTAGGAGTACAAATAGGTGAATCTTCTGCAGTTACAGTTCTTTCATCATTAGATGAACAAGCAGAGACAATGTCAAAGTAATGATGGACCAATGCTCCCTATTACGGACAATTTTCAAATATTGAACTCACTAAGAAAGTAAAAAAAAAGTTGCATCAAGATGCATCTTCTATCGATTTTCAGACACGACAGCATGGTAACATTCCACCTGCTCATGACATCTGTTGACCTAAAAACGGAAAAGTATCAAGATTGTTCACAGGTTCATAGGTAGGTATTAGGCTATCTGGGGCCTATATAAGCCTAGCCAAAAAGGTTCCCTGGCTTTCGCCACCCAAGAAAATTATTTTCCTGTGCCCCTGTCAAGCAGTGCCGCAGAAGTGATCCCCAGGGTGAATTTTCTATTTCTCATCTAGTCGTCAAGGTTTTTCTTAAAGAGGGCCAATGAAGAGCTTTGCTTGACATGAATGGATAGTTTATTCCAGAGTATGGGAAGTCTCTGGGACAGGAATCTATCCCTCCAGCATGTTCTGTTTATTGTGGTGACAAGGTTTAGGTCCCTGGAGCATGTGGTTCGGAGAGAATGGGATTTCTTTAAGTGTAGCATGTCCAACATCTCTGGGTTTGACATAGCTTTGTACGTTAGGCAGAGATCGCCTCTCAGTAGGCGATATGCAACGGTGTAGAGCTGGAGATTTTTTTTGAGACGGTCTGCGTATGGCATCTGTTTGAGGCCGGTAATCCTTTTAGTGAGGTATTTCTGTGGCCTTTCCAATAGTTGTAGTGTCTTGTGAGATACATGCCAAATGGGGCATTGTACTCTATAATGGGTCTGATGAGGGATGAGTAGAGAGGAACAATGACCTCCTTTTTTCTATTGGAAAACCCTTTTGTGATGAGGTGTGCCACGTAGAAGGATTTCCTGACTACTGTGGCGATATGGTTATCAAAGGAGAGACTACTGTCCACCTGGGTCCCGAGGTCTCATCACACTTTCAGTGTTTAGTGAGCTACCGCCTATGTGGTAGTTCATGGGTACCGAGTTTTTCCCAAAGGGGATGACAATGCACTTCTTGGCATTGAGCTTGAGGCCATGACTTTGGCACCAAGCATCTGTCTCTCTGTGAGGCCCTTTTGTAGAATGACTACATCATTAGGTGATTTTATTATGGCTCCCAGTTTCCAGTCATCTGCGAACTTTGTTAGCCAAAGACCTTCTGTCTTGGCCTGCACTTCAGAGAAGTAGATGCCGAACAGGAGAGGACCCAGGACTGAACCCTGTGGTACTTCACTCGTCACTGGTCTGAAGTCAGACTTGGAGTCGGCTACTTTTACTTTGTGGGTTCTGTCAGTGAGCCAGTCGGCCACCCATCTTGTAACATAGGGATTTATGCCCAGTTTAGTGAGTTTATCTATAATTCCAGAGTGGGAGGTGGTATTGAAAGCCTTGGCGGGGTCAAGATAGGCTGTGTGCACTACCTTGCCCTCACCTTCGGCTCTAGTGACTGCTTCAAACAAGTCAATCAGGTTTAGTAGACATGATCTACCTTTTACAAACCCAAACTGAGTGGGTTCAAGGGTTTGGAGGTTACCTATGTCTTTGTTATAAGCTCCAAGATGATACGTTCCATGGCCTTGCAGACCAGGCTCGTCAGGCTAATGGGGTGGTACTTTCCGGGGTCTGTGGTGGCACCCCCTTTGTGGAGTGGGATAACTGTCACTGTATGCCATTCAGTAGACACATAGCCTGAGGTGAGGCTATGATTGAACATGGTACTTAGGTGAGGTGCCAGTTCATTCTGTAGTTTGTGCGGTACGCAGCCTGGGATGTTTTACTTGTTCATCCATGATTACAGGGGCTTTGCATTCTTCCGGTATTAAGATGGACCCTTTGGAGGGTGAGAGGGGGGTAAAGTTAGCACTGAACCTATCTGCCAGGATGTTGGCAATATTGGTTGGTTCTGAATATTTAGTGCCATTGTGCTGTAGCTCAGAGCAGATCTGAGTGCTGCCATTGAGATTCTGGACATAGCTCTAGAATGCTTTCTGGTTGTCTTTGGACTCAGTGGTGATTTTATTTTCATAACTGGCTTTGAAGGATTTTATGAGGGATCTCAGCTTCTTGCTGAGGCTGACCAGGGAGTTCCTCCAATCTTGGGATTTTACTCTTTTTTGCAACAGCTTATTCCTTCTGTTGTAGAGTTTGTTTATGGCAAGGGACCACCAGATTGGCTTCCTTTTTTGGTTCTGTTGGGGATGGCATGATCCATGCACTCGTATATGTGCTTATACAGTGCATTAGTGTAAGATTTAGCAGTTGTACCTCTATTTTCTGTCTGCGTGGGTGTCGTGACATTTGCCATGTCTGTCTTAAGAGGCATGAAGTTGGCTTTGGAGTCGTTTTTGATGGTAGTTTCCTTAATGGGGGGTGGAGGTGAGATATGGATGTCTAGGGTGATTAGCTGGTGGTTGGATCTGACCTGCAAGGAGTTGACTTCTGGCGTGGAACATCGGTTACCCATATTGGTAATGACTAGGTCCAGGATATTGCTGCCCCTGGTGGGGGTGTGGACAAGCTGATCCAAGGCATTGGAGTTTATGAATTCCAGAAAACGTTGAGCGAATGAGTTGGTACATGAGTAGTTTTCCCAGGTAATGGTGGGATAGTTGGAATCACCTATAATTAAGGTATTGGGTTATACCTTAATATTTTCCAGTATCTTAAGAAATGAAGAGTGGGAATCCTGGGGCATGGTGAGGGATCTGTAACAAGCTACAACCTGGATTGTAGTCTTGCCCAGTGTTAGTTGTACTTCGATAATTTCAGATGCATTATGTTGAGCAACTAGTCTGGAGGTGTGGATATCCTTAATTTATATGGCTATGCCTCTGCCTTTAGTGTTTCGGCCCAGGTTAGATGGCCGAAAGGTGTGGTATGAATTATAGCCTGGTAATGCAGGGGTGCACTCTGAAGCCTTGAACCAGGTCTCTGTCACTGCACAGATGTCGATGTTCTCCATTTTAAGGAGTGCCTCGAGTGAGTGCATTTTGAGGTTTAGACTTCTAGCATTGAGTAGCATTACCCTCAGATTTTGCTTGCTTGTACCTGTTATGGCGGTGAATTCACCATTTGAACCTTGCCTATAAAAGGCACTATAGGAGTGGCAAGAGCCTTAGCCAGTATCTGGAATCCCAGGGGTGACAGGTGCAGGCCATCTCTGGGAAAGCATCATGGTCTGTCAACCATGTTGTCCCAGGCAGACAGATACTGGATCCCCTTAGAATGACACCAGAAGCTTAGCCAATTGTTAAAGTCAATCATTTTTTCCTTGTACTGTGGTATCATTCTGGGTAATGGCAGGATGCTACTCAGAGCTATGGTCATACCTGCCTGGGCTACAAGATCCGAGAGCTCCTCCATGTCTTTTTTCATGTAGTCCAGGGAAGTACGGCTCAGATCATTCACACCAACATAGACAATGACAGAGTCGTATTTGTACTTGTTGTGGAGTGACCTGCATGTGTGCATTATGTGGCAGCTCCTTGCACCTGACAGGCAGCTGACAGTAACTTTCTCCCTGTTTAGCCTGGTGAGTGGACATCAGTGTGCCTGACTATGGAGTCACCTATGACTAGTGTGCTGGTATGTTGTTTTGCCTTATGGGCTGAGATTGAGTGGCACACTGACTTTGTGGGCTACATGTCATTTGGGTAGTGTTGGGGAGTGGTGGTTGTCTGCATTTCAGCTTGGGAGGTCTCTGTTGCTTAGGCAGATTTTTATTGAGAGCCTCCGTGAATGTGGGTGTGTGCTTTGTGTTTTTATGTGTGGGTTTTGGTATTGTGGGTTTTGAAGGACTATGTATTGAGTGTGGTGTGGTGCAGGTATTAACCTTCTCCTCTTGATTGTCTAATCCAGTCTTGGCTGGAGAGAGCTTGGCTTCCAGTTTGGCTATATAAGTGCATCTCTCACAGGTTGTAGTGTTGGGTGGTAGGAGGAGGGGGTTGTCAGTGTACATGAGGCAATTGCTACATTGCCCCAAGATGCCCAGATTAATCATGTGGACATGAGAAAACACCGGGAGCTGACCCATGGACATTCCTGGACAGGTGCTTATTAATTTAAGTACTAAGAACTGTTTTCCTCTTGACAAGTGAGGAAGGTCAAGTGCTGTAGTAATTTGCAGTTTATTTAGTGCTTACAATGAGTTCTGAGCAAGTGCTCTGCACAATGAAACAGTTTTGAGTGCTGAAACTAAACAACTGGCTAGTTCTAGCTAAACCTAGCTAGTTTTAGCACAAATCCCAAGAAGAGAAGCAGGCCATGGCCTGTTTGGTGATGAACAGTCTTGTCCCAGATGATGCAAGGGTCTGTAGGCTTGTAGCCTTTTTCTGGTAGATGCCTTGAATGCAACCAGACCAATCAGGTATGTTAAGCACAGACACTCACTCTGCAACCAGAAGGAGTCAGGAATCAATGCACTCTGCTTCTACTCTCACCAGGATCAGAATATAAGCACAGATTCTAAGCTGTCACATATGAAGCAGTTTTTAAGCTTTCTGGTGATCAGCAGTCTCCAGGAAATAATGTAACTGCACTCCTTCTCTCACCAGGAGAAAACAGAAGCACTAATCCCAGGATGACTGCTGAGAGGTAGAATGTGGGCTCTACAATAACTGGTGGTCTTGCAATATATGCTTAAAGGTAAGATGAAAACAATGGTTTATCCTAAACACTGCAGTGTGCACTAGAAGAGTTAGATGTGAAAGTAGGTAAGTTAAGTTTTACCTGTCTAAAAGTTAAGTTTTAGTGGAGAGTCACTATTTTTAAAACAGCAAGATAGATTGAAAGGGGTAGGATGGCCAATAAATTTAAGTAGTTGTGATTTCACAACATGATAAATTTGTGCTTACTCACACCAGCCAGTAAAAGCAGAGAGGAAATGAGATATATGGTCAAATTAATACAAGGGGCATGCAACTAGAAAGACAGTGGTGTTTAAGAACACAACAGTAACCGGGTAAAGAGACAGAGCTGTGGTCTCTTTTCAAGTTTTAGTATGCAGTTAAAAGCAGAATACAAGTAAAACACAGTGTAAAGAAAACAAATCACAGTATACAAAATAGAAAAAGGCAATAAGTAATACAAAACAAAGCAAATAAAAAGCAAACTAACCTTTCCTTCACAACAAACTGTAGCAGAATCTAGGTGAGCCTTTCCAATAAAGCTATGAAATGTTTTATTTTACCCCTAAAATAGAAGGTTTAGTTCCTAGCTCCACCCACCCCCTCAGTTCACAGATGATTAACCTTAGCTGACCTGCTGTAACTTATGTGTGACTCCTTAACTGACCTCTTCTAACTTCTGTCTGACTCACAACATGCGGAGCTGTGGTCTCTTTTCAAGTTTTAGCATGCAGTTAAAAGCAGAATACAAGTAAAACAGTGTAAAGAAAACAGTATACAAAATAGCAAAATGCAATAAAGTAATACAAAACACAACAAATAAAAAACAAACTAACCTTTCCCTCACAGCAAACTGTAGCAGAATCTGGGTGAGACTTTCCAGTAAACTAAAGTTTACTTTCAAAAGTACAGTATCCTTTTCTGCTTGTCATTAAGAGGGCTATAGCTTTAAATTACTGGTGTACCTCCCCATACAGAACACTTTATGAATGCATGCTTCTCTCTCTCTATGTTATAGGCTCATAGGTGTGTATTAGGCTAATGGACATGGAGCTTTTACAAGCCTAGTCCATAGGATTACCCTGGCATCGTGCCACCCAATCTTAGTTTCCAGTGCCTGTGTTGAGTAGAACCACTGGAGTGATCCCCAGGGTGAATTTTTTATTTCCCATCCACTCACCAAGATTTCTCTTGAAGAGGGCCAGTGAGGTGCTCTGTTTGACATGTATGGGAAGTCTATTCCATAGCATGGGCAGTCTCTGGGTTACGAACCTGTCCCTCCAGCACGTTCTGTTGATTGCGGTAATGAGGTGGAGGTCTCTGGAGCGTGTAGTGTGGAGGGATTGGGATTTCTTTACATGTAGCATTTCTAAAAAGAGCTGGGTCAAACATGGCTTTATAAGTCAAGCAGAGATCACCTCTAAGTAGGTGATATGAGAAAGCGAATAGTTGGATCTTTTTTGAGTATGTCCATATAGGACAAGAGTTTAAGGTCTAGGATCCTTTTTATGAGGTACTTTTGCAGCCTCTCAAGTTGTTGCAGGTGTCTAGTGAGGTACATACCAAACAGGGCAATGTACTTGATAACTGGCCTAATGAGGAAAGAGTAGAGGGAGACAATGACCTCTTTCTTCCTGGATGCAAAACCCTTAGTAATGAGATGTGCCACATAGAATGACTTTCTGACCACAGTGGCAGTATGGTGGTCAAAAGAGAGATTGGTGTTAAGAATCTAAATGGCAATGCTCAGATCTGCTCTGAGCTACAACAGAATGGCATTAAATATACTGATCCCAAGGATATTGCCAATATCCTCGTAGATTGATTCAGTGCAAACCTCTCCCCCCTCTTACCCCCTAAAGGGCCTATCTCAATACCAAAAGATTGCCAAATTCTGGTAATAACGGCCACACAGGTAAAAAAAAACACACTTTCCAAAGCTAAGAATACAGCATCCATGGGACCAGACAACATCCCAGGCTATGTACTACATGAACTACAAAATGAACTGGCACCTCACCTAAGTGTCATGTTTAATCATAGCCTCACCTCAGGCTTCGTGCCCACTGAGTGGCGCACAGCTACAGTTATCCCACTCCACAAGGGGGGGATCCACCTTGGATCCCGGGAACTACCATCCCCATCAGTCTGACGAGCCTCATCTGCAAGGCTATGGAACGTATTATCATGGAACTTATAAACAAAGATATTGGCAACCTTCAAACACCGGACCCCACTCAGTTTGGGTTCGTGAAGGGCCAATCTTGTCTCCTGAACCTGATTGACTTCTTCGAATCAGTCCCCAGAGCCATGGACAAGAGTAAGGTGGTCCACACAGCCTATCTGGACCTCTATAAGGCCTTCAATACCATCCCCCACTCTGGAATCATAATTAAACTTACTAAGCTGGGTATTAATCCCTACGTCACTCGATGGGTTTCCAACTGGCTTACTGACAGAACCCACCCTGTAAAAGTAGCCAACTCCAAATCCAGCTCCAGACAAGTGACAAGTGGAGTACCTCAAGGTTCAGTCCTGGGACCGCTCATGTTTGGCATCTACTTCTCTGATGTACAGGCCAACACTAAGGGGCTCTGGCTCACAAAGTTCGCAGATGACTGCAAACTGAGAGCCATTATTGAATCCCCAAATGATGTGGATATTCTACAAAAGGGCCTTACAGAAACAGATGCTTGGTGTCAGAGCCATGAGCTCAAGCTCAATGCCAAGAAATGTATAGTTATCGCCTTTGGGTAAAAAACATGTACCTGTGAATTATGACCTAGGTGGCAGTACACTAAACACCAAAAGTGTGATGAGACTTAGGGACACAGGTGGACAGTGGTCTCACGTTCGACAACCCCATCGCCACAACAGTCAGGAAATCCTTCTATGTGGCACAACTCATCACTACGGGCTTTTCATCCAGAAAAAAGGAGGTCATTGTCCCACTGTACTCATCCCTCATTAGACCCATTATAGAATACAATGCCCCGTTTGTTATGTACCTCTCAAGACATCTGCAACAACTGGAAAGGCTGCAGAAATACATCACTAAAAGAATCACAGGCCTAAAGCAGATGCCGTATGCTGACCGTCTAAAAAAGCTCCACCTATACTCTGTCGCATATTGTCTACTCAGAGGCGATCTCTGCTTAACATAAACGCCATGTCAAACCCAGAGCTGTTGGACATGCTATACTTAAAGAAATTCCAATCCCTCAGAGACACACACTCCAGAGATCTAAACCTTGTCATCACAATAAACAAAACATGCTGGAGGGATAGGTACTTGACCCAGAGACTCTCAGACTCTGGAATAGACTGCCCATACATGTCAAGCAGAGTGCATCTTTGGCCCTCTTCAAAAGGAACCTTGATGATTGGATGGGAGATGGGAAATTCACCCCAGGGATCACATCAGTTACCCTGCTAGACATGGGTTCGGGGAAGTACATACTGTGGGAAGAAATAGCCAGGGAATTGTTATGGCTAGGCTTGTATAGGCCCTAGGGCCGATAGCCTAGTACCAACCTATGAACCTGTGTTCCCAGATCTCTTATAAAGTGGTAGTTCATGGGAAATGGGTTTTTCCCAAAGGGAATGATGACAAATTTTTTGCCATTGAGCTTAAGGCCATGGTTCTGGCACCAGTCGTTGGTCTCAGTGGGGCCTTTCTGTAGCATGTCAACATCACTTGAGGAGTTAATAATAGCTCTCAAGCAATTGTCTGCGAATATTGTCAGCCAGAGTCCCTTCGTGTTGGACTGGATTTCTGAGAAGTACATACCAAACAGGAGAGGACCTAGGACCAATCCCTGTGGGTCTCTACTTGTGACTGGTCATCAGTCTGACTTGGAGTAAGCTACTTTTACACTGTGTGTTCTATCTGTGAGCCAGTTTGTAACCCACCTAGTAATATAGGGGTTGATGCTTATCTTAGTGAGTTTTTCTATGATTCCTGAGTGGGGAATGGTATCAAAGGCCTTGGCCAGATCAAGGTAGGCTGTATGAACCACCTTGCCTTCAGCCACAGCTTTGGTGACTGACTCAAGAAGTCAACCAAGTTGACCAGGCATGATCTACCCTTCACAAAACCAAACTATTTGGGATACAGAGTTTGGAACTATATCCTTGTTTATTAGGTCCATGATGATGCGTTTCATAGCTTTGCATATCAGACTTGTCAGGCTAATGGGGCAATAGTTCCCAGGGTTTGTAGTCCCTCCTCCTTTGTGGAGAGGGATGACAGTAGGTGTGCCATTCGACAGGGACAAAGCTTGAGATGAGGCTGTCATTGAACAGGCCACACAGGTAAGGTGCCAATTCATTCTGTAGTTCATGTAGAACACAACCAGGGATATTGTCAGGTCCCATAGAATCTGTATTCTTGGCCTTGGGCAGTGCTGTTTTAACCTGTGCAGCAGTATTACTGGGTGCATGGCAGTCTACTGGTATTGTGATTGGTCCTTGGGGGGGGGGGGGTTGGCACTGAATCTATCGGCCAGTATACAATATCTGTTGGCTCAGTATAGGAGGTACCATTGTGCAGTAGCTCAGAGCAAATCTGGGTATTGCAGTGGAGGTTCCTTACATAACTATAGAAGGGAAATAGGAAATACACCCTAGGATCACTTCTGTGTCTCTGCTGGACAGTGGCACAGGAAAATAACTTTCTTTGGTGGCGTAAGCTATGGTACCTTGCTGGCTAGGCTTACGTAGGCCCTTGGGTCGATAGCCTAGTACCTACATATGAACCTATAAGACTTTTTATAGAAGACCTTGTGATTGTCTTTACTATCTGGTGCGATACTGTTTTCATAGCTAGCTTTAGAGGATTTGATGAGGGATCTCAACTTTTTGTTGAGACTGATACAGGAGTTTTTCCAGTCTTGGGACTTCACCTTATTCCGCATCAGTTTCCTCCTTCTCTTGTAGAGTTTGTTTATGGAAAGGGACCACCAGATTGGCTTCCTTGTTTTTGGAGGAGAGCATCTTGGTTCTACTGGGTACGGCGAGATCCATGCATTTGTGTACGTGTTCGTACCGTGCATTAGTGTATGATTCGGCGGTCATGCAACTATTCTCCATTTGCATGGGTGCCATGAAGTTAGCCACCTCTGTTCACCAATTCTTTTTTTTTTCCATTTAAGGAGTTTGAATTTGCCCTTCAAAGATTTTTGAAGGGTGATTTGCAGTAGTTATTTGCAGAATCCTATATCTATACATTAGTACAGTTTTCAGGTGTATATTTGCAATTATGTCGCATTTAAATAGCGACTTTGTAGTTAATAGTTAACTCGTAAATTAAACATTAAGCAGGATGCATTTAATTGTACAGAAAGTGCTTGCTGTGCAGCAAGGCTTGAGTAATCTGAAAACGACTTGAAAGTCTGTGAGTCAGAGATTTATGTAAGTTCATTTGTAAAGTTGTTTGTCGTGAAATAACAGAGACTGAATTTGTTATTGGATCTGAATAGCAAGCAGTTGTCAGTAATATAAACAGGACGTGACATATGAATTAGCATGCCTGTCGACAATCCGTAGTTTCCACGCCCATTTTCCCTGTCAATTAGTACTGACACGCCCATAGCTGCGCAGAATTAAGCGCGAGGTACTGTTATATTGTACTGTGATTTGACAAAAAAAAAAAAAAAAAAAAAAAAAAAACACAAAATTTATGGAGGAACAGACCAAAATTTTGAGACAAAAATCTGGACGGTTGAGGGATACGTGCCTCAAGCGTTATATATCGTCCATATTTCCTCACATAACGTGAAACACCATGTGTAGTACTAAAAACAATGTTTATGCATCAAAACAGCACTTATGTTGAAGGTTACGTATCAAACATGGGCTTGCTTGCTGGCACAGCTTGTTCCCTCCCAAACCGAATGAATAATTTCTACTCAAGAATAGTTAAGTTTAAGTACGAACCACACAAACTAATTACAGACTACACCATTAACAAAAAGTAAATAAAACGGACAAAGTCTCAGTTCAATAAGGCCAGTCCCTAACTGCCACTAGGAAAAGCTCTGCACGTCATGTTACGTTACGTCATCTTAGTTAGCACTCGTTCCAATTTCTAAGCAACGAGTTATTACCCGCCCGCCTCTTTATTCCTTGTCCCTCATGTATCATACCCTTTTTCCGGCTGTTGGTCGGAATGAATTATCAGCTGTACACATGAAAGTGACGGTTGCTTCCGGTTGAGAATGATGGTGATATTTGGGATAGTTTGTAAGTTGGTATATGGTCGTACTGTGTAGGCTTATCAGTGGAGAGTATTACGAAGAAGAAATTGGCGTTTTATTTTTTGCTCATCAGAGAGAAGAGGCGGACAGAATGTGGCGTTTCTCTCGTACTCTGCTCAACAGTACAGTAGGTAAGCACTCTGAAACTGACCCAGTTGCAGAAAAATCGGGGTTACTGTGATCCTTTTGGGTAAGAACGTATTTTTGTAGACCTGCTCTTTATCGTGAAGAACTATGGCTGAATGCGATGCGTATTTTTGTAAGATGGCTCTTTATCGTGAAGAACTATGGCTGAATATGTAAAGGACTAAGTGATAGACTGAAATTGGATGGGAAGAATTACAGTTCTGGTTCTGTCACTTTGTGAGTTTGGGCTGGTTTCACATTCAGTACTAAATACAATTTTTTCCAAATCTAGGACCCAAGATCATTTTGCCTATTACAGATTTGGTGCCTTTGATAATTTAATATTTGTTCATACACCAAATTGAAATAATACAGAGATTATTCAAGATGCGACTTTGCAATTAATATAGAAGTATTTTTCTAGAATTGTAAGATCATGATGTAATAATACTATGATAAGGTATGTATATATTTTGCTTCTGTGCTCAGTAAATACATTTATAAGGGACGTGTCTCAAAAAGGATCACTTAGAAACCGTAGCTGTAGTCCGACGAACAAGAAATGATAACTTGACTGTATTTCACGTTTCTCTTACTCATGCCAGAACGGTTTGGAAAAAGTCCAATGTGGGATGGATGCTAGTATCTTATGTGTCATATTACGAAACCTAGGATCTTTCTGCTTCTCACGCATGTTTTGTATCCTCTGTAGTTAGCACAACACACGGTGCCATTATTTAGTCTGAGAGTAAAGTCAAATTAATTCCCAACAAAATCATCCTTGCCTGACGCCAAAAATGATGTACCCATGAAAACAGACATGGATACCATCCTTAGTGACCCAGTTAAGTGGATTATATTACATCTGATGGTGCCATTGTATTTAGTCTGAGAGTAAGATCAAACTCTTTCATAAGAAAATCATCCTTGTATGATGTAAAAAAATTGTGTACTTAGAAAACAAACTGGGATAGTATTACCAGTGACCCAGTTAAGTCTGAGCAGTATACTGTTAATGTGTTGGGTAGTATTATTAACTTTTCTATTAATGAACATATACTGGTAAGGGACAGACGGCAGATTTAAAAAAACAAAAAATTTTGGCAGCGTCCCACAATAAAATGCACATCAGAAAAGAGAGATAGAGCTTGACTTTCAGAAATTACTTTAGTCTTAAAAAAAACGTTTTTTGATAATTGCCTGTACCTGGAGCAAAGAAGGATAAGGCCCTGACTATGACTCGGGTGACCTACGTTTAAATTGTGGTTTGGGTGCTTGACAGCACAGGCCACAAAGTGAAAATTGTATGCCAGTTTTTTGTGGGGATGGGAGTATGGAAGCAGGCACAATCGAGGTACAATTGGACTGCCCAGGTTCCCTAATGGAGGCCAGGGAAACAACTGTGTGGTGCTGTCTGAGGGTGGAAAGGGTATTTTTCCCCTTTCTTAAGCGAGAGGCAGTTTAGCATTAATGCCCATTGCATTGCAAACCCTCAGCTGTCATAAGGGCAAGGGCAAAATGCCTGCAGCACACAGTGGCTGCAGATACAGATAGCAAAGCCAAACTTGCAGAAACCAAAAGGTCTGGTCAGCTCAAAAAAATAACACTTCAGTACTATACAACATATTTTGTTTGTTTATTTATATAATGTATATGTTTGTCCTTCCCTGTAAGATGCAGTCCTTCACAGCATCAGTCAGACCTCCTCATTGCAAGCAAGGTGTTAAGGTGTGTGGTTTGCAGGTGGCGATGTTTCAGGAGTGCAGTTCCTGCATTCAGAAATGAATGCCTATACTGCAGTGAATTCAAGTGATGATCTTTCTTGGTCAGCAGCTGTAGCCAATGTTTGTTGCAGCATTTTGCCTGTAACCTTACTTGCAATCCCATCAGGGACTCACTGGCTGCCTACAGGGATGGAAGTAAAAAGGGGAAAAGAAACATTCCCTCTGCAGTGATATGACACTGCTCTATAATGCTCTGATCTCCTTGCCAGCCCCAAGCATGGTCAGAGCAAGTCTGATGGGGTTTGCTGTGGAAGAGCTAGTTAGTCCCCAGTAACCGAGGAAAGGCACTTAGAGCAACAAATGGTCAGCTGTGAGCACGTCAGAAAAAAAAGCCTAGATTAAAATACAGAAATTTACTTTTCTTGTCAAATCTTCAAACTCGTAGTATGAACTCAGATTTGGTGTCAGAAAAGATTGAAGATGGCAATAATTTATTTGTTAATTACTTAAAATTGTGACTGCAGCATCCTATAAAAAACAATGGGGATGCGCATCCACTTCATAACATAGCTAATATGCTTAAGAAAAAAAAAATGCGGACTTCACAATTAAAAAATATGTTGGTATGCTACAGAGACAAGGGAGAACATCCTTACAGAGCAAGTTCCGTGGACAACATTCTCAGTGGTCATGTGAAAAAAAATCTTAGCATGTGGGCATAAGGAATAATTGACCAGTTAGAAGCATTATACATTAGTTCATACATAAGTCAGTAGGTAAAGAACTGGTTAAACAACAGGACACAAGTCAGGCTGGGAGTTACTAGCTTATTATAATTGCAGAAAGTGTACTTTTTTAACTCCATCACTTGTATTTTATTTTACACGTTTTAGCTTTTGGAAATGTTTGTCATGAAATTTTTGTTAGTAAAGTTCACCACAACTGTCTACAAAAGTGATTGGCAGATACACTGGTTATGACTTCACAAAAACTTTGTTTAAAAGTGTAAGCTTCAACCTTTCAAGTATACCTTAATGCCATTCATTCCTTTTCAGTACCCTGCTTTATCCAAATTTAAGGCTGCATGCTAGCTATGACAATTCCCAACAAGCAACGGGCATAAGGCAAGCATTAGACTGAGGGTATTCTTAGTGAGTTTACTATAGTACATTGTTGTTGTTGTTGTGTCTTTCGGCTTTTTCCCGGTTAGGGGTCGCCACAGCGGAACTCCGGTCCGCTAATGATTGGCAGTAGATTTTTACGTGCCGAGTTGCCGGCCCTGATGCACAACCTTCAACAAAGGTACGCCCATTCACGCATGTTTCCACACAGAAGACTCTCTCTAGCTGAGAATCAAACAGGACAACGTCTTACTGTGAGGTGACAGCGCTACCGCAGCACCATCACCACACTTCTAGTTTACTATAGTACATTAAGGTAGAATAATAGGCCTGAAAATATAGAGTCATGTATGCATTCATTTTCAGGGAAAGACAGTTCAGTAGAAGGAAAAAGAAAATCTTGTTGGCCAAGTATGAGATCTGCAGAAATAAAAGTTTCAAGGGGAAGCTACAGAATGTTCCTTTCTCAAGGGAATGATATGTGTACTTGCAATGGAATGCTAGATAAGGTGTGTAAAACATTACAGGGTTTGGTATTATTAGGAAATACTTCAGACACAGTCTGTAAAGTCAGAAAGTTAGTTTTGGAGTGATAACAAAGAACTTTGCAGTACAGACATTTGAGCCTGAGTATTGAAGTCGGGTCCAAATATCCATAATTTTCAGGGAGGAAAAGACTATTTCCGCTGATATTATTCCGGAGAATTGGAATGTACATGTAGAAACTTTGTGTATATTTATCAGCACTGTTACTGTTATCCAGCAGCATTACAACATTTCTACAGGGTGTTATTGTTTATCAGCACTGTTACTGGAGACAGCATTCGGATATTGTTAACATCTAATAAACCATTGTAAACTGAATTAAAGTATGTGCAGAAGTCATTCTATAAAGTACAAAAAGACTTTGCTCATAAAGGAGAGACTGGCACCTGTTCAGTGCAAGTTTGGGTAATTAAATTAATTCCAGTCTCCATTCTCATTTCAGTTGTTTACAGTTAATTCCTGTACAGGAATTACAGTCTTTTCAGTACTTTCAGCAAGAATCGATCCAATTTGGAGCACCAGCCCATCTCAGATTGCACATACACTTAAGGTTAATTGGGAATGTAGCCAGTTCACGTGTGTGTGTGTGTATTCTTTATTTATGTTTTGTTGACCAACTTGGCCAATGCACTGTTTCCGAGCTGGTCTGAGATGGATTTCATTCTGACTGTGATATTTAGACAGAAATCCTTTTTGGAAGGAAGAAAAGAAGAAGCAATGCCCTTCTGTGTGAAGTATGAAGAATGGAAGATGGCAAGTTTACAGAATAAAGTATAGGCAAAAAAATTATGAATATAGTAGTGAGTTGCATTAAAGAACGAAATGTGTGATTGTAGAGGGAATTAAGCAATGTGTATAATGTAAAAAAAATCTTTGTGGTGAAGTAATTTTATGTACATTACTACTTTTATGTGAGAAAGTTGCAAAAATAAAAAAAAAAACTCTTCCTTTGGGTGTTTGGTAGGGGACATTGGATCTCTTATAGCCACCTGAGCTACCACCAACAGTGGACCTCGATTAAACATCATATCGTTTTCCATGGGATATGCACAGGTAAAATATAAATATGTTACGAAAATTGCAGGGGAAATTGATCAAAGACAAATTAGTAGGTTAGTGCCTACAGTTTGCTTGTATACTATAGCACTAACCTCTTAATTTGTCTTTTCTTCACTTTATCCAGTGACCATTTTTTCGTAATAATGACCTCAGTTGTCATCCTCTGCAGCTATTACCAAAGCAGCCCTTTTGAGTGGCATGTCATTATGATTCCTGCATTAATATCATTCCTTACCAGATTTTGGATATAGTTGTACTGCAATTGCTTTGTGGCAAACCGAGTATCGGTAGCTGCTAGTCTGCTTTTATGTTTAGTATACTGTTTTCTTTTTAGTAAGGCATAATCCTAAAACAGATTATAATTCAGTAAAGTGAATTATTAGTAGGAGATTTTAGTGCTGTGTTGAAAATACAGGGTTGAAGAAGCGAAGCCATTAAATGTAATTTGCACAAGGGCACCATCTGTTATGACGTGATGTAAAGTGGTAAAATTTGCTTTTAGACCATGGTTTTGGAGTAGCATAAGAATGGAGTGTGGTTAGCTGCAAGAGTTTGCAGAGGAAATCATGAAGATGCATTTCTCCATGTGCACACATCTCCCATTTGCATCACATCCAGCAGTGGAGTGGGTTGGCAGCTTTTCTATTATTTTAGATGGGTAACCTCCTTTCTAGAAGGTGACCATTAAATAGATTTATATTTCTGACCACCGAGGTCAGTGAGTGTGTGGGTAATTCAAAGAGAGGTAAAAAAAAAAGTCATTGTGATTAATGCCATAAAAATTGCTTTTAAGTAAATTATTGGAGGATGCCAACACCTTCTGTTCCTTGTTCAGACCAGCATGTCTAGACTAAACAGAGAAGACCTTTACACAGAAATCAGTCTTACTTGATCCTAAGTTGCTGTGAGTAGTTTACCGCTACTCCTAGTTTACCCCTACTCCTTATTTGTTTTTTTATCTTTTTGGGTTTTTAAACTATTGAAACAGTATTTTTTGATTATTTTAATCCTTGAATTTTAATCCTTGAATTTGTCTAGTTCTTGTAAGTATTTGGGAATCTTGTATGTAACAGGAGAGTACAACAGTAGGAGTACTGGGCTCTGCTGCTCGGAATAGTGCCTGCTAAGCCAACTGGGGGGATGGGGGGGCACTTGTGCTCCAGGGCATGTACTGCACATCTAAATCTCTGTTTGAGACTAGAGATGAAACAGGTGTGTCTTCTGTAAATGAGGTGGCACTGTTGGGGTCAGGATCACTTGAGAAAATGGAAGACAAAGAACTCGCACTGTCTCATTACAGGCCTACCCTTTGGGCTATTTCAGGTATGTGCAGGGGAACTTTAGGGCTCACATTGTGAAAAATGTGTAAGCAAAAATATTATTCACCTTGGACTGAGTGAAAAGGTCAGGAGTGAAAGAATGTTATTTATTTATTTATTTACTTATTGACATTTAATTACTGGGAAAGTCTGACTGGATAGGAGCCCATTTTCAGCAGAAGTCTGGAGAGAAAAGCTTTAAAGTATTACAAAACATTTGAAGAATAATCATTTTACAGTCTTTAAAAATACAAAAAACAAATACAGTTTAAATAATAGACATAATATGAAAACATTGGTTAACTATGGGTACAAGTTGTATGACAATGATTTAATAGTGAAGAGAAAATTTTTGCCAGTTTATAGAGAAATTGGAGGTAAGTTAGTACAAACAAGAATTCCAATCCGAAGTGAGAGAAAAAAAACAGGCTTGTGATATGTTTAGAGAGAAAGCCAGGGAGGGAGATCGATGTGAGTGAGTAAATAAAGGAGAAGAAGGAGATGTAAGATGTGAATAGGTATTTGACCACATTTAGGGATATTGTTTATTCTGGTGGTGTTGAGCTAGAAAAGAGCTGGCTTTTGGTTAGGAAATTTTTCAGGATGAGAGGGTATTGACCTGATGGACATAGAGAAGGAGTTCCAAGCCTTAGCATGATTGTACAAGTACAGACAGTGCCCAGCAGATATACTTTTGTGGATAGATGAGAGCTTTTGGTCATTGGATCATATGACTCTATAAATCATCCCTGGTTTTTGAAGAATTTTTCTTATGCAATTTTGTACATGCAGGTCGAATTTAAGATTTATCTTCCCTGATAATTTGCTATGAGAAGTGACCTCAGTAATTGTATTATCAAGAGAGAGGACTTACAATTTTTTTTCATGTGAGAGGGATTTGATAGGAAAGAAAGTAGTAGTTTTTTTAGGGTTGAGCATGAGTTGCAAGTTACAAAGCCATGTTTCATTTGCTGTTAAAGGTTCCTGAGTAACTTGGAGGTGTGCCACATTGTCAGATGTGCAAATGAGTGTGGAGTAATCTGTCTATTGTAGTAGAGAGGCCTGTTGTGTGGAGGGAGTTGATGAAAATGTTAGAGGAGCGGGACCAAGGATAGAGCCTTGTGGTACACTGGTGGTGACTGGGAGGTATGGAGAGAGGATGAAGTGCTATTTTACTGATTGATCCATATTAGATAGGTAGCTTTTGAACCAGAGAAGGGTGGGCTGGGAGAGACCTAGGGAGGACATTTGAAGTAGAGGTTTGCTGTGACAAACTGTGATTAAGACTTTAGACAAGTCCAGAAACAAAGAGGAGAATAGTTTGTCATTATCTCTGTCTTCATTGACAGCATCTGTATAGGTTAGAAGTGCAGTGTTAGTACTATGGGAAGACAGAAGCCATGTTGTGGGGGGGGGGATGGACCTTCTTCCTGCAGGATATAGTTTAGCAATTTGTTTTTGAATAAAATTTTCTAGTATTTTGGAGAGGAAGGGTAATATTGCTATAGGTATAAATTTAGTCATATCTGTTTAATTTCTACCTTTGTGCAGAGGGATAATGTGTGATTTTTTTTTTTCCAGATAGAGGGAACATGAGATTCCTGGAACATGAGATTCCTGGATTGAGAAGGGACAGGCAATGTTATCGGCTGCTGTTTTAAGGTATTCACTTAGGTGGTCATCAGCTGAAGTAGAACATTGTTTAAGTTTAATAATAGTTTTGTATTGGATGTGGGCACAGGTTTGAAGGTGAAAGTAGATGTGATATGCGGCTGCTGGTCAAAGTTAAGATTTGATGTTGAGATATCCTCGGTTACTACGAAATAAGAGTTGAATTGTACTGCAGTTTCAAGTGATGAGTCATTGAGAGATTGGTTATGTTTGAAATTATGGCCAGGATGTAAGATTTCTTTAATGGCTGTCAATAATTTTTTAGGGTTTTGCTAGACGTTTACTGTATTTTGAGAGCAGAGCTTCTAGTAGGCAGGAAAAGAGGTCAGACCTGGTAGGTAGGTCATTAACAGAGCAAAGATAAGCCAGGTTAGTAGCAAATTTTAGTTGAAAAATGCTGAAAATAAATGTGAGGAATAACGAAAAGGCAAATAAAATTCCAGAAAGAGTTTTTTCTTTTTTTTTTTTTTTTTTTACACTTGAAATTGAGGGATGCATGTTAACATGAGAGAGGTAAGATGTTGTAAGGGATTTCAGAAACTGTGAAGGAAATTCTAAGTAGGCGAGTATCAGTCATTTCATTGATGACTGAGAGATGAAGACTTAGATGAAGACCGGACATGTTGTGATTCAACAGAACTTTATTTCGTTTTTGGTGGAGAGGGGTGCAAACTTCCAAGCAGGGACCTAGATTTGCTCCCCTCCTTACTTCTAAAGTGTAGTGATTCCTGTTTTGAAAAGTTCTTCTAAACACCTTAAAGTGATTTTCTGAAATTATGATATATATGATGAGTCAAGTGCCATGATGTATTTTTCCACTTGTCTGTAGTTAGGTAATCGGGTTTTTTTTTTTTTTTTAATAAAAAGCTTCAACGTTTTTATTAATCCATGGTTCAAATAAATTTTTCTGACACTACCTTGGAATAATGTGTACTGCATCCATAGACTTTTTTAGTAGGGCAGGCACCTTCGTTAATAGGCAGTGGTACATCAACACAACACACTTTTTTTTTTTTTCCTTCATCGACTCCACTAAGGTTACAGGCTGCTGTTTTTCCTCAGTGATGTCTTTGTATGGAAATTATATTTTTAAAAGTGTTTTTCTTGTTAAAATGCAACAAAAAAATGCTCCCTAATGGGTGAAGGTGCTGTTCTGTTTTTGCACCACATGCCATGCTGCAAAGGTAAGAGTAGAAACATTGGGAAAGTACTTTATGAAGCAGAATCAGCTGCATATGCTTTAGCCATTGTAGATAGTAAACAATGTATTCATTGTTTTGCTTGCCAGTGCTGTATGGTCTAACCAGTTGCTAATTTGTATCTAATAATCTCCAAACTAATGACTGAGTTTTTTCCCCTGTCAACATTTAGTGACCTACCTTCCTTTCTCTGGGTCAGTCCCATTAGGAGTTCATACATTCAGTCTTCATTATTATTCTTTGGTTCACCTTACGAGTGTGTCTGTGTATAACACACAATTAACAAGGTAAATATACAGCTCTCCAACAGTACAGCTCTATAGAATAAGAAACCTGTTTATGCAACAATGTAGAAATACAATACTTACAATTACAGTTTAGAAAAGGAAACATTAGCAGAATATGGGAAAAGATGGGAGGAATGGGGACGGACGGTAAGGAAGAACTGAGAACGTGGGTTGAAAGCCTTTAATGGCATCAATTGTTCCCTGGGAGAAAATCTTCAAATAGTACACGGATGAACTGGCTAACTGGTATTACACATTTGTCAGATAAGTGTCTGCTACTGTTCTTGCTCACCCTACCAAATCTTTTATTTTCTTTCTCTTTTCTTTTATTTTCCTTCTGTTGGTCATTGTCTTTGTTTCTGCTTTTTGTGTATATCTTTGCCCCCCCCCCCATCCTGCTTTTCTGGCTTATTCTATTCTTTTTTGCTGATGCCCTTTCATAATGTCTCAGCCTTATAAGCCACAAAGCAAACTGTTTTTTTTTTTTTTTTTTTAGGATTCTTTAGTTAACTTTCTAATGTAATGCATCCTCAAGCTGCTAAACTGTACTGCATTGCTTCTTCATTTTTGCATTGTTCATTTGGCCGTTAGTGTACTCATTGTTTTTTGCCTGCATGTGAATCCCTCATGAACTGTAAAATATACTTGTATCTTTCGGCTTTTCCCAGTTAGGGGTCGCCACAGCGAAACTCCGGTCCGCTAATGATTGGCAGTAGATTTTTACGTACCGAGTTGCCAGCCCTGATGCACAACCTTCAATGAAGGTACACCCATTCACGTATGTCTCCACACAGAAGAAGCTTTAGCTGAGAATCTAACAGAACAACGTCTTACTGTGAGGCGACAATGCTACCGCAGCACCACCACCGCAGTTGAACTGTAGAACATACTAAAATTTAAAAAAAAAAAAAAAAAAAGTAAATGCGTATAGTAGAAATGTACCTGTGAATTGTTTAATTCTGTTTTGTGCATATTAAGTGAATCTGTATTTAGATTAACTGGTATTTCATATAACCTATCCAGACTGTACTTCAGTGCGATATTGCCAATTTATTTGCAGTCTTTATTTTAGCATTACAGTGTTTCTCCATAATTTTGGGTATGTGCTCAAGCTACCGACATGGAGAATTGCCACTGCCCTGCTGTTTACAATACTGAGCCTGTAGCAAGAATGACAGTAGAATATGCTTCTTTTTTCATGCACTTTATTTTTAAAACTGCTATAGCAGCCATTGAGCCAGGAATTAATTTTACAGGGGTGGAATGTTAATGAAGATTTAGTTGTATGGAACAACAGTGAATGCACTGTTTAATAGTTTCCACAAGGAAAGCAGTTGATTGCAGGTGAACTGTGGCAGTTTGTTTATTTACTTACCAAATGTTTAATCTGGGTAGAGAGTACTGATCTAGATGGAGAATGTTCAGGCTCATCCCAGAATAAAATAGCAAACAAAGTAGTAAAGTGCAGAACAGGCAACAAGAATATTGTGCAGTATAAGCATCAGTCATGATGTCTTTATGCACAAAACACTGGGGTTAGTATTGAACTTTATACACCATGCTTTTGTATCAAGAGTATTTGCACATTGTCTTTCTTTCCATGTAGTACTGTATTGTGGAAGAGGATATAGTTTTGTAAGATGTGGTGAGATTGGGGGATAGTGAGCATTATAAACAAAACATGCCCCAAAAATGACAGAATTGTGGGATAGGTAAACACAAAATATAAAAGTTTTAACACTGTCCCCCTTCTTGGTTGTTGAGGTTTGTTATTCTAGGTATGTACTTGTCATTTGGCCTTCAGCAGAAAGCCTTAATCTAGATGTGTGACCACAGTTCTGTCAAATGAAGCTGATCAACACAAAAAAGATTGTTATGACTTGAACTGTAGGCCTTCTGTTAAAGTTTCATGTTTTATCCAACTTGACCTGGGTGATGTCAGCTTTTAGCCACACATTATCTACACTAATGCTCTCTCACGTTTTCTGTGTGCATTTCTGTTACTAACAGGTCGTGCTACTGACCACCTGGTAAGGCGTACTGCAGGACTGAAGACATTTCAGCAACCCATTAATTATAACGGTAAGTGTATGTGACTAAATGTGTCTGTGTGTATTCTTGCATGTGTTTGGAGGGGACAGTGCAGCAGTTGACTTTTTGGTGGATGCAAGTCTTGTTTGCTTCCTTTTTGCTGGTTTGGATTTCCGTTATATATTACAGTCGTATGCAAGATTGTTGGATTTTCCATTTGGAGGAAAATTCTGTTACATTTGAATCTTGGGTAAACCTTTTCTGTTTCCTTCATAAAATAATGTTCTATTATCCTGTTTAATACACCCCCACATTGAGCCAGGATGTTGAATATGTGTAATCACCCTGAATTTGTTGGGGGGGGGGGGTGGTAGTATCTATGTTGTCCCAGATCATGATGACCCATTTTTAACAGCATGCCTCTTGCCTATGATTTTATGTTTGATAGGAAGATTGGACTAGCTCCTCCAAACTCCTGAGTTCTCCTGTACTTACTAGAGTGAAAGTAAATGTTTGTGTTTTGAATGGCAGTGCTGTTGTTTTCAGAAAATGGCTGCTTGTGGTATGCATTTCAACCAAAAAATATGGTTAGAAAATTTACACACAGTCGAGTTGTCAATGTCCTGTAGTTGATTGTGTCAGTATTTTTACTTATTGTTTTGAACCTCTGCAGTGTTACTGACTGTTTGCTCTTTCCTGGTTAAGACCATTATGCTGATGTATTGCTGTGATCCAGTACCCTAAATTTCTCTATAGATGTATTATATTCCAAGAATGACTAAAAATGTTATGTATTTTGTTTGTTACCTTAGATATTATAATGCCAGAACGACAAAAACTGAAGTTCATGGACAAAGTGCCAAACCTCAAGAAACCAAAGAAAGAGCCGAAGAGGCTGTCTGATATCCGGGGACCAACAAGAGAGGCTAGTGATTTTACTTTGGGCCAGTATGGAATTGTGGTGAGTTATGCAGCTTTAGACCAAATTAGTTTAGTTTAGACTTAGCTGTTTATTTATTACTTTTTTTGTTTAAAAAGCAGTCTCAGTAGCTCAACAGGTAATGCACTCACCTGTGGGTGCAGAAGGCTGTGGGTTCTATTCAAACACCAGGTAGATCAGTTGCTGACACTGCAACTGCAGTGCAGCATAAGGAGATGCTACATGGTGGGGGGGGGGGTCTGCACTCTTGGGTGTGTTGTCCCTTGGATGAAACGTTAAAAACTGAGGGTCAATCTACTTGGGCTGGTGGCTCAGATGGATATAAAATATTCCGTGGCACCTATTGAAGAGTAGGGATCCTTCAATTAGCACACCACAAACATGACATCACTTACATATTTACAGGTGCATATTTGTATATTCATATATATATATAACAATTCCTGGCATCCCTCCCTCATTCTCCTCTGTATTATTCTCATAAATTTATAGTCTGTATTATTTAATGTGATGTCTTCTCATTTTTATTTTATTCTTTTTTTCTCTCTTCCCTATAAATTTTAATATCCCACTGTGTATCTCTTCATAATAAAACCCTTCTTTCAACTATTCATTCAAAATGTTTACAAAACACTCTTTGCCAATCCATTCATTTTCTTGTACATTTCATACCCTGTACCATCTGGACCTGACACTGAATCACCATCTTCTTTCAAAAGTACTTCATTCAATTGACTAATAGTAATGTATTTTTCAAATTCTTCCTAAATTTGTTCGTTTTTTACTTTCCATTATCGTTTATCTTTCTTTTTAAACTTATGCATATTTTCTACATGCAGTACTACAGTACTTCTAATTTGCTCGTTTTTTTTTTTTTTAACCTCTCCTTTCACATATTTCATTTCCCTCATTATATAAATATCCTCCTTACTATTTTACCCAAATATGCACACTCTCTCCCTTGTAAATATCTCTGCTTATTTATTTTATTTTATATATTTCCTTTTCCATACTATAACACTCTCTTGTATGCATCCCTAAATTCTCCAGTACATTTCTATACATCTTTCCATACTCCACTTTTCTTCTTTCCTATATCACACTTCTATTGAAAAAAAATTTCTACCATTCAGACCAGCTTTTTATAAAAGTGGTTATATGATCCCTCCTTAACTGCAGTGCTTCTACTCTCCAAATTCATTAAATAATTTCTCCTTTATTCATTTTATTTCCTTTCCAATTTTAATATGCTCCCTTTCTTCTATCATCTCCATTCATATTGCAAAATGGTCCGAAAAATCTGTACCTACTGTATCGCTGTCTGCTGCACCCAATCCTTCCAGTAATACACCTTACCATGTGTTCACCCACTACATGTGCCTCAGGTTTTTTTAGTAATGCAGAACACTCAATTTCCGATCCAGTCGCCTCTCTTCTGTAATTGACTGTTATTCCACACAGCTAACTTACCATATTTTATCACTTCATCACTTCTTGTATTTTCTCTTGACCTTTCTTTTTACATTTTCCCCTTAATGAATTACAAATGTATCTTCTTTATAGTGAAGTAAAACATTATAGTTTCCTTTAAATTTTCCTATTTCCACTGTGTTTAGCACAAAAAATGTATTTTACTTGAGTGTAAAGAAGCCAAGTGGCAGATTAGACTTACTGTCGATAAGCCACCTGGCTTACATGACCATATCAATTTAAAATGCTTTCTTCTCGCACAGAAGCTGTGACAGAATTGTTTTAGATGTTTAACGCACGTTTCTAATAATATTTTTAATGATTTATTTCTTTACTGTTTGGCTTGGTACACTGTGATTTGTTTGTTTTAACATGATTCAAGGTGGATCTTTTAAAATGAAATACATTTGTAATTATTTGTTTTCTGATGAAGTTCTGTATTTTATTAAAGGATGAAAGTGCTTAAAATCAATTTTTTGAGTTCCCTGACTACCTCATGTTTTTTAGGTTTACACAGTGCAGTCACTCCAGAACAACATTTGCTTCTCAAATTCCATATTATATTGCCATCCTTTAATTTTTCTGTTTGCAAGATTCCTGACACAGAATGTATTCTCAAACAGAATAACATCAGCATCACGTTTAGCACACCATTACAGTATCCTTGTCTATCTTGCAATATAAATACTATTCGCATTTACTGAAAGCACTTAACATTATTACTTTTCCTTGTTTTTAAATTTAAGGAATGTGTTTTGTAAGATGGAAGAAGTGTAGTGGGGAGGGGCTAGTGAAAAAAATTAAAAACTAAAAAGAGGAAGGGGCATAAGTAGCCCAGTTGCAGCACAGCTATTGCTAGCAGAAAAAAGGAAAAGGGGCAAGGGGTGAGTCACTAGTAAGAGTGGAATCTGTGGACATTGGAAGGAACTCAGTCATGTTAATATGAGCATAGTTAGAAAAGAGGGGAGAGAGTTGCAACATGTTATTTGCAAAGAAGGGAATTAAAATTTTAACGGATATATAATTGCAAGGTTAATTGACGAGAAGGATGCATAAGGAAACATTACAATCAGAGATCAGTTAGGGCTTACATAATAAAGTTGAAGCAGCAGATAGAGGAAGTAATATGGAAGAGTAAGGCAGGAGCCATGAAAACGCAGGGGAATGATGTAAGAAATGGATGTGAGAATAGGAGACATTTGCCAATAAAAATGCAGGGCAAATTGAAATGTCAGTGAACTAAAGAAAACCACAAAAATAGAAAGATTGATGAGGTTAATAAAGGGAGGGGGAACCAGATGGTTCCCCTATAAGAGACCCACCTAAGAGAGGTTGAAGTAAAATATTTAAACAGGTTACAAAGTTTAAGCTAGCATTTCATGGAATAATAAAAGAAGTAGTCTGACAATAACTTTCATATATAGTGGATTAAACTTACGAGTTACTTATGAGCTCGAGGACTCTAAAGGAATATTACGGGCATAAAGGATAAACTAGATGGTGAAACCATCACAATAGTTTTGGTGTACTTGCCACCCCAGATACAGATAAGTAGGATAAGAGAGGTGCTGTCAAGAATAATATATTTCTAAGAAGGTGTGTGCATGTCATATAGTAAGTAGAATGTGGCGAGTAGGAAAAGAAATGTATATAAGGGACTGAGGAGCAGAAGGTTATCGAAAGAGGGGATATATCTGAGAAATCACTTCAAAAGACATGGGACAAATATATATATATATCTATATATATATATATATATATATATCTGACTCCTACTCCATAACAGAGGACAGGAGTCAGAATTCTCCTGTTATTCCCTTAGACACAAGCTATGGCCAAGACTAGACAGAGGTTGCATTAATAGTGAACACACATAGGGTCTCATCATGTACTTCTGTTTCAGATCATGTGTTAGCAAGTGCAACAGTGATGTAGAGTGGAACAGACAGAGCAATGAGGCACTGAAGGTTGCCTGCCAGAAAAAAGGGTTGGGAGGGTGGCCTAATGGTTAAGGTGTTTGCCTTACAAACACAAGGTGCAGGGTTTGAGCCTCACAAGGGATAATTGGCTAGGCTTAAAATGGCTCGCAAGGACAGTTAGCCTAGTACTAATCTATGAACCTATGAAAAAGAAAAGATGGAGTGGCTTACTAAGGTGCTTCACCAACCTTACCATTATGTTTTGGATAAGAAGGTAGTGTATGGGATAATGTAAAAAGGGAGCCTAAAAGAGAAAGTACAAGAACGGGAATAATATGAAAACAAAATGAGAGTGAGTGAGTATGGGACATCATGAAAGAGGAGTGTAAACCACTTCAGCATAAGACAGTACAGACAGTAGGAAACATGAAAAAGAGACAGGACCAGAAGGTGAGATACAAAAATAAAATGGCTGGACAAAAAAAAATCTGGAGAGAGTTGCTCTCTAAAATTCCTTTTTTGACAAGCACCCTACAGGATACTAGAGCATTAGCAACCCAATTTAGAACAAAAGCAAGAAGAAAGGGGAATACAGCTAATACGAGGGAGAGGATCAGATAGAATAGTTTGAACACACAAAGAAATCCTGGAATGATTTCAGAAATTCTATAGAAGGCTGTATACCAAAGAAAACTACTTAGAACAGGAGGAATGAGGTGAGAAAATGAGGTGGAAAGGCATGTGAATAAATGATACAAGAAATCAAAAAAGAGAGTTATAGAAGAAAATAAATGGAGGAGAGTTACAGGTGGCACTGAAGCAGATGTAAAAGGGGAAGTCATCTGTTGCTGATGGTTCCCCCATAGAAATGGGGGAGTTGCTTGGAAAAGAGTGATGGAAAGGTGGACAAGAGGATATTAGAGGGAGCTAGTCCCCCCAGAATCTTGGAAGGAATCAGCTGTAGCAGTTCTCTGTAAGGAGGAGAAGGATCCACTGCCCACTTCCTCATACAGAACAATATCAATCCTGAATCATGATTATAAATGCTTTGTCATTAATGGCAGGAAGCAAAAATGGTACCTGAAATCATACATGAAGACCAGACAGGATTTTGGGACTGGAGGTTAAAAGCAGATACTTTTAATAAGGATACTGGTGAATATGAAGGATGCACAGAAATGAGAACAATTCTCTCATTAAATACTAAAACACTTTTGAAAGGGTGAAATGGAAGTACATGTTTGAAACACTAAAAGAATATTGATTCCCTAAATAAGAGGATTTGTGTTCGTTTTTCTAAAGAATATGATGTCTAAAACTCAAATGTCTATCCTTATTTAGGCAGAAGTGGTGTTCGTCTCCATTGTCTTTTGCGAGGATTGTGACAGAAATTTGAAGGCTGGTTAAAAAGAGGCTGGATAAGAGGGAGAGTCTACTGTACATTGTGAAAGATACAAGGTTAAGTACTCCAGTCTACCAAAATTTAGCTCTGTCATAATTTCACAATTCTACTAGCCAGATGTACAGTAGAGCTGCTAACACTAAAACCAACCACATAACAAATACTGTAAAGTGTAGAATAATAAAAGATTATTTCTCCCATTTTAACTGTAAATTAGTCTAACACGAAACCCCCAAAATGCACAGTACCAACCATTTTATACAGAGTTAGACAACTCTAATGCAGAATACATAAATATGCCAATAAAAACCTAAAACAACATGAAAAACTAAAAAATAATGCTTAAATACACACCCCTCATCAGAATCCAGGAAAAGCGAGTGTAAAAACAGTAAAAAAAAAAATAAAAAAAAAAAAATTTTTTTTACTACTTTTTTCTAATTTTTCCATATCTTTTGCTATATCTTAGAATCTGTATAGCAAATATATGTCAAAACTTTGTTTTAACTTGCCTCTCTCCAAAGATTTTATGTTCTGTCTTCATGTTTTAATAATTTTAACTTGTTTGGACCATTACTGTGCATTATTTGTAAATTTCGTTGGAGCTTTTCTCCCCGGGCCTCCACTGAAAATGGACATATATCCAGCTGGACTAGCCCGGTCAACAAATGTAAAATAAAATAAATAAAAATAAATAAAACAGACACTAATATCCAAAAGTAGATGTAAAATACAATACTAGTATCACTACATAAATACCAGTAACACCCAAAACAAAAATTGAGACCTGCAGCCTTGAAATGAATAGGAAAGTAGAATTTAAACAAACATTAAAAAAATAGATAACTAGAATGTATGGACTGTATAGTAATACTGTAAATATTTGTACTGTTGGTTGGTAGGGGAGCATAGTGGATTTGGGGGTGAAATATCTGTACTTTGGGGGTATAGGAACTCATGGCTGTGCCATTTGTCATGAAATTTCTTTGTAAAACCCACAATACTGGACATATGGTATGCCGAAGAACCCCACATCTTCCATAGCTACTTTCTGTGTATTTGAACAATGTGTAGATAGCTGTCCATATGTGTTTGCATAAAACTATTTTTGAGTTTTCTTGAACTGTTATCTTTATTACATGTTGTACAGAAAGAGAGAGACACATTTGACTAACTTTTGCTTAGATGATTGTAACATAATTTGCAGCTAACAAGGACTTGGGTCATTTGCATGTCTCTTCCTTAAGACTGGGATAATGTTGCACTTCATCTGTTGTACCATCCATCATTTTGTAGTAGCCAGTGATTTTCTTTCTGACACTTCCCTTTTAAGATCTGCTTCATTTTACAAACCCCATTGCAGGCTGGCTCTGCTAGCTGCAGTTGCTACAAGTCCACTTGGGAAGTGGTAACCATTTTCCCACTACCACACATTGTATGATTACTGATTCTCTTTCCCATTGGTTAGAGTGCTGGTTGTTAGGCAGAGTTCTGTTCTTCTTCACTTTGGAGTGATAAAAAAATCAAGTTTTGATAGCTAAGCAAACTGTCCAAAGCATTTCTTGTAGCTACACATTGGAATTCTGGTCATTCTTCACATTTCAGGCCAGAGAGACTTCCTGCAGTCCCCTTTCAAGACTCTCCTACTGAGGTCCTTCTGCAATAAAACATCATTGTGGGGCTTTATGTTCCATTGCCAGTGTGTGTGTGTGAAACTGTTGCCCTTTGCTTCACTCTAGGGTATGCCTTAGTATAACTCTGCAAACATTGCAGTCTGTGTTTACACCGTCTAATATTCTGAATGTCGTGGTAGTGACATAGAAAATTTACACCAGTGCCATTTCCACCTTAAGTTATGAAAGTCATTTTGTATTGTTGGCATGGTCACCGATCTGTCTCCCTTTCCATCAGTCTCCAGTGTCTTCATGTTTTTTTAAATTAACTTGGAATTAATGGAGGCTGCGTTTTCCTGTCATCTGTGCATGTCTTGCTTCTGCTGATGGTAAAACACTACCTTGTGTAGAACTGTTGTGCTTGTCCTGAGTAGTGTCTCAGCGTTGTATTTGATAAACTCTTCCTGCTTTTTTATGGTTTTGTAAGTGCATTGTCTGAATATGTAGACTTATTCAGTCCAAGTACCTTCTGGAAAAATGACCTGAATATTCCAGTCAAAGGGAAAACATTGCTACAAAGAATGTGCAGACCTCAGATTTGTTAGTATTCCACTGGTACCATACAGTTCCATAAACTGGTCAGCTTGTTTACTGCACATGTAAACTAGAGCTCATTTGTTTGTGTGGGTATGTTTACTGTTTCCACCCAGTCATACTCCTTTTGCTTGTAAGCATTAAGGAAGCATTTTGTCTATTTACTTAGCACTAAGTGTACATGCTAAGCCAGTTTGTTATGAGTGCTTTTGCTAAGTTTTGATTTGTGCACAAACTGAACTGTGGGCTGACTGTGCACTGGGTATGTTTTACTAAAATGGAAATTTAAGATCCTTGTCTGTCATTTTATTTATCCTGGTGTTTTCTGGTTTTGGTCATTTGTCAGTTTCTTGAGGATTTTCTGCAGCAAGTATCTTTTAAAAGTGATTTGTTGCAGTTTTTTTAAGCGGGCTGCTATTGTTTTACATGTTTTGAAGTAGCAGTGCGTAATCAGTATTGCACTGGGTGTTATTTTGTACTGTACTACTTTTCAAGGAGTTACATGGTGAAATATGTTGGTGTGCTATACTGCTGGCAGTCTCATGCTTGTTGCAGTTCATTTTTAAAAATGGTATGAACAACGTCTTTTGTTTCTGTAGAGATAATTACTTATTTTGCTTTCAGGCATTTAAGCCAATATGTGATGCTAGTTGTGCTATGTACCTCCGCTATTAGGAATAGTAGTGAATGTCCCTAACTGGGTTTTCATATACAAACACACACAACTTTAATACAATACCATTGCATACTTCATGCATGACTCCTTTGTCCATATCACAGTCTGTTTTCTGTTATCTACTCCCAGCACCATCATTTCATCCTCTTTCTGTCATCCTCCAAATAGTTTCAGGAGTAAGCCTTTGCTCCCTTGTAAACTGTACTACATACCTTGCTCCCTTGTAAACTGTACTACATACCTTGCCCAGTAGTTTTGTACTATATTTTCTTAATGAAGAACAACTGAAACAATAGACAGTTCACTTTGCATACAGAACTGAAATAGCGTACCAAATTTCACTCCTTTTCCAAAAAGCAACTTTGTGATGAGGGTCATTACCATGCTCATTTCTAATTTCATATTCATGTAGATCCATACCACTCCCTTACCTCCACTCCATTCCAAACAAAAGCACTTTACCCATATACATACTGTCACTCAAAACATTAACCAAAACAGTGCACTGCTGTGAACCAAGTGATACCACTAAGTGTAGCCACAGAATAAACTAATAAAGTTAGTTTAATAAGTTAAAAAAATATATAATATGTATGTTTGTATTATTTTGTTAAAAGAAATTCATTACATTCTAGTAGAATCCATACTACTCATGATGTCCTCGGATTTATTTTTTATTTTACTGTATTTATTAATTGCTTTTATTGACCGGGAAAGTGGCCTGAAAGAAAAGCTCCTCAAGATAAAAGAAAGTAACATTGATACACAAGGTGCTGAAATGTTTTGAGAGCGCAGTAATGAGAAAAAAATGATTGAACATACAGTAGTGAGAAAAGCATTGACAAGATACATATAGAAGTTGGTATGCTAACAGTCATAATGCAGGCAAAGCAGTGATATGAAAAATCATTCAAGGGTAGTTCAGAATGTGTGTTTACACTGACAAAAAAGTTAAGAACTGTAGTATTTTATAATGGGGCGGTGGTAAAGTGAACATTTAACAATATAAAGTTGAGGAGAGTATGGTGCAGGTTGTGGCCAAGTAGATGAAAGTAGTACAGGGCAAGGTACAGGATTACTGGTCAGCTAGTAATTTTTAAAGCAGGATTTCACTAGGGTACAGAGCCTCTTTACCATCTAAATTTCTGTCACTTGAACTTCCTGCTAAACTGAAATCGGGGTAATTCTTGTAAATATTTGGAGTTCCAAGAGATGATGTCAAGAGTACTTCTGCTAGAAAAAACAACCTTGTCCTCCAGAACTGCTTTCATTAACTGAACTGACAGCTTTAGTAGAATGCCTAATATGACATCCAAAATCAGTGGCCAATCCATACAGAATTACAAGAAGGTGGAGCATCACACTGTGAAAAATACAAAAAAAGTTAATTATTGTAAATCTTGAAATGATTATTGAGAAACCACACAAGGAGGTAGTATAACAATAAAACAACAATAAAGGTAAGAATAGTGAGTAACATATCACTTTAAAATAGTGCAGTTATTTGAAAAGGAAATTAGGGGAAGACTTCCAGAAGGTTTTGTTTTCGCATCCCTCCTCTTATATGGTTTCTTGTGTTCTCCATATTTCCTTGTTTTTGATACTTTGTGTCAAGAGCTGCTTGGATTGTTTTCCACAGCTGACTTGCAGGAGTGTTGTAAGTTCATGCTAAAGAGTTCACATAGTCCTTGTACCTGATAGTTTATTTCTGCTATATGAAAGTTCTTTTGTAATTTTTATATCCTCAGAAATAACGAGCTGGAACTAGCAATCGGGTAAGACTGAATCCATGAAGAGAGACTTGGTAATGTAAAATTTGTCGGTGGTACAATAAGACTGGATTTGGGGAGTTGTATTGTAGGGTATCTCGAAGTTGCTCTCTTTGCCACTAATTCTAGCAGACATCTACTGGGATCAGGATCAAGTACATGGGAGTAATCTCTTAATTTGAATGTCATTACACAGGGAATCCTCCACTTGCAGAATGATGAACTTTATCAGAGCTGGGGAATTTAATAGAAGCTACTTTCTAGTGAAAGATTGTTGAGCTTGTCACACATGGAGGATTTCAGGATCAAAGCCTGAAATTATTGCAGGTGTCTGTATTAAAACATCATAGTTTTTATTTAATGACAAGTAAATGTAGGGCAGAATATTGAGCATAGCATATGTAGCTTTTTCAAACATATTTTATTCTCTGTCCAGTAGGAAGTGAAATAACAGTGCAGTCAAGCACATTGTGGATTAAATAGTTTTACAGATAATTAATTTTTATTCTTGGGTAGTGATTGTTCAACTAGCTCAGTACTGGGAACAATATTGTAGGCTGCCATTATAAGTAATGGTGGAGTAAAAAAGTTTCCTGCTTTGATTGTTACAGAAAACCTGCAGGCCATTGAGTATTACCTGAAAATGACATAGGAGTGTTGGGAAGTTGAATTATGCCAAGAGGTTTAAAGATGGGAAGTGAAAAATAATGGCATGGAATTCAGATATATGAATGTGATATACAGTATAGGGAATGAAATTGACCACTGACTGACAGGAAGGGATCTCTGGGGCATGTGCATCAAGTGACTTATTGGTGGTTGATCAGCCAGTACAGCATAAGGCGGTACTGCATGCTTAGGCAAAGCTGCAACAGACATGCTACTGGCTCTGCACAGATAATTGGGAAATGGTACCCAGTGTACAATGAGGCTGCATCTTGGGAAGAACCACACAGAATGACCTGGTGTGAAATAACAAAAGTCATATAAGGGGGTTTATCGAAAACCTGATCAGAGAATATTGATGTATCTATGGAGAGGTCACTGGAAACCTTTAAATGTATATATCGTAATTTGCAAGAGATTATTTTTTTCTAACTACACGTTATTTCTTCACAGTAGAAGAACTGAAGGTTCAGAGATGGTGTGAGGGAGGTATGAAAAATTCTGCCACAAAAAGTGTTGGTGTCCAAGTACAGCTGTGTTTAGAGTTTGTTGATGAGACTGATTATTGCAAGGGACAAGCTCAGTAGCATAACTGCAATATTGGCGCAAGAGAAGGAAGTGCAGATTTTAGCCATGGCATGGTGGTTGTGGACAGGGCATAAACTTGTTGAGTAGGAGTGCCAGATGGTCCCCAAAACATTAGATCATATATGTGACTTACAACTCAAGCAGCCATGAATAAATATTACTGGAATCATCCTGACTGTGACTGAGAGAGAGAGAGAGAGTTTCCATAAAACTGATTGCCCTCATTGTTTTGCTTAATCTTACTTTGCATTAACATACAGTGCTTAGACTTGGAAAGTTATCAGTACCTAAGACCTTGTACCTTGTACCTAGTACCTTGTCTGAGATTGTAATGTTGCAGTTTTTGTCTGTTTCCTGCTCCATCAAATTTGCCCACCTCATCCTTATCTTGCATTTAAAATATGTACATTTTATGTTTCACATTGTATTGCAGAGATTTCTGCCTATCTGTCCCCTCTCTCATATCCATTCTCTCTCTCTCTATTTTTACAGGCCCTTGGTGGTGGATATCTACACTGGGGACACATGGAGATGATGCGACTTACCATTAACCGCCGGATGGACTCCAAGACCACGTTTGCCTGCTGGAGAGTTGATCCTCCATACAAGCCATTGACTCGCAAAGGACTAGGACAGCGTATGGGGGGTGGGAAGGGGGCCATTGACCATTACGTGACTCCAGTAAAGTATGGCCGTCTGATAGTAGAAGTTGGAGGTTACTGTGAGCTTTCTGAGGTGGAACCTTTCCTTTCTGAAGTGGCCAAGAAGCTGCCCTTCCCAGCCAAGGTGGTGAGCCGGGAGTCCTTGGCTCAGATGTGGCAGGAGGAGAAGGAGAAGGCATTGAGTAACCAAAATCCTTGGACATTTGAAAGACTTGTCACAATGAACATGTTGGGCTGCAGAAAGGTGTTGAGTGCTTTTGACCTTAAACACCATGGCAAGTTTTGGGGTAAATTTCGACTACCTGACAGAGTGTGAACTTTTTTTTTTTTACATTTCTGCCTTTCCATGAGCGTGACTAAAATCTAGTAAATAGTTTCATTGCTGTAACATCTAATGCATGTGTCTCCGCTCTCTCTCTATATGTACCTCTTAATATCTTCTGACTTGAAAGTTTTGAGCTACCTATGGTCATAGCAGTTGGCATCTCTGAGGGGAGTTTACGTATGATTTATAATTATTTATTTTTATTTACTTGACACTTGTTGACCAGAAAAGCCCGACTGGGTCAGGAACCCATTTTCAGGCCTGGGGAGAAACTCCACAAAGCATTAAAAAAAAAACATTTTGACAAAGACGAAAACAGTTGTACAAAAATGAAAAACATTTTACAAAAGCAAAATACAGTGGTCATTACATTTCAGTGGAAATGTAGCTTTATGTATTATGGGTAGTTTTGTTTTCAGATTGGCAGTTGAAAATTCTTACAGCAGTGCATATTTCAATCAGAGTACAGGAATCCAGGTTGATACAGTTTGTTTTTTCTGGTTACAATTTTGTAGGAAGACTACTGGAGTACAAATATAATGACGTTTGTACAATTTAAGAGGAAGTCTACAGAGATTTTTAGGTAGACTGCAGGTAGATCTTATGAAAATAGAGATTGAGAGGAAGTAATGATTTGGCTAAGTACATTAGTAAGATTAGCAGCTAGTTTGTAGGGAGAAAATTTGTATTTTTGTATGATTTAGAGTTAAGGTCCCTATTCAGAGATGTCCACTGTATAGGAATATTAGAGTCCAAGTATTCTGTTTATATTTTTTCATAGTATGGTATCTTCAGTGTGTATAAGGGGTGAACCATGCCAGCAGTAACACCAGGTATTGATTATAATTACTAGCCTTTAAACTGACCGACTTATTGACACCACAGGTCATTCCTTCTTTAGGTATAAGTTTCAATCTGGGAACCATTTGCCCCACATCCTGTAGCTGTTCATTGACATTAGTCTGCTTTACTGTCCCAACATCAAGATGCATAGAGATATTTGTACAGTGTCATGCATCTGGATGCACATGTTCCAGTAGCAAGGATAGTGGCTAACCTACCATTTATACGGCTTGGCAGCAGTTGCCTGTGTAGAATATGATTTACTAAGATTTGAGGAAAAGTAATGTAAAAAGTTAACAAATATGCCAGGATTGATATTGCTTTCCCTGTAAGTAGTATTACAGAGTGAGCCTAATGGGAAACTGAGGAGTTCACCACCACAGGTTATTTAGTTGTTTTCTAAGTTTGCCTTTATCCTTCTCTGAAGAACACAAACTGTTTTTATTAGAATATGGTACATTTTATATTCCAGGAGCAGTATTTTTCACAATGTTAATTCATAGACTTTGTAGTAACTCCCAGTGCCCCAGTATTGGAATATATCTGTAGACTGCAAAGAGGCATTAGAAGCTAACTTCTGTCCCTCCAGAATGTATGCTAATTGTGATTTACTGGAGCTGTACTTAAACGGCACTAGTTCAGTTTTCAGTTGGAAGACTGTAGATTCTGCTCTGTACATCTCCTTTCTACTGCAGTAACTAAGGCTCATAATAGAGAACTGTGTGTAATGTAATGAAATGAGCTAGAACACGTCCTTGCCTTGTTTACCTGGTAGCACTTTATCATCCTGTTCTTTTAGTATGGGAGGACAGAGACTGCACTTTTGGTTCTGGTACATAAACCAACTGGTTTTATGCTGGACAGAGCCCACAGCTCCCTACTGCCAGCATAAAAAAGGAGAACTCAACATAATGAATCGCTGATACTGCCTGTGCTTCATACATTGCATTTTGTCAGTATACCAAAGCATAGGGCATTTCTGGACCTGTAAAGGCAATTCCTGTACAGTAGAAGAAATTGAAAAAAAATAAATGCTGACTACCAGCAAAATGTCCCATGTCAGTTGTAGTGAATGGAATCTTCTTTCTTTCTGTCTGTGAAAATAAATATTTTATCTGTTGGTGTGGAAATTCTCCTGTCAGGAGTCTGAATATTACTTTTGGGAATGCTTGTACTCATTGCCAGTATCAGTGGTTCAGTATGTTGAGTACTTTATTTTGATGCTGTCGTTAGGGGGCTGTTAGCCCTGTCCCCACATCAAGCACTTGGTTTTATGTTGCTCTGCTAACAGTGCATAAGAAGGGTTCTGTATTTCTGGGATTGCTGTCATTTGAATGAAATGTCAAACATGGTTCCCATCTGACTAATCTGCTTGTAGTTCATCTACACGTTCATGACCCAGTGATTGGTTCAGCCGGATTACTCTGATATCCCCATTTTGGCATAATCTCTTGAGTACTCTCACTTTTTTCTGTCTGTCTGTATCCTTGTACATGTCTAGATTTCTTTTTGCACATTTAGTGTTCATGTCCGCGTTGTAAATAGCATTTACACATGCATTGTCAAAGAGTACAATGACCATGTTAAGTTTTAATTAGCTAGTCCTTGACATTTTTGCACCATTAAAAACAAAATTTTACTTCGTGGAGAGTGGTTTTGGACAGTAGTCCCTACTTATGGGCTTCTGTCCTACCATATGTGATTGATATAGTCAACCTCTTTTTTTTTTTTTTTTTCCTCTGGCAATCTTATAGGTGTTGCTACATAGGCAACCAACAGTCTAATGCAGCAGATTGTACTGAAGATACGGCTCGCAGATTTTGAGACTGACATTTTTTAGGTCTTTTGCACAACCCATACATAAAAGCCATAGTGGACAGTGCTGCTTGAAATAGTCACATCTTGCATGACCTTTAGCAGGTAGGACTGGCTGCCACATGCACTAGTCAGTTCTTTACCAAGACTTTTCCACAGTGTAACTCCTTACCCACCTCCCATAATGTTCTCTCCTCTCCCACTCCATATCTTGTTTGCTGCTGAACGGTCAACATCGGAGATGGCCTTAGCCTAGTATGAACCTATGAACCTAAATAGTCTATCTGCCCTGGTGCAATTATAAGCCTAGCCCGATTCTGTATGGCTTACGCCACCCCTTGATTTGAGTATACTGTGCCCTTTTTAAGGTTTAGTTTACTGTGCCTCTGTCTAATAGTGACACGGGAGTAATCCCTGGGACAAACCTACGATCCCCCATCCACTTATCGAGATTCTTCTTGAAGAGATTCAGTGAGGTGCTCTGCCTGACATGAACTGGAATTCTATTCCAGAGCGAAGGGAGCCTCTGGGTTATGAACCTGTCCCTCCAGCAAGTTCTATTTATTTCTGTGCTGAGGTTCAAGTCCCTCGAGCGTGTGGCTCTAAGGGATTTAGATTTACTGAGGTGGAGCATGTCCATTAATTCTGGATTTGACATAGCTTTGTATGTCAGGCATAGATCGCCTCGAAGTAGGCGGTATGCAACTGAGTAGAGCTGGAGTTTTTTTAACCAAGCAGCATATGGCATATGTTTGAGACCCTTGATTCTCTTGGTGAGATACTTTTGGGGTCTTTCTAATTGCTGCAGGTGTCGGGTAAGGTACATCCCAAAAGGGGCATTGTATTCTATGATGGGCCTGATGAGGGATGAATACAGGCACGATTACCTCTCTTGATCTAGATGTGAAACCCTTCGTGATGAGGTGGGCTATGTAGAAGGTCTTTCTAACCACTTTGGCAATGTGGTTTTCAAAGGAGAGATTGCTATCAACTTGGGTCCCCAGGTACCTAATAACTTTCTCTGTACTTAATGGGTTTCTGCCTATGTGGTAATTTGTGGGCACATTGTTTTTGCCAAAGGGTATGACTATACATTTTTTGGCATTTAGCTTTAAACCATGGCACTGGCACCAGTTATCTGTCGCTGTGAGACCTTTTTGAAGGATGTTTGTGTCAGCTGGAGAGTTGATTATGGCGCTCAGTTTGCAGTCGTCTGCAAACTTGGTGAGCCATAGTCCTCCCACGTTTGCCTGTACCTCGGAAAAGTATATACCGAACAAGAGTGGTCCCAGGACAGAACCCTGTGGGACGCCACTTGTGACCGGTTTCAAGTCTGACATGGCTCCAGCAACTCTCACTCTGTGGGTTCTGTCTTTGAGCCAGTTTGCGACCCATCTTGTGACATAGGGGTTTATATTTAAGCTGGATAGCTTATCTATGATGCCCGAGTGGGGTATTGTGTCAAATGCCTTTGCAAGGTCCAGGTAGGCTGTGTGAACTACCTTCCCTTCATCTATGGCTTTGGTGACTGTTTCAAAGAAGTCAACCAGGTTCAAAAGGCAGGATCTGCCCTTGACAAAGCCGAACTGGGTAGGATCTAGTGTCTGTAGGTCCCCAATGTCTTTGTTTATGAGCTCCATGATGATCCTCTCCATAGCCTTGCAGACTAAGCTAGTCAGGCTTATGGGGCAATAGTTTCCAGGGTCCGTAGAGGCTCCACCTTTGTGGAGTGGGACCACTGGTGCTGTACGCCATTCTGTGGGCACATATCCTGTAGTGAGGCTGAGATTGTATAGCTGTTTTATTTGAAGGATTAGTTCCTCTTGTAGTTCATGTAGGACGCAACCTGGGACGCCATCTGGTCCCATGGAAGCAGTGTTTTTTTGCTTTGGAGAGGGCAGCCTTCACCTGAGCATCTGAGATGTTTGGGAGGCAGCCCTCTGCCGGGATAGATACTTGCTCTTTTGGGGGGGAGGGGGGGGGAGTTTGCACTGAACCTGTCTGCCAGGATATTGGCGATGTCTGTGGATTCAGTGTATTTTTTGTCGTTTAGAATCAACTCAGAACAAGTCTGGGAGTTGCATCCCAGGTTTCTAACATAACTGAAAAAAGCCTTATGATTGTCTTTGGTGTCCTGTGCAATTAGGAGGATTTTATGAGGGATCGTAATTTTTTGCTACTACTGATCAGAGATGCCTTCCCTATTAGGGATTTTGCTCTATCATGTAGTAGCTTCCTCCTTCTGTTGTACAGTTTATTTATGGCAGGGGTCCACCAGACTGGACGCCTGCCTTTGGATGATTGGGTCTTGGTTTTGTTTGGGATGGCATGATCCATGCATTCCTGGAGATGTCCATAGAATGCATTTATATAGGATTCTGCAGTTTGGGCTGTAGTTTCCACTGGCCCTGGGGCCTTGAAGGATTCCACTTCGGTTTTGAGAAGTGAGAAGTTCGCTTTTGAGAAGTTTTTCACTGTGGTTTTCTGGGCTGGGGGTGGGGTCGGGATGTGGACATCCAGTGAAATTAATTTATGGTCTGATCTTACCAATGAGGGATATACTTCTGGTGTGGAGCATAGAGTCCCCATGTTGGTAATGATCAGGTCTAGTATGTTGTCCCCTCTTGTGGGAGTGGTGACTAGTTGTTCCATAGCATTTGAGTTTATAATTTCCAGGAATCTTTGGGCTAAGGTGCTGGGGCTTGAGTAGTGCTCCCAGTCAATGTTTGGGTAGTTGAAGTCGCCCAATATAATGGTGTTCGGAGAGATCTTCATGTTCTCCAATGTTTTCAGGAAAGCCGAATGGGATTCCTGACTTTGAGAGGGTGGTATGTAGGATGCTATAAACTGAAAAGCAGTCTTGCCCACTGTTAGTTGCACATGGATGGTCTCCGATACTTCGTGCAATGCCACTAACCTGGAGGTGTGGATATCCTTGATAAATATGGAAACTCCCCCTCCTTTTGTGGTTCGGTCCGGGTTTTGGGGCCGAAAAGCGTGATACAAGGTATAGCCTGGTAGTGCTGGGGTGCTCTCTGGAGCCTTGAACCAGGTTTCTGTCACTGCACAGATATCGATGTTCTTCATACTGAGGAGAGCTTCGAGTGCGTGCATCTTGAGGTTAAGACTTCTGGCGTTTAGCAGCATTACCCTTAATTTCTTGTTCCTTGTGCTGTCTATGGGGGTGGGTTTGACTTTTGAGCCTTGCCTAAAAAAGGCACTATGGGGTGGCAAGAGCCTTTGCCAATATCCGAAAGCCCAGTGGTGACAGGTGCAAGCCGTCCCTAGCGAAGCAACGTGGCTTGTCGAGCATGTCATCCCAGGCTGACAGACACTGGATCCCCTTTGAATGACACCAACATTTTAGCCAATTGTTAAAATCGATCATTTTGTCTTTGTACTGTGGCATCATTCTAGGTGAGGATAAGATGCTGCTCAAGGTCAGGGTCATACCAGCCTGGGCTACATGATCAGAGAGCTCCTCTATGTCTCTTTTCATGTAGTCCAGGGAGGTACATCTCAGGTCATTCACACCAGCATGTATAATGACTGAGTCATGTTTGTATTTGCTTTGGAGTGACCTGAGTGCTTGCGTTATGTGTCGGATCCTAGCACCCGACAGGAAGCTCACCGTGACCTTCTTTTTATTCAGCCTGGTGAGCGGGACGTCAGTGTGTCTGACAGTAGAGTCACCTATAACAAGAGTATCAGGTGTGTTATTCAGCCTTAAGGGCTGTGGCTGCTTGGCACACTGACTTTGTGGGTTATGTGTTGTGTGTGTTTTGTTTTGAGGTAGCGTTTGCTTGGATGTCTGCTTTGGAGGTCTCTGTTGCTTAGGTAGATTTTTATTTAGAGCCTCCGAGTATGTTTTTGTGTATTTATGTGTTTGGTTCGCTGATGTGGTGGGACTATGTGATACTGGAATTGTGTTGTGTGAGGTTACCTTCTCCTCCTGACTGGTTACACCAGTTTTGAGATGAGAGAGCTCAGCCTCCAGTTTGGCTAAATAGTTGCATCTCTCACATATATTTGAACCTGTTTGGAGGAGGAGAGGGTTGTCCGTGTACATGAGACAGTTGTAACATTGCCTCAAAATTCCCAGATTCACCAGCTGGACTGGAGAGAAAACCATTGACTGACCTTTGGACATGCTAGAGTAACAGGGAAACTGAATTTAAGATGGACCAATAGAGGACAGGGTAATCGTAGAGAGTATAAGAGTAAGTAGTGCTTATGGTTTAATAGTGCTACCTTGTAGGATTACTTAATTGGACCAGTGAAGGGCCTTAGAATGAGAATATGGTGTTTAAATTGAGAGAGAGAGCAGTTCTAAGGGAAAAAGTGAAGAGCAGACTTTGTGGAGCCAGGAATAGTTTAAACCCAATTAGGCGGCGTTGCCTGTTGTTGCGCTATGCTCAAAAACGCGCAAAACTGCGCAAAAGAGGGTTTTAAGAGAGGAAGATGAAGGAGTTTTGGAATTGACCCAAAATGGACAATAAAACTACAGTTTCAAGTCAGTAACCACTCCCACAGGGGCAGGCAGGCTGCTCAACGTTTTTCACTGCCACTGATCAACAGAGAGACTTTCCTTTAGCCCAAGCAAAAAATGGCCTCACAGAAACTTACAAACAGTTCAAGAACAGCAAGCCTGTAACTGAACTTTTTTAAAGCCTTAATGTTCCAATTAGAGTTTGGCTTTTTCTGTTCTACCCTTCACCTCTTTGGAGAGGCTTCAGAACTTTTGTGTTTTTTCCTGACAGATATGGAGTTTGTTTTTTCTGTTCTGCTCTTCAGGTTTGGCTGTCATTTTGTCTGTGTTGTGGTGAAGTTTTGTCTTTGTTGATGCTTCTCATTGGCACTGTGTAGTGTTATAGTTAATTCTTTTTGTTTTTGCTACTGCTTTGGTCTTTTATGCAAAATGGATAAACACTTAACTTAAACCAGAGCAACATTCTGAAGTTAACATGCCAAAAATACAGGCATAAGAAGATCAGACCTCAGGATAAGTATATTTTGTGTCTTTGACCATTTCACTATTGGTTGTTCTCTTTGTGGCCTGTTTAAGCTAAGGAGTCTTCATGAATGCAGTTTTCAAACATGTATTGCCAAGGGTATCCTATTCAGGTTAAGACTCCGGAGAATGATGAAGCATAGAATGCATACGTGGGGGGGGGGGTCCTCCCAAGTTCTCTTCCAGGCCTTTACTTTTTCCTTCTGATGTCCCAATAGCAGAGCCCTCTTCTGTTGTGAATTTGACCAAGACTGTGCTGGACAAGTTGTCATTGCTGGTTGTCTTCTTTTTTCAAAGTTACTAGTTTCTTTTATAGCTTTACCTCCCAGAAAATGCCTTAGTATTGATTCTTCAAGTTATTGAAGTTTATACCTCTCCCCAGATCTCGTACGTCAGGTCTTCCCATTTCCTTTGCACTGTGTTGGTGAATCTGGACTGGGAAACGATCCAGCCACAAGTACTTTTGTTGGCACGTACCTCTTCCTTCTCTTTGGTGCTGACAGTCACTCCAGTTTCAATGTCCTCTGTGTAGGTGTTCAGTGTCAAATGCTACAGGATAGAGTTGTGTGGCATCAAGGCACTGATACTGAGTGCAGTGTCAATTCCTTCAGTACTGTTTGGGGTGTCGAAGACCTTGATGTTCAATGTGTTTGTCATGAAACCCTTTATGCTTGTGTTGATTTTGGCCTCTGTGTTGAAGGCCAACTTAGTGGCTTAGCATTGAATCTGTCCAGTATATTACCATCTGTGTCTGGAAGACCAGATGAAATCCTCAGCATCCCAACGACTAGGAATCGTAGATTGAGTATTCTCAATAAAATAGTGGTGGCAACAGCACTCAGAGCAGATAATTCTATTAAAATGATGAGTGGTTTGTTAGAATTTTTATGCAGAGGGCTTAAGCAGTTAAGGTTGAGATTGCTAAGGGGTTAGGAGTTGGCATAATAGTTAAGGTATTTGTCTCACAGACAAGGTACAGGATTTGATTCTGGTGCAGCTAGTCTAGGCTGAAAAAGGCCTTTGGGTTCCTTAGCCTAGTAATCGTCTATGAACTTGGATATCTAAAAGGAAAGAGTATCAAATACAGATGTGAAGGAGTGTATTGATGTTTGTGTGCTGCATATACAGAAGCAGTAAGGAGATTTAGTAGTACCCCAACAGTAATTGGTAGTAGTACTACTACCAAGTTTGTAGACGTATCTGTTTGAGGTGGGAATTGCTGTATGTTCGCTAGAACTCATTTTAAACCAGGAGCATATGTACAGCAGTCTTTCTTCCTGGTCTGTTATTTTCAAAAGTATGCATTCATTTTTGAAATGGCATACCTATCCTTAAGCCAGATTTCTAAGGTAAGATTTCAGGTGAGTACATATTTATTTGAGAATCTTAACTAATTTGTTAGTAACCCTTCTGCAGGTTAGGTAGCTATTTTATGAAACAATTGGGAGAGTGTATTCAAAGTAAATGATTTCTAAATTGTCTTTATTCAGAGTAGTTGAGTTCCTACGTGCTTCACTGCCACTTAAGAGGCACATATTGATCTCAAGCTCACCTCATGAATTAGTTTTCGTTAGCAGAAGCTTTGAAAAGAAAGTATATTAAGGCTCCAATATAGCCCATACTCAACCTTGGAATACGTTTAAGCCTACATGTTACAATTTAATCTCAAGAGCTCACTTTGAGAGTACGCATATAGTGATATCACTTAATAAAGTATGCATGAGCAGGAGCACAAGTGATAAAAATGGCAAAAAATAAAGTAAGGTGGTAGAGTTTAAGAAATATAAAAAAAGTGGAAGTGAATAAGATAGGTAAAAGGCCAGAAACACAGCATCAGTGGGACCAGACAACATCCCATGTTGCCTTTAAAACAAGTTAAATCATGACCTAGCAGACCGATTTGGATTCTTGTTTAACCACAGCCTGCAAACTGGCTATTTTCTGACTGAATGAAGGACAGCAACAGTAATCCCTCTGCACAAATTGGGCCCATCAACCAATTATAGGCCCATAAGCTTGACTACCTCCTCTGCAAGGCCATGGAGAGAATCATTATGGACCATATTAAAAAGGACACAGGTTAATCTCCAAACTCTGGACTCAACCCAGTTAGGATTTGTTAAATATAGATCATGCCTGTTAAACATGGTTGATTTCTTTGAAAAAGTCACCAAGACCCTGGATGAGGGTAAGACACTCCATACTGCCTGTCTTAACCTAGCCAAGGCATTTGACACAATGCTCCAGTCCGGTATTATAGAGAAACTCTCCTAATTGGGAATTAACCCCTACGTTACCAGATAGCCAATTGACTCGCCAACAGGTCACATACTGTCAAAGTGGTGACTTCACCTGTAGCAAAAGGCCAGTCATCAGTGGTGTACCACAAGGTTCTTTGTTGGGCTACTTACTGTTTGGAATTTTATTTTTCAGTAGTCCAGGCAAAGTTGGATGACCTGTGGCTGACCAGGTTCACTGATGATTGCAAATTGGGAACAATCACGGACTCCCCCAAAGATGGTAATATACTGCAGACAGGGTTCACGCAGACAAATTGGTGACAAAGCCACAGATTAAAACTAAATGCAGAAAAATGCATTATTATTCCCTTTGGGAAAAGTGACATTAGTGCTAATTACATAATAAACAGCACTCCCTAAGTGTAGACCCAGTGGTACGTGATCTAGGTACTCGAGTTGATAGCAATCTGAACTTTGACCACAACTTATCCACAGTAGTAAGGAAATCCTTCTATGTGGCACATCTTATAAGTAAAGGCATTGTATCTATATCTAAGGATGTTAATTCCATTATACTCTGCCCTCATCAGACAAGTAATTTGAGTCCAATGCTCCCTTTTGCATGTACGTCACCAGACACCTGCAACAATTAGAGAGGCCACAGAGGTTTTTCACAAAGAAATTACAGGGTACACAAAACAAGTCTTGCTTGGTAAGACTGAAAACCCTGTCACTGTATTCTCTCCTATAGGTTGCCAAGGGGTGACCTGTGCCTCTTACAAGGCAGTGTTTGACCTGGCCCTGATGGAAATGCTACACATTTGTAAATCAAACTGCACAAGGGTCACTCATACCAGGGATCCTAACCTAGCCCCTGACATGATCAGGTCATGCTGAAGATGTAGATGCAGCTCCCAGAGACTGCCTTTTCACTGGAACAAGCTTCCAATTCACATGAAACGGAGCTCCTCCCTGACCCTCTTCAAACGCAACCTAGATCAATGGATGGTTGACCAGAGAAGACTGTATTAACTACCATAGACCCTTACCTTTGTGAACTTCAGTCACCTAATCACTGACAATTCGGGGCAACTCGTGATAAATATGGCTAGGCTTGTAAGGGCTCCAGGACCATTAACCTAGTAACCTTTTATGAGCCTATAAAGAATTTCCTACTACATTTAATAACTAAAATGTAGTATGTTGTTGTGTCTTTTGGCTTTTCCCGGTGAGGGGTCGCCACAGCAGAACTCCGGTCCGCTAATGATTGGCAGTAGATTTTTACGTGCCTAGTTGCCGGCCCTGACTCACAACCTTCAACGAAGGTACGCCCTTTCACGCATGTCTCCACACAGAAGATGCTCTAGCTGAGAATCGAACAGGACAATGTCTTACTGTGAGGCGACAACGCTACCGCAGCACCACCGCTGCAGATTAATAACTAAAATGTAGTATAATTGTAGCAAAATAGTGATATTCCTTTAACAAGTAAATGATTACCATAAGTGTAAATTGGTTTGTGGAAAAGTTGAGCATGAAGGTTTGTGAGAGTAATGCTTGAGTCCCATACTTAGCTTGGAAAAATCAATTCACACGGACGCTTGAGTTTGACATTGCTTCTCATCTTGTCATATTTTCACGGCAAGTTAATTGTACATAAAAGTATTTAGTTCTTACTGTTACATGTCATTGAATTGTGGAGCTTTCACTTTAATTTTTAATTTTTTTTTTTACCTTATTATGGACATCTGCAGTAAGTAACCATTGAAGATTTGACTGTCTGTCTTGCCCCATATGTTCACTGGTAGGGAGTGCTGTAAAACAAATTGTACTGACTCTTGCTGTGTCTGCTTCACAGAAAGTGAACAGTAAGTATTTTAGGGTTTTTCAGATTTACAGAAGCATAAAAGATGAATCTTGGTAGTTAAATATTTTGCTGAAGCAGTTTAATTACCATTCTGGATAATTAATCTGTTTGCCAAGACAGTTTCATTAACTCAACAGGTAACACACTCTCTTCTTTACTGATGAAAGATCAGAAGGCTGTGGGTTCTTTTCCTCCACCAGGTATTGAATTAATTTTCCAATACTAACACTACAGTGCAGCATATGTGTGTTCTGTCCTTCTGCTGCCATGTTAAACAGAGATGTCCTCTGCCTCAAGTGGTAGTTTGGGTGGATATAAAAGATCCTATGGCACTTGGCAAAAAAAGAGTAGGAGGTAATTTAATTTATTTATATATACAATGTATGTGCGACTATTCATTATTTACATATTTTACAACCCATAGCCATCTTATTCACTTTTTTTTTTTTTTTTTTTTTTTTTTTACAATTTCTTCATCAGTAATATGACATTTTTGCATGTAGTTCTTACATTCCCATTTCCTTAAATTTTCTCCTCCCCAGTGCATTTTCCACAACTATTTTCTTATTTCTGGTATATCATCATCCATACGATAGTCCTTCACACCTTATTCATGATACCCAGATTGTAAACAATATTTTCTCATTTATCAGCTTCCTCCTTCCTTCCTCTTTCATATGTACCATACAGTATCATTTCCATATTTTTTTCCTTAAAACCTTCCCAACTATATACACCTTACACTCATACCACATTCTTTTTTCTATTGCTTTATATTTCCTTTAATAAAATTCTTCACAAAAAGTCCCCATTTTTGTAGAAGTCTTTTTAAACTTTTTCCTTCTTTGCTTTATTACATTTCTAACCTCATCTAATAAATACATGGATAAACTAGAAAAAAATATTATACCACTCATTCCTTTTCTCACTACAGCCAGCATTTCTTTTCATTTCCATAACTTTACCTTATTTACATATTCCTTTATTCACATACCCCCAGATTCATGAAAGCTTGCACGGAGTGCAAGAAGAGTGTAGGAGCTCATGCCGGCAATATGGCTGCTGTACGATCCAGGAACAGCCGGCAGGACCGTGCATGAGAGCTGCTAAAACTACTCTTGCACGGACAGAGTCATGGTATGCAAATTACCTCATTTGCTGGTGAAAGCCATGCAAATGAGGTAAATTTGTGATCCAGGAAACAATAACCTGTCCGTGGAAGATTAGTGTTAGCTGCAGAAATGTACTCCATTGGTAACAGAGTACATTTCTGCAAATAGCTAAACGGAGCTATGACAGCTCCAAATAAAGGATGCATACAGTTGAGGAAGCATGCCAATGGCCATTGACATTTTAAAATGTTTAAAATGATAAAAAATGTAACTTTGTTTTTCCCCCTTATCTCCGATGTTTTAGCATAGTGCAGCACAGCGCAAACGTGTGGAGCTTATAAAAACAAGAAAATAATTTAAAAAAAGCCAAAAATAGGCATTTTCAGTAGAAAGCTTATTCTGCCATGCAGGTGAATGGCAGGCTGAAGACAACATGGCCACTCACTAGTGGTTGATAAGGGGAGGAAGCTCAGTGTGAGAGATGTAACCATGCATTACTAGGCAGTCCTATGCAAGTGAGGATAAGGATAGTGAATCCCAATTTTCCTCAGCATGTGAGGCCTGTCCCAAGAGTGTAGGAGTAGGTGAGGTAGAAGAGTAGAATGTAGGTGACGATATGAGTGGGTGTGTCAGACAGGATGTAAGCTAATTGGAGCACAGTGGCTTGTGTTTGCCCTGAGTTGCTCACAATTGCAAGAGGCATGCCTACAGTTGTCCTATTTGAAAACCTCAAACCCAAGGTGCACACTGTTAAAAAAAATAGGAAACTCCTTGCAAACATGCACACAGTGTGTGCACTCGTTTGCGCTTGTTTGTGCGGCGCTGCCCCCCGAGCAGAAACAGAAAGAAATAGGAAGGAAAAGAACCAGTAGGAAGTTAACCAAGGAGAACTAGCAGAGCTGCCAGGTGTAATATATCAGAATCAGCCAATTACACAGGCAGCAGACTAGCCCAGCCCAGCACTTGAAACTCTGCAAACACCATTCTCCCGTTTTTTCTCAAGAACTCTGCAACACTGCAGTATACAAAGAGGGAAAGCTTAAAAAGCTTAAGTCAGGCAAAATGTTGGGGGCTGCTCTTGCTATCATAAACCAACATGTGCAAGGTGCTGAGGGTGGTGATGTTGTGAATGAGCAACCCACATTGAGGAGACGGAGAAGAGTGTACAGACCCAGGGGCTACATGAGCTGGAGATAGTGGAGTGCTATAGGGTGGACAGAGACCTCCTACAGCAAATTGTTGAGCTGTGCCGGCCACGCCTCACACACATAACCAACAGAAGGGAACCCATCTCAGTAGATACCAAGGTATGTGTTGGCCTAAGAATACTAGCTACAGGTACCTTCCAGAGACCAACTGGTGATATGATGGGGATTTCACAGGCATCAGCATCCAGTGTATTCCACCAGTTCCTAGATGCCATGTCAGCACATGTCTGTGACCACGTATATTTCCCCAATTCCCGTGAGGCATTGGCCAGCAATATGCGTCTTTTCCACCAAGTAGCAGAATACCCTGAGGTAGTGGGTTCAATAGACTGCACGCACATATGCATCAAAGCACCAACCGGTGAGCTGGGTAGGGTCTACATCAACTGCAATGGCTTCCCCTCCATCAACTGCCAGGTCGTGTGCGATGCCCAGGGCATAATAATTAACGTGTGTGCTGGCTGCCCTGGAAGCTATCACGATTCCCACATCTGGCATCTGACGCAGCTGTACCAGCGATTTGCCAATGGGGACATCCCTGATGGTCACCTAGTGGGGGATGCTTGATACGCACTGGAGCCGTGGCTAATGACACCCATCAGAAATGCACACACACCTGAACAAGAACTCCATAATGAGGCACACGCACAAAGAAGAAACATAATTGAGCGTGTGTTTGGGATGTTGAAGTCACGGTTCTGGTGCCTGGACACATCTGGTGGGAGCCTTGCAGTACTCACCAACTACACGTACCCAAATTGTTATGGTATGTGCCATGCTACACAGTATGATCCTGCAGAAACAGCTGCAGCAGGAACAGCATGGGGCAGGGCCAAACAGCCCCCCACCATTGCCAAGGCCTGCACAGGCACAGCGTGACTCGGAGGAGGAACAACCTGAGCATGCCGCAGGAGGCGTGCCCAGTATGCCCTGGCCTTGGCAAAGAGGCAACGCATAGCACATACACTGACTCAGTAGGAACCCTGGAAATGACACCTTCCTCTGACTCGCACATACAGTAAAAGGGATGCCTAACTTGACACTACCTGTTTTCAAACCTGTATAGGGAGTGTACTGTGTGCATCCGACATAGGCAGCCCTGCAGCACCACCTGAGGTATGAGTGCCCTATTTTAAGCAATATAAAGCACTGCTAAGCACATTTTACTAGTACTGAGCATATTTAAATACAATTGCGCATAGCTGCCCACCGCGCTAACCAGTGCAACGTCGGGCAAAGTTGGGCAATGCTGGGCAAAGTTGGGCAAAGTCGGGTAAACATGCTCACACCTGCTTTACTGTTCCTTAACCAGTCAGGTCTGCCCAGCAGGAAAATAAAAAGCAGTGACAGGGCTCGAACTCTGGATACTGTGCACTATAGTCACAGTACTGAACCACTAAGCCATGACAGCATTTCACTGGCACAAACACAACTTAAGTCACTCACATGTACCAGTTGGGGGGGGGTCACATACCTAGCAGTCACAGCCAGCAGGACAATTGTAGACAAACACAAACAAATGCTGTATCATGTCCTCTGAAGAGGCATATGGGTACCCCCCCAGGCCTATGCAGACTGATAACAGCAGGCCAGGCAGTGTGATGTGGGTTGGGTAGGCTATGAAGTCACAAACTAATATGCCTGTAATTGGAAGCTAAGGTCTGTAGTACAGTGATATGCCTCAAGCCAGTACGAAAGGCAACAGTACAGGCTGAAATGGAGTACCTGACATAGCAGTGCAGGCCTAGCAAATGTGTATAAGTGTCAGGTGTACCCCTCATCCTATGTACACGCACAGTAACAATCAGTTGTGCCCCCCCCTGGGTAGAAATGTACAAATAGCTGTCCCCCCTGTATGTAGAAATGTTAAGTCTATGCAAATTGACTCATGGAAGCCCTGTAGGCACAGTGTGCTTCCTGTCAATGTACAACACAAAGATGAGCCTTGAAGTAAAAACCAACTTGAGTTTTCACACGCATGTAGTATATATGCCCATAGTGGGCATGCTCACACACTTAAACAAATTTAGCAAATTTCAGTCAGCAACATACTGAAAGATCATACTGAGCATGCTCACACACTTAGGCCATGTCTGAGTACAGCAGTGGGCCACACATATCTGGCAGTTGCAGTTCTTACTCCAGACACGTCACTATTCACCAATCCTGCCTTGCACACACACTGATATGAAAACATACCCATATAATATATTGGACCCCTGTCAATCAAACTATGTAATACAAGTACTTAAGTTGTTCAAAGAAAGTTAAAATACAAAGAAGATCAATAAATCTCCGATTAGTATCATCAAGAAACAATGATCACTCTTAACATTATGCAAGTCAAGCTCTGCCAAAAATATTGCCAAAGATTCCATAGAGAACCATGAAGCTTTCTTTAGCTATGTCAGAAATATCAATGTGAACTCCTATATGTTCTGAGTTAGTGCAAAGTGTAAATGAATACATGTACACGACAGACATTGCCAACATCTTGTCAGACAGGTTCATACATATTTACCCCCTCTCACTGACAAAAAGGCCCATTACCATGCCTGGAGATTGTGAAAACCCAGAAATCACATATACAATGGTTTAAATAGCTCTATCCAAACCTAAAAACATGGCGTCTATGGGATGACATGCTGTCCCTGGCTATGTCATATGTGAACTCCAAAACACAGACCTGCACCTGAACAATCTGTTGAGACTCGCCCTCTGTACAGGATATGAAACTATTGAATGGGTTACAGCAACGTTTGGCACACTCCAAGTGTTGGTGCATAACAGACCATGGGAACTATTGTCTTATAAGCCTGATCTGCAAGGCCATGGAGTCCATCATTATGGAACTCATAAACAGAGCAATTGGGAGCCTACAAACACCCAACCCTACCCATTTTGGTTTGGTCAGGGGCAGATCATGGTCCCTAAACCTGCTATACAGTTTTCAAGGCAGTTACCCAGGACATACATCAATGAAATGAGCTCCATACGGCCTACATAGACCTTGAAAAGCCCTTTTCCAACATCCCACACACACATATCCACAAAATCAGCAACCTGTGCATAAATATGTATGTAATCTGATGGATTGCCAACTGGGGCACAGATCCCACAAGGTAAGAATTGTGGTCTCCCTGTTGGACTGTAGGCTGGTAACAACTGCTGTCCCCCATGGCTCAGTCCTGGGACCCTTCCTGTCTGGTGTATACTATTCAGAAGTACGGTCAAACACACGAGAGCTATGGTTAGCAAAGTTTGTGGATGATTGCAAAAAGGTTGTCATAATCGATGTTTGGGACAACAGAGACATCCTTAAAAAGGGTCTCAGTCAGACAGATGTGGTGTAAAAATTATGGCCTCGAGCTACAGTCATACAAATACCACATAGGTGCCAACACCCTAAATATGGAGATAATAATAAGGGATCTATGGACACACATGGATAGTCATCTGTACTTTCAGAAACACATTCACAAAGTGGTTAGAAAATCATGCTGTGTGTTCCCACAAATTGCCAAAGTCTTTGCATGTAGGTCAAAGGAGGTTCCCTCTACTCATCAGTCATCAGACCCATCTGAGAGTACCACGACACACCTGCGATGAATCTTGACTAGGCACCTTCAGCAGCTGGAAAGACCACTGAAGTACCTCAACAAGAGGATTACTGGCCTCAAACAGTTGCCCCATGCAACAAGACTGAAGTAACTCAGTCTGTACTTTGCTGCATACCGTCTACTCAGGCGATCTATGCCCAACAGACAGGTCCATGTCCAATGCAGAACTGATGTACATGCTCTATCTGAAGTAAACCCAAGCTCACTGTGCCACCTGCTCTAGGGATAAAATCATCACAACAATAGAACATGTCCTTCACTGACACTCTTCCAGAGGAGTCTTGATGAGTCTATGTGAAACTGAACTGTCACACCATGGATCACTTCATCAGCTCTACTACACAGAGGTATAGGGAACTAACCCCAGGTGTGGTGATAGCTGCACACTGTGGCCATACTAATATATGCCTTCAGGCAGATAGCCTATTACATACTTATGTACCTGTATATGTAGGGGGAACGCAGTATAATAAGCCAAAGATGGATGGGCAGAGATGTAAGAGGGTGACCATGACAGGGAGCCATCCAGGACTGTCCCACCCAGCACTCATCCCAATGGCACAAAAGACATGAGGTGCACATCTCACCCACTGTACATAATAGCCACCAGTATCTGTAAGCATTACAGTGTATGTGGTGCATGTGCCTGCTGTACAACATGACTGTACATTGAAGTACACATCTACTATCTGTAGACCTGTACCTGTCACATAGGTTCATAGGTATGTAGTAGACTACCTTCACGAAGGCATATATTAGCCTAGGCAAGTTGTGCAGCTTTCACCACCCCATTGGTTAGTCTCCTAATCCCTAGTTCTAATAGTGAGTATCCTAAGCCCCTTTCTAGTGGAGCTGCTGATGTGATCCCTGGCATGAATTGTCTTTCCCATCCACTCATCAAGGTTCCTATTGAAGAGTGTCAGCAAGGGGCTCTGTCTGATGTACATTGGGACTCTGTTCCACAGTAAGGCAAGTCTCTGGGATGGTACTCTATCCCACCAGCATGTTGTATTCATTGTTGTGATGAGGTTCATATCCCTGGAGTGTGTAGTGTGACTCAATTTTGTTTTCCTTAGATGGAGCATGTTTAACAGTTATGTGTTGGACATGGCTCTGTATGTTAGGCAGAGTTTTCCTCTGAGTAGGCGGTACGCAACAGAGAACAGATTTAGTTTTTCCAGCTGTGTTGCATAACACAACTGCTTGAGGCCACTAATCCTCTTGGTGAGGTACCTCTGTGGTCTCTCTAGCTGCTGGATATGCCTAGTAGAGTACATCCAAAATGGTGCATTGCACTCAATGATGGGTCTGATGACTTAAGTAGAGGGCCACCACTAGCTCTTTTGATCCTGATGCAAACCCTTTGTTGATTGGGTGGGCCACATAGGATTTCCTAATCACTTTGGCAACATGGTTGTCAAAGGAAAGATGACTATCTACTTGTGTCCCCAGATCCCATATTACCTTGTCAGTTTTTAGGGTGTAACACCTATGTGGTAGTTTGTGGGTACTTTGTTTTCCCCAAAGGGGATTACTATGCATTCTTTCGCATTGAGCTTGAGGCCATGATTCTGACACCACACATCTGTCTCACAGAGTCCCTTCTGGAGAATATTTGTGCCATCCGGGGAATCTGTTATGGCAAACACTTTGCAGTTCCCAGCAAACTTAGTCAACCGCAACACTCCTGTGTTGGCATGTACTTCTGAGAAGTATATACCAAACAGGAGGGGCCCCAGGGCTGAACCCTGGAGGACACCAGTTGTTACTGGTTTAGTCTGACATGTAGTCAGCAACTCTTAATTTGTGGGATCTATCTGTGAGCCAGTTTGCAATCCATCTTGTGATGTATGGATTTATGCCCAGGTTGGTGAGTTCATCTATGATACCTGACTGGGGAATGGCGTCAAAGGTTTTAGTGAGGTATAGGTAGGCTGTGTGGAGCTCCTTTCAATCATCTGTAGCCTGGGTAACTGTCTCAAAGAAATCCACCTAGTTCAAGAGGCATGATCTGCATTTGACGAAGCCAAACGGGGTGTGCTCAAACTGTATGAAGGTTCCCAATGTCTTTATTGTTGACTTCCATTATGATTGGCTCCATTGCCTTGCAGATGAGACTCGTCGGGCTCATAGAGCGGGAATGCCAAGGGTCTGTTGTGGCCCCACCCCTGTGCAATGGGAAGAACGTTGCTGTGCAACATTCTATGAGTACATATCCTGTAGAGAGAGGTGTAGGTATCCTTGATGAATATGGATACATCCCCACCTTATGTGCTATGATCCAGATTCTGATGCTGGAAGGTATGGAATGAGTAGTATCCTAGTAGTGCTGGTGTGCTCTCTGGAGCCTTGAACTAGGTTTCTGTTACTGCACAGATATCAATATTCTCCATACTGAGAAGTGCCTGGAGTGTGTCCATTTGGAGGCTGAGACGTCTGGCAATGAGTAGTATTTAACTCACTTTGTGGTTATTTGTGTTGGTTATGGGGTTTGATTTGTCCTGAGTGACCGGTGTTCCACACCTGAAGTCAACGCATCATTGGTCTGATCCGACTATAAGCTAATTACCCCAGATATCCACATTCTACCCCCACCCCACCCCCAGTTAAGGAAACTATGGTAAAAAAATTCTCCAAAGCCAACTTCATGCTTCTTAAGACAGAAGTGTTGAACTTCATGGCACCCATGCAGATGGACAGTACAGTTACAACTACTGAATCCTACACAATTGCACTTTATAAGCACTTATGTGAGTGCATGGATTGTGCTATCCCAAACAGAACCAAGACACTATCCTCCAAAAAAAGGAAGCCAATCTGGTGGTCCCCTGCCATAAACAAACTGTACAACAGAAGGAAGAAACTGCTGCAAAAGAGAGTAAAATCCCATGAGTGTAGGAACTCCGTGGTCAGCCTCAGTAAGAAGCTGCGATCCCTGATAAAATCCTCCAAAGCTAGTTACGAAAACAAAATCACTACTGATTCTAAAGACAATCACAAAGCATTCTATAGCTATGTCAAGAATCTCAATGGCAACACTCAGATCTGGTCTGAGTTACAGCACAATGGCGCTAAATATGCAGACCCAACTGATATTGCCAACATCCTGGCAGATAGGTTCAGTGCTGACTTTACCCCCCTCTCGCCCATTAAAGAGCCCATCTCTATACCGGAAGAATGCAAAGTTCCTGTAATCATGGCTGCACAGGTAAAAACCACACTCTCCAAAGTCAGGAACACAGCATCCATGGGACCAGACAACATCCCAGGCTGCTTTCTACACGAACTACAGAACGAACTGGCACCCCACCTAAGTACCATGTTCAATCATAGCCTCACCTCAGGCTTTGTGCCTACTGAATGGCGCACAGCAACGGTTATCCCACTCCACAAGGGAGGAGCCACCACGGACCCTGGGAACTACCGCCCCATTAGCCTGATGAGCCTGGTTTGCAAGGCCATGGAACATGTATCATCATGGAACTTATAAAGAAAGACATTGGTAATCTCCAAACTCTGGACGCCACCCAATTCGGGTTTGTAAAAGGCAGATCATGTCTCCTAAACCTGATAGACTTCTTTGAAGCAGTCACTAAAGCCATAGACGAGTGTAAGGTGGTTCACACAGCCTATCTAGATCTTGCCAAGGCTTTCGACACCATCCCCCACTCTGGAATTATAGATAAACTCCCTAAACTAGGTATAAATCCCTATGTCACAAGATGGGTTGCCAACTGGCTCACTGACAGAACCCACACTGTGAAAGTAGCAGACTCCAAATCCGACTTCAGACCAGTGAGAAGTGGAGTACCACAGGGTTCAGTCCTGGGTCCTCTCCTGTTTGGTATCTACTTCTCTGAAGTACAGGCTAACACAGAAGGTCTTTGGCTAACAAAGTTCGCAGATGACTGCAAACTAGGAGCCATAATCTAAACTCCTAACGATGTGTACATCATACAAAAGGGCCTCACTGAGACAGATGCCTGGTGTCAAAGCCATGGCCTCAAGCTCAATGCCAAAAAGTGCATTGTCATCCCCTTTGGTAAAAACTTTGCACCCATGACCTACAACATAGGCAGTAGTATACTTAGCACCGAAAGTGTGATGAGACCTTGGGACACAGGTGGACAGTAATGTCTCCTTTGATAATCACATCGCCACATTAGTCAGGAATCCTTCTACGTGGCACACCTCATCACAAAAGGTTTCTCATCCAGAAAAAAAAGAGGTTATTGTTCCCCTCTACTCATCACTCATTAGACCCATTATAGAGTACAACGCCCCTTTTGGTATGTACCTCATAAGACATCTACAACAACTGGAAAGGCTGCAGAAATACCTCACAAAGAGGATTACTGGCCTCAAACAAATGCCCTACACAGACCGTCTCAAAAACTCCAGCTTTACTCCGCAGTTTAGTGAGTTTATAATTCCAGAGTGGGGGATGGTGTTGAAAGCCTTGGCAAGATCTAGATAGGCTGTGTGAACCACCTTACCCTTGTCTATGCCTTTGCTGACTGCTTCAAGGAAGTCTATCAGGTTTAGGAGAAATTATGTGCTTTTTACAAAACAAAAAAACACACAGCCCAGGCTGCAAATAGAAACCATAGCGAACACACAAATGCATGGAATGCAGCAAAGACTGCAACAATGAATCCTTTAATGATTCTGGTACCTTGGCCTTTGCCTTCTCACTGAGTACTTTACACATAGAAGCAGCCTTATTTAAGCATCAGCTTAATGATGCTTAATTAACCAATTGTATAATTTAAATGTTAAAATAAATATACATCTGAATCCCTTTATATTTTAAACATTTGTTGACATTTGTTAAACACTTCCAATATATAATTCATTGTTAACTTAGTTACCCCAATAAATTATCAAAAATACAATGTAAAATGCATCATAATTTCACTAAAAATGTTCTTGTATCTATAATTCAAGATTCATGCCATTAGGATAAATAGTATTATAATTAATAATAAACTTGGACTCCATTCTCAATAACCTTTGTTGAAAATTAGTGTTGCTTGTCCCCACCCCATAAGGTCTGGCAATTACACTAAAAACATCCTTCTGCCAGTCATTCATGTTTCATATGAAAATGTTGGGCTACGGGGCTATCCAACCTAACATTTCTTATGTCACCAAGGTGTTCCATGATTCTCAGTTTAACCTTGCGTTTAGTCTGTCCGAAATACCATTTTGGTAACTGACAGTTACAGACGATCATGTAAATAACTCCAAAGGAGTTACAGTCAAAATGATCAATGGCCTTATAATTTATGTCCTTGATCATCTTGCCATCCAAATTTCTAATCTTCTCACAAACTTTACATCTTCCGCAGGCATAAGCACCTGCGTTTACTGCCTCCTTCCTTTTACTCTTGCTTAACATCTCTTTTAGATTTTGAAATCTTCCATGGGAAAAAATAAACTTTTTAGGTAATATATCATTTAAATTTTCATCTCTGCTAATAATAGGCCACAAAGAATTCTTCACCAAATTTTTTAAAATTGGTGAAAAGCCTGAATATCTATTAACAGAAAATATAATGTCCTCCTGTTCATCAACATGATCAGCTGTATGAATGTCTCTCTTCCCCTCTTGCACTTTCAAATTCCAATGAGAACATCCTTTGTGACCTTCACGTTTGAATTCTTTCTCTACCTTAATTTTTGCTTCCCTGATTAACTCATGGGAATATCCCCGAGCATAACTTCTCATAGACATGGTCAAACTCAAATTTTAACCAATTTTTTTCTGAAGTATTGTTTGCAAAGTGCTTGAACTCCCCTAGTGGTAGAGATTTAATAAGATGGGAACTGTACATGCTGGATGCATGTAAAAAAATTATTTACAGCAGTAGCTTTGTGAAAAGGCGTATACTCCACCTTTCCATCCATGCCGACATAAAGTTCCACATCTAAAAATTGTATTCCGTGAGAAGGCAAAGGCAGAGGTACCAGAATCATTAAAGGATTCATTGTTGCAGTCTTTGCTGCATTCCGTGCATTTGTGTGTTCGCTACTGCCTTTTACAAACCCGAACTGGGTGGGAGCCAGAGTTTGGAGATTACCAATGTCTTTGTAAGTTCCATGATGATATGATCCATGGCCTTGCAGACCAGGCTCGTCAGGCTAATGGAGCGGTAGTTCCCAGGGTCCATGGTGGCTCCCCCCTTGTGGAGTGGGATAACCATTGCTGTGCACCATTCAGCAGGCACAAAGCCTGACGTGAGGCTATGATTGAACATGGTACTTAGGTGGGGGGCCAGTTTGTTTTGTAGTTCATGTAGAACGCAGTCTGGGATGTTGTCTGGTCCCATGGATGCTGTGTTCTTGGCTTTGGAGAGTGTGGTTTTTACCTGTGCAGCCGTGATTACAGGAACTTTGCATTCTTCTGGTATAGAGATGGGCTCTTTAGGGGGTGAGGGGGGGTAAAGTTAGCACTGAACCTATCTGCCAGGATGTTGGCAATATCAGTTGGGTCTTTATACTTAGTGCCATTGTGCTGTAACTCAGACCAGATCTGAGTGTTGCCATTGAGATTCTTGACATAGCTATAGAATGCTTTGTGGTTGTCTTTAGAGTCAGTGGTGATTTTGTTTTCGTAACTAGCTTTGGAGGATTTTATCAGGGATCACAGCTTCTTACTTAGGCTGACCAGGGAGCTCCTCCACTCATGGGATTTTACTCTCTTTGCCTAACATACAAAGCTACGTCAAACCAGAGCTGTTGGACATGCTCCACATACAGAAATCACAATCCCTTCGAGCTACACGCTCTAGGGACCTAAACCTTGTCACCACAATAAACAGAACATGCCGAAGGGATAGATTCCTGTCCCAGAAACTTCCCATACTCCAGAATAAACTACCTATATATATCAAACAAAGCTCCTCATTAGCACTGTTCAAGAAAAATCTTGATGATTGGATGGGAAATAGGAAATTCACCCCGGGGATCACCTCTGTGGCTCTGCTTGACAGTGGCACAGGAAAATAATTTTCTTGGGTGGCAAAAGCCAGAGTACCTTTTTAGGTTGGGCTTGTATAGTTCCCAGGGCCGATACCTATGAACCTTTGAGCCTTGTCTAAAAAAGGTAATATGGGGATAGCAAGAGCCTTGGCCAGTATTAAGAAGCATAGGGCTGACAGGTGCAAACCATATCTAGCGAAGCAACAAGGCATGTCTATCATGTCATCCCAGGCAGACAGAGACTGGATACCCTTTGAATGACACCAGAAGCTCAGCCAATTGTTGAGGTTTATCATCTTTCTGTTGTATTGCATTATCATGTAGGTGAAGGTAAGATGCTGCTCAAGGTCAGGGTCATACCAGCCTGGGCTACATGATCATACAGCTACTATTTGTCATGTTGTCCTGGGAGGTATGTCCCAGATCATTCACACTGACATGTACAAAGACCTCATCATATATGTACCTGTTCTGGAGTGATCTAAGTGCTTGTGTTATGTGGCAGATCATAACACCTGACAGACAACTGACAGTAACCTTCCCCTTGTCCAGCCTAGTGAGTGGAACATCTGTGTGCCTGACTATGGAGTCACCTATTACTAGTGTGTTGGGTATGTGGTTTTGCCTAAGGACCTGTTGAGGCACACTGCTTTGGTGTATTATGTGTTTTTTGGCGTTTGCTTGGAGGTGCATGTTGCTTGCTTGTCTGCTTAGGAGGACACTCACTCTTTTTCAGATTAATATTTGTATTCTCTGAGTATGGTAATGTGTATTTATGTGTGTATTTTGCTGGTGCTTATATTGTAGGTCTATGTGAGACTGTTAGTGTTGTGCTTGTATGACCCTACTCCTCTTGACTGTATTGTCCAGTATTAGGTTGACAGAGCTTAGCCACCAGTTTGACCCTGTGTGTGCCAGCATGTGGTGCATCAACCCATATATGATATGGTCATGGCCTATGCATACACTACACTCACAATACACCTAGTATGATAAGCCTGCTGAGGTTAGCAAATGTGAAAAAAACCTTTGGGCAAACTGTCAGCGAGTAATGTCTGTAATGCCCCCTATAACTCTGTATTGTTTGCTGAAGTGTAAAGAAGTACTTAGTTTGGATTAAGAACCCCGCACTTGCCAACTGTGTATGTTTCTCCCTGGGGAGAGAGCAACTTTTTTGGAGACTACTCACACCCCTTAAAAATGATATACTCATCTTTGTCAAGTCTGATGATGTCACCATCCTACAAATATACCTGTGGGAAGGTGAAATTTTAGTAATGTGTATAGCGTGTTGTGTAAATGCGTACTGCTATAGTATCATAATGTAGTTAGATAGGGGTTTGAATCCTGCATTTGCCAACTGTGTGTGAGTCTCCCTGGGGAGGGAGCAACCTTTTTGGAGACTACTCACACCCCTTAAAAGTGAAATACTCATCTTTGTCACATCTGATGATGTCACCATCCTACAAATATACTGGTGGGAAGGTGAAATCCCAGTAATGTATATAGTGCGTCTTGCTGTAGTATCATGATGTAGTTAGGGGTTTGAATCCTGCACTTGCCAAGTGTGTCTGTCTTTCCCTGGGGAGGGAGCAACCTTTTTGGAGGCTACTCACACCCCTTAAAAATGATATACTCATCTTTGTCAAGTCTGATGATGTCGCCATCCTACAAATATATATGTGGGAAGATGAAATCCCAGTAATGTGTATAGCACGTTGTGTAAATGCATACTGCTGTAATATCATAATGTAGTTAGGTAGGAGTTTGAATCCTGCACTTGCTAACTGTATGAGAGTGTGGCACCGCTGGTCAATGTGGAGTGGGTTTTGATTGTTCTAGTGTATGACATATCACAATGACAACTGTATGTGCATAACACATGTAAGGTAGCTGTGAGGCAAAGCCATATACATACATGTGACCTCAATTATTTCATAGGTGGGTACTCTGCTTTCTCCATGAAAGCATCTGTTATCTTTGCCAGAGCGTGCTGGTGCTTTCCAGACCTTAGGTCACTTCTGTATGCTTGTGATAAGCTTAGCCACTGCAGTGATCCCTGAGCTATATCTTCTGTTTCATATCCACTCATCACGGTTTCTATTGAAGAGTGTGAGTGAGGGTTTATGCTTGAGGTATATTTGAATCCTGTTCCAAAGCATGCAAAGTCTGGCAAATATGACTAATCATTATAGGTGTGCAACAACCTCTGTGGATCTGCATGCAAACCCTTTATTGCTTATGTGCTCCACAGAGGGATTTCCAAAACCCTTTGGTAATGTGACTATCAAAGGAGAGATGACTAAACACATGGCTCTATGTATGCATTAGTACATGTTCCACATTTTGGGGGCTACTACCTATGTGGTACTTTGGGGATACTTTGTTTTCTAAAAGTGGATAACTATGCTTTCTTTGGCTTATAGCTTTACAGCATGATTTTGACACCAGGTGTCTGTCTTTATGATACCCTTTTGGAGGATGTGTGTGTGTCATCTGGAGGATAAAGTATAGCCCATGGTATGCATTTTCATCAAACGTGGGCAGACATATCCTTACTGTGTTTGCTTGTACCTAAGAAAGCTATATGCCAAACAGGAGTGGTCCCAGGACTGAGTGCAGGTGAATACCACTTGTTACTGGCATAGAATTGTACATGCATATGTTACTGTGTGTCCTACATCTGTGCGTCAGTTGTCAATCCATCATCTAACAATTGTTTATAGTCAGTCTGTTGAGGTTATGTATAATACCAGAATGTGGGATGGGTATGAATTGCTGGTGAGCTATAGCTTGGCTGTGTGGACCTCCGCTCCCTCACCTATAGCCTTGTTAACTGGCTTGAAGTCTACTAGGTGTAGGAGCCATGATCCGGCCTTTAGAGAACCTAAGTGGGTAAGGTGCAGTGTTTGCAGGTTCATAATGTCTCTGTTAATGAGTTCCATAATGCTGTGCTCCATAGCCTTCCAGATAACATTTGTCTGGCTTATCGGGTGGGAGTTTCCAGGATCTGTTGTAGCTCTACCCTTAGTCAATTTATGTTAACATTTGCACTGGGTGTGACTAGGGTGGACAGGATTAGGAATAAGTATATTAGAGGGTCAGCCCAGGTTTGAAGGTTAGTAGACCAAGCCAGATAGGCAGGAATTACGTTGGTTTGTACATGTTCTGTGGAGGGATGCAGAGTATATTGTGAAATAGATGCTAAGGATGAAGCCACCAGGTAACAGGAAAAGAGGAATGCCTAAGATGAGGTTTATGGCTGTGGTGAGAGAGGACATGCAGGTGGATGGTGTGACAGCGCAAGATGCAGAGGGCAGGAAGAAATGGAAACAGATGATCTACTGTGGTGACCCCTAATGGGAGCATCCGAAAGGAGAAGAAGAAGTTGTAGCTCAACCCTTGTGGACTGTGATCACCATTACCATGTGTCATTCCACAAGTATGTAACCTGTATAGAGACTGCATCTGAACAGAGTGTTTAGGTGAGTGGTGACTTCATATGTCAGCTTGTGTATGACACAGCCAGGGACACTGTCCATTACCATTGCCACTGTGGTTTTGACGTTGGTAAAGAGATGTTTTAACTAGAGTGTCTGTGAGTCATCAGGTTTTACATTCTTCAGGTCTGGAAATGTGGTCCTTGTGTAACGATAGGGTGATGAAATCCACATTCAAACTGTCTGACAAGATATTGGTAATGTCAGTCAGATAAGTGTACTTTGTGACCATTTACATTAACTGTGACCCGATCTGAGATTTCCCCTGTAGATTATAAACAACACTAAAGAAAGCTTTAGTGTTGTCTTTGGAATCCTTGCCAATTTGTATTTTGAAGCTTGCCTTGTATGATTAATGAGGGCTTGTATTTTCCCAATGATACTGACCAGAGAGGTTATCCCTTCTTGGTATGTAACTCTCTTTTTTGGTACAACTTCACATCTTCAATTATATATTTAGTTTATGGCAGGGGTCCATGCGACTAATGCACTTTTACTGTATAAGTGAGAATTTCTTGTGTTTGTGATAGTAGGTGAACAGTGTGTATTACTAAAGGATTATGCAGCTGGGACAGTGTTAACCTTAGTAATGTAAACCAATGACAAATAGCAACAACAGCATCACCCACAGCATGGTGTCAACCCATGTCATACACACACATGCGTTCCAAAATGTGTGTAGTACAATACATACTGGCCACCAATAGAAACTATGGAGTGTTAACACTGGCCAATACAGGGCATGTCACCCTGCCCATGTGTTCCAATATGCATGTACATGCAGACAGTGCACCTCCACAATGTTCACAAATGGACACTTGCAAACCTGTGTTGCACACACCCCACACTTACTGTCCACTGTGTAGCGCATGCTGACACAACTACACACATCAGCCAAGTGGCACATGGGCAAACAAAAGACAATTGGAATAAACACTGATGAAAACAATACAACATTGCTAATTACAGCTTTAATGCATCATGCCTGCTCAGCTACACCTTCAAGGATATCATTACACTTTACTGCTGACAGCATGCTACACATCCAACCATTGCTATACTTTATTGAAGTCACCCTGTGCATCAGCATCATGTTAGCCTGTTACTGCATCAGTGTTACAGATGACAGGAGGTGGCACAGGTTTTATCATATGCAACAGGGTGTGTTGTTGGTTTGCCAGAGGCCTACACTGAGCCATACAATCGACATGTGTGTGTGAGGCCGTGAGTACTGTTATGGGCTAATGTTGATGCCATGTGTACGGGTATGTGTTTGTCCTAGGTTTCTGGTTTATGTGTGTGTGTCTGCATGCACACAGTTCCACCATGTGGTTGCCATGTACAGGTATTTGTGAGACAGCTACAGACTGTACCTGGCAGGCTTTACAGATCACCATCTCTGGCCACGGACACGGAACTTGTGCCTGGCAGGGGTGCTACAGACAGTATCAGGTACTAATCCCAATTAGGTACTATCCGAAGAGGTTAACAAATGTCCACTGGATCCAGGTCCCTGCTGGGACTGGCCAGAGCCACTTGCACATGGTCTGCTAGGACGGTCTATGGACAGCCCCCCCCAACATTGCTGGGGCTGGTACTGGCACTACAGGAGTGGCTGTGACTTGCTCTACATCCACGGCGACCTCCAGCTGGTGATGTTGCTGGCATACATCCATGTCGATGTCTCAACCGTCCCGCACTGTCCTGACACATGGATATGACATTGTGGAGGACATCCAATGTCTCACCCCAAAATCTATCAATGACCTCGGTGTAATTACGTATGGCACCTGCTAGGTCACGGATACTGTCATTTACAGAGGTGTAATGGGTGTAGCACGTCTGCCAGGAGCATGATGACCAGCAGTGCTCTAATGAGAACCCCTGAGCATCTGCCTATGTGGTACTGTTCCAGACATCTGGCTATGGTTGCTGTGTCCTGATTCATGTGCCATAGATACCACACTGTCCTGGCCAGTGTCAACCGTACACTGTCCCTCAGCTAAGGGCAATGGTGATGATGGATGTACAGGCAGTATGACTGTGTGCATGGATGGGGTGGAGACTTGTGTACTGTCAATTGGCCCAGCAACAGACCCTGACAAACCTGCCTGTGCCTCAACACACCTATCCTCATCATCACTGTCTGTCTCAGTGACATCAGGTTCCCTGCTGTACTGAACCAGCCCCACCTCACCACCTGTGAGAGGAAAACAGGAAACACACTTTAAGACCTGAACATGACTTCAGACCACATGCAAACATGCACACACACAAAACTACACTCCTCCCGAAAGCAGACACACACAGCACCAGCAATCACAGAACATACACAATAGCATGTGATGGTGGAGTACAGTATCACAAGCAAAACAGTCATATCACACCTGTCAGCATGCAGGACATGTGTTGCTCAATAGCATGCAGTGCAAGTGTAGTCAATCCTTGTTACTAACAGTATACATGGCTTTGATGCATGTGTGTTGTTATTCGGTGATGGCCCTCCCCCTGGAACACAGTGCATACATGGACACAGCATTGCTGTGCAGGTATTCATAACCCTGTGATGTACTGTATACCATAACTCACAGGTGTGCATACCATTGCTGGATGTCTTTCTGTGTGTCAGATAGGTATCCAATGCTGATTACAGCCTCTGTGTCTTTAGCAAATAACTGTGGACACGTTTTTAGCACATGCATGATGAGTATTCACACAACATCATCAGTGGTGCATGGATAACTGATAGAATACCATTCGGACACATACCCAATGTACGGTACATATGGTGAGTGTAGATCATATTGTGGACATGCCAGTCTCATCCATGACATGGCATGCTAAAACACGACTGCATATTTAAGCACTACACATACCCAATATGTTTCATATGACCTAGCCACTCAATAGCATCACAAGACATATATGTTTCAGTTGTGCAAATGGTGATTGGTATGCATACTGTTTAGAGGTGCATATGTGTGCACACGCATCATTATGGTGTGTAGCAATGACAGCTATGTGTAGTACTGTGGTTACAGTAACTGGATGGGGTATAGTACCATAGGCCATCATCCTGAGGCATCAGGTGGTCACTCAAGGTTACAAATGTTTCACAAACCAGCACAAATCATGCTCTGCCGGAACTGTACTACCTTGGCTAAATTCACCATTTCACAACCAGTTATGTGATTTTGTAAGGAGGCCAATAAGGAGCATTGCCTGCCATGAATGTGTACTGTGTTGCAGAGTGTTTAAATGCTCAAGGATAGACCTCTACCCCTCCGGTATATTCTGTGTAATGTGTGGATGAGATTTTGGATACTGGAGTGTATCATTGCAGAGGGTTTGGGAATTTGTGTAGCATGTTAAAATGCTCTGTGTATGACATAGATGTGTATGTTATGTGCATGTTCAGTATCAACTGTGCCTATCCAGTGGTCACTACAGTCTAGCCACATTTGTTTGAGATGGTCTGGGTATTGCATGTGTTTGAGGCTGCTAATCACATTAGTGAGATGTGTGTGCTCTTACACCAAACATGCACAGCATGCATTATGGGTAGGTGTGTTACATGTGTACATGGCCTACACCTTAACTATGACATGCACTTTTTATTCCTAATAATAAATGTAGAACATACTCACCAGCATCTGTCCACTGCCTTGACGTCACCCCAGAGGTACCTACATAGAGATGAGACAGTTTGTCAGTGGCCACAACTGTGGCATTGCTACTGTGTGTTTGCAGTCTTAAAGTACAACAGTTTGCATTCATAGGGCTACAGCTTATTTTCCAAATGATCAGTATTGCACAACAGGCTCCAATCTTTGATTGACACACTCCACATCTCACATATGCATGATCTACCAATACAGATAACAGTAGTCTATAGATATGCCATGTTACCTGCATGCTCCATGTGTGCTTGCTGGGTGGCTCCAACCTCCATCATGGTGCATGTCTGCTGCTGTTGTTGTTGGGCAGGTGCCACCAGGCTCATGAGCAGCTCCTCCACTCTGGTGAGCGGGGATGCATGCTAACACCACCCCCTGTTGCAAGCTGTTCCGTATGCACATCAGCGGCACGCTGACGGACATGTCGGAGAAGATCACTACAGTGGTGGCATACCTGCTCATATGTGCAGTTATGCAGGCCTACCTCATTGATCCTGCGGACAAAACCTTGCCACATTGCAGTACGCTCCTGCTGGTCCTGGCTGGTTCATGAAAATAGTGCATGGTAATGCTGAATCATGATGCTAGTGATGATATCATCTTCAGCCCTACTATAACTTGGGTTCCTGTGGTGGGCCATGATCCCTGGAAGACATAAATACAAAAATATGTCTGAGCAAGTCCTATGACACATTTAACATTATACAGTACAGATATCACTGAACTGCCATATATATATATACACATACGTATATACAAGTATGTATGTATATATATATATATATATATATATATATATATACACACACACACACACATAATACAATATGTTGTACCTGAGCACAGATTACAATAATTACTCTCACACATACATCTACATGTTGGAGTACATTTTCTGTAGTGTTGTATGATTGTACTGGATGTTATGTTTGTGAATACATAAATGATCTGAGATGGCTTAATGGCAAATCACGTATGCTGTGATGTGAATGGTTGTGGGTTTTTTCCTAGTAAATGCATTTTATTTTGTTACTAGCCAAAACAAAGGTCAGGGGCTACAGATGGAATAAGACACATTTCAGCATTTGCAAGTGGGTTTTCAGAAGGGTGAGCACAGCTTATGGAAGTTTATCAACCTGTAAGCTAACCAAGAGTGAAACACTGTAACTGCCACTTATCACTGCTCACCCCACAACTGCTTGAAAGTGCTTTGCTCACTCTCTATCCAGTGAACCATGTTCTCCACAGCAACAAAATAAAATCATTGTATAAGACTGTACAAGAATACCTAGCACACTGTATGCAACATGATGCACCACCTAGCCACAGCAGATATACATCAAGCTAATGTGTAAAGAAATATATCATCCATCACAATCAGTGTAAGGTCCAGTAAATGTATTAATATTATACCGCACAACTTGTTAATGCCAAATCCGTGGCCAAAATATGTGCACAATTGGGAATATAGGTCACATACTGCTGTAGTACACTATGAATGTTGCTAGATACACAGTTATATGTATTACCACACATATGTCAAAGGACATGTTAGACATACCCACACACATGCCAGACGTAATTACGGGACACAAGAATATGACAACCCAGATAAGCTTTCAATGTGTACTGTACAGTACTGTGTGTCAGTGCTTACACAACCTTAATCTTGAGAAATGTAATCTGTGATGAATACAGGGACCACACAAAACAGTGGATGCAAGCAATGTGGACATACCCCATACTTTGCTGTACAGGCCCTGAGCTTCCATTAGTACTACAGTACACACGGGATTTGCATTCATCATCGGTACCAATCAATAATCATAGATGTAGTGCTTTAGCCTCCAGTGACACACCCTAGTTAAAACCAAGGGACTTCATCGCACTCTATGCAATAGCACTTGTTTTGCCTAGCAACAGAATACACAGCTTTTGCTAGGATCAAACAAGGACCCAGAATACCATAACATAAACAGTTTTCCAGTAAGCTATCCCACATATCTTTGACGTATTCACAAACATATTGACCATCACAGTCAGTCAACAGTACAGAGAATCTATTGCAACAAGTAGATGTAGGTGCATATGAGTATATATGAATATATATATATATTTATATATACATATATATATATCCTGGCAGATCGATTTAGTGCCAACTTCACCCCCCTCTCACCCCCTAAAGGGCCCATCTCAATACCAAAAGATTGCCAAATTCCGATAATCATGGCCACACAGGTAGAAACCGCACTCTCCAAAGCTAAGAATACAGCATCCATGGGACCAGATGACATCCCTGGCTGTGTACTACATGAACTACAAAATGAAGTGGCATCTCACCTAAGTGTCATGTTTTATCATAGCCTCACCTCAGGCTTCTTGCCCACTGAGTGGCGCACAGCTACAGTTATCCCACACCACAAGGGAGGATCCACCTTGGATCCCGGGAACTACGGTCCCATCAGTCTGACAAGCCTAATCTGCAAGGGCATGGAACGCATTATCATGGAAGTTATAAACAAAGACATTGGCAACCTTCAAGCACTGGACCCCACCCAGTTTGGGTTTGTGAAGGGCCGATCTTGTCTCCTGAAGCTGATTGACTTCTTCAAATCAGTCTCCAGAGCTGTGGACGAGTGTAAGGTGGTCCACACAGCCTATCTGGACCTTGCCAAGGCCTTCAACACCATCCCCCACTCTGGAATCATAGATAAACTTACTAAGCTGGGCATAAATCCCTACATCACTCGATGAGTTGCCAACTGGCTTACTGACAGAATCCAGACTGTAAAAGTAGCTGACTCCAAATCCAGCTCCAGACAAGGGACAAATGGAGTACCTCACAGTTCAGTCATGGGACCACTCTTGTCTGGCATCTACTTCTCTGAAGTACAGGCCAACACTAAGGGACTCTGGCTAACAAAGTTTCCAGATGACTCCAAACTGGGAGCCATTATTGAATCCCCAAATGATGTGGATATTCTACAAAAGGGCCTTACAGAAACAGATGCCTGGTGCCAGAGCCATGGGCTCAAGCTTAATGCCAAGAAATGTATAGTTATCCCCTTTGGAAAAAAACATGTACCCATGAATTACCACATAGGTGGTAGGACACTAAACATCGAAAGTGTGATGAGAGACTTGGGGACACAGGTGGACAGTGGTCTCACATTCGATAACCAATTCGCCACAACAGTCAGGAAATCCTTCTATGTGGCACACCTCATCACTAAGGGCTTTTCATCCAGAAAAAAGGAGGTCATTGTCCCACTGTACTCATCCCTCATTATACTCATTATAGAGTATAATGCCCTGTTTGGTATGTACCTCACAAGACATCTGCAACAGCTGGAAAGGCCACAGAAATACCTCACTAAAAGAATCACAGGACTAAAGCAGATGCCATATGCTGACCGTCTAAAAGAACTCCAGCTGTACTCTGTGGCATATCGTCTACTCAGAGGCGATCTCTGCTTAACATACAAGGCCATGTCAAACCCTGAGCTGTTGGACATGCTCCACTTGAAGAAATCCCAATCCCTCAGAGCCACATGCTCCAGGGATCTAAACCTTGTCATTACAATGAACAAAACATGCTGGAGGGATAGGTTCCTGACCCAGAGACTCCCCATACTCTGAAATAGACTGCCCATACATGTCAAGCAGAGCGCATCATTGGCCCTCTTCAAAAGGAACCTTGATGATTGGATGGCAGATAGGAAATTCACCCCGGGATCATGTCAGTCGCCCTGCTAGACAGGGGTCCAGAGAAGTAAAAATTGTGGAAAGAAATATCCAGGGAATTGTTATGGCTAGGCTTGCACAGGCCCTAGGGCCGATAGCCTAGTACCAACCTATGAACCTATATATATAGATATATAGATATATATATATATGTATATGTATATATGTGTGTGTATATACATATACATTTGTCTACACAAATATATATATAGACACATATACATTTCACCTTTCATAGTGAGAATATCAATTATACAAAGGATGTAAGGTGTACAGTAATGTAATAACATCGCACAGTCTTGGGATAAATGCATTGAAGGTGTTCACAGCCCAGGTAGCTTTAGCAGGCCTTACTGGCTTCAACATTGCAAACTGAACGAACCACCCACAGTGTTTAACCACCAGATGTCATACCAACATTGTATGCGCTCTTGTTTGTCACACACTAAAACCTACATACAAATATGCACATACTAACCTTCACCAACATATATATCTCCCCCTGTGCTAACAGTTGTAATATGTCCCCTGCTCTATGCACATATACAGATGTGAATATATATGACACATATATATTTCTCTGTATGTGTGTGGCATACACACACATGGTCCACACTGTTGTAAATCCCTGGACCTCACAGCTGAACTGTTGGGCCTTGCTGCAACACAAACAGGTGTCACATATGAACACAGACTAACATTAGGGGGGGGTATATATGGCAACAGATGCTAGATAAGCATACTAGACTGCTACAGCAGTTGCCAATGCTAAGCTACACTTTAATATGACTATCATGCATGTGTTGTTCTGTCACACCCATGTTTATATAATGTCAGTGCTAATCCCCCCAATAGCCATTGGCCACACTACTGTACAGAACACAGATAACATGGATCAGATCTTTGACATTTAATGCTGAGCTACACATTTCACAGATATGTCTCACTGTCCACAGGTACACACAGTATTGTCCATAGCAGTAGTTAAGCAGAACATCTGTGGAGAAAGAAGTACTGCTGCCACATATGAATGTTTCACATTATGTAGACTATTCTTCAATAACATCTACTACATGCCAGTAAATACATATGTGTCACATACCTTTTCTTTGTATAATTTGGTAATATTTAGTTTTCCTTCTCTCTCTCTCTCTGTCAGTCTCTGTAATACAGTGATTGAGTTTGTTGGCAGAGATTGCAGCCTGCTTTTGTAGGAATTGCACATGAGCATGTGATGGCCTCTGCACCAATTAGTGCCCACCATTTACTAATTGCATGCAGCCTGATGTGTAGTAATTGAAGTAATCACTGTCATAGCAACCCAGTACTATATATTGCTGGCTCATGTAGGCATGGCCCTTTCAGCTTTCCAAGATGGAGATCATCCTTGTTTGGTGTGGACATCATTGTTTAAGACAGAAGGTTGGTATAATTCTTATATCAGAAGCCAGGGGTGTTTCCAGAGATTTACATTTTGTACTCAGATCTAATGTTGCTACTTCCAGTACCCACTTATCAGTGTAGAAATGTACTCATCCCTCAAAATTCTACCCCAAGATACATGGAAAGATGTACTTTCTTTTCAACTGTTACAATTAACTGCCATACAAAACTAGTTATAGAGATGTATTCCTTTGGCACAAGAATTGTTTGTGAACTGCTATACTGTGAATATTCATTTACACAGTTCTAAACCATTTGTGCTTTTTTAGTGTTGACATTAGCACGAGCTGCTCAGAAAAACTGAACACATTTCAGTACAGTGAGAATGCTTACCTACATCCTTGGTAGACCCTGCACACACAGGTATATTCTGCATTTGGGTAGGGTTGCAGAAGTACAGAGATTGTAAGTAGTATTGTGTGGATTTTATCTTGCTGGACTTACAGGGTTGCTGTGTACATGTTAGTTTATCAAGGCATGTAGTCTGTCTGCGTAACTCCCAACTGTGGATCTATCCACATGGTAGCCAGAGAATAGCCTGTTATTTATGTCTGGGCACCACACAGGTCTTTTCAGCAATAGAGCAATGGCATTCTTACAGTTAGTTGCTACCAGTACATGGCTACATCCATTTGTATTACAGTGTTTTATTCCTACATAAGGGTATGTTTCCAAAACACCTTCCATAGCTATTTGCACAGTGTGTAACAGCAGAAAGGCTAATATACCTCTGTGTTTCTGCCTCTGCCAGACCTCTCAGCTAATCAGGTACATATTTGAACAGAATCAGGGAAAAGTCGAGAAAAACTCAGAGACAATCAGGGACACCTTTAAAATATTAGTGCCATTACGTTGAAACATTGAGAGAATCAGAGCATATGTATTAATACACATTTTCTGAAGTAAAAGAAGTGTCTAACTCTTAATTATTGTCATTATTCATTAAGTGTAATTCACCACCTTTCTCCCCAAAGTCAGTAGTTTTAGGAGGGATTCAGAGGGACAGAGCTAAAATTTGGGTCAAAATCAGGAATGTCCCTGAAAATTAGGGACAGTTGAGAGGTATGGCCTCTGCCCTAAACAGATATGTCAGTGTTTGTCCTGCTGTGATACTGTGTGGGGTTGTAAGGTGATGGTGTAACATTATTTCCTGCTAGAATGGCTGCTTCTCTTATCACAGTCATGTAATGTAATCCCACAACAACTGTTGGTCAACATCCACAGAACAAGTTGTGTGGTATGGTATTCTGAATGTTCCTTTACATTCACTCATTCTGATGCATGATATAATTATTTAAGCACCAACTTGATGTGTATCTACCGTGTGTGCAAGGTCCGGGGTTCGAGACTTACAGAGGTGTTTTATTTTGTTCCAGAGCAGAACAAGGGCCCTCACATACAGAGTGACTAAGGCACTTTTAAGCAGTTGTAAGCGGGTTTGCACAATGCTGTGCATTGCTTAGCCAAGCGCAAATAAGTACAAATACGTGCAAACCCGCTAACTACTGCTTAATAGTGTTTACTCCCACTCACCCCCATGCTAATTTCTTTGAAAGAAAAGAAAAATGGGGAGATAGGAAAGTGGTGAAAAAGGGGCACAAAGTGGGAAAGACAGTATGGAAAATAGCTCGAGATGTGCAGGATGTTTGTAGGGAAGGTCCATAGCTGCCCATTTCTTCAACAGCAACAGCTGTGCATATGCAATAAATTTGGAGGTAGATATGAACCCTTCAACCCCTGAGAGAGGGGTGAGGACAACAAAGTATGTTGTAATGTCAATTAAATAACATTTCATGTGTCCAGTGGACATGTGTGCAAAATGGGCAGCAATGTATGGGGCGTAATATTTTTTTGGGGAGCAGATTGCCCTTTTTTTTTTTTTTTTTCCCCTCAGGTGAGAGTGGAACGTGAGGTAGGGGAAGTAGGTATATTTGGGGAGGTAAACAGACAAGACAAACAAGACGCATACAGGGGCGGTATATGACACGTGGTGGATGAACACTTTTGACGGGGAGGGATGTTTGGAAATCGCAAGCCCATGAGCCTCCAGATGGAAACAGTGGGACTGAGGTCCCCACCCATGGGCAGTCACCACTGCACCTTCATGGCCCAGAAGGTGGCTGTGCTGGGGGCTGTGTAGGAGGGGCAGGCTGACCCGTGAGTTGCGCCACTCGGACCTCAAGCTGGCATAGAGATTCTGCAACAGAATGTTCAATCTCTCCATGCACCACAGCCCGGACCCTATGAAGGGTGATAAGTGACTCTCTGCCCATGCTTGCATGAGGGGGCCGAGCCCCATCCCCTGCAGTGCTTCTACCCGACAGTGGCACAGGGCCAATGGAGGAGGAGGTCACAGGCTGGGCACCAGATCTGCTGGTGCCATGGCCAGCTGTGGTGAGACAGGTGGGGCTCTGAGACAGGCCTTCCCATACGAACTATGTTTTGGAAAGTTTAATAAAGATATGGGTTAGTAACAGTAAACGGCATTGCCAGTTAGTTATAAGAGCATGCAGAAGTATTCCCATTATCCCAACACACCAGATTTTCAACAGTTGAAAAGCAAGAATGACACATGTATATATAGAACAATAGTGGACATTACAACAGCATGCAGGTTTAATTGATGGCAACAGGCCAACAATATTGTGGTATTTGAACAGGGCACATGCATAGAAATAAATGCAAATATTTATAAACCAATAGGACATATGTCTCAACAAATGTTTTGAGATTAGACATATGCTTGAGGTGTGGAACTGCATTTTTTATGCACATACAGTAGGGTGGAAAAAGATAGCTCAGTTAACAACTTGTTTATCCTTCTAGCTTTCACTACATTCCTATTAACTGCAGTTATATGTCCCTTACATGTATTATTACACTACCCAATGTCCTTATATTGTGCAATTGGATTTTGCTAGATCATTATATACATGAGCTGTATCTTACATACAAACTGTCCAAGATGCAGATGTTACTGCAACATATTTTGTGAGTTGCTCACACACACTACTGCTAAGATGGTACACTGACAGCTCTACTTTCATATAATTATCTAGATATGTTCAGGTGAAAGTATCAGTTATATGTTAACAGCTCCCTACATTTCTGGCAGCACACTGACATTTCTGGGGAACACAATGCCAAGCTACTCATGTGCCAGATTAACCTGTACATGCTGACCATGTACCAACAGTTGAGGGCTGTACATATGCATACAAGCTACTGGCACTCCCTTCATCCACATTATATGGGCCTACCCAAGTGTGGGCTGACACTGCTTAATACAACACTGCTATTTGTAGAATGCAACAGTACAACAACATATCAAAGAAAATGACACAGACACACTCCATGAATCATACATATATTGAAGGATTATTACACCTTTATTTATTGGGTTAAAGACTTTTTGAAGGCTCTCTCATTTATTTTATATAACAGTACATGCAGAGTAATTACTAACCTGCCTCATGACGCAGCCTATCTTCATGGGCTTGTAGGTTCATAGCCCAGTCACCTGCAGCTGTGAAGTAAATGCAGTGATATTGAAACGTTCCTATCCATAGTATAGACAAGCATAGCAATTCTTAACTACTTAATACAATGGCTACTTACTCAGTACTGGGGCATTAGGCATTGTATGGGATTCCTGGATCCACTGGTCCAGTTCATTCCCCCTACACCACTTCAGGTCAGAATAATGGTGCCTGACCTGCTTACCAGTCCGAGGAACACCAGTGGCACTGGTGAGATCACGGGCAAGACTGTTCCAGGCCTCTGTTTTATATTGGGTACCCTGGTACTTGCCCTGCAGGAGTCTTTCCTCATGTTTGTGGATGAGGAGCCAAACCATAATTTTGGACTCTTGGATGCCCCAGCATTGCACTCTAAATCGAGTGCCTTCACCAACACCAGCAATGCTGACTGCAGAAGGAAGCTCCAACCAGTTATAGCAAGTATTCCCACATGTGGAGCTTAAATATGCCTCATTTCCCGCACTTATTTGTGATTGGTCAGTTTTGGAAAAGTTCAGCTGTGGGCACGCCTGCTTAGCTGATGTTGGCAATGTTTAAAATTCCTTTGATAGATATGTGTCTGTTGAAATTGCATGCTTATGAAATGTGTCATGGCTTAGTGGTTAAGTACTGTGACTATAATGCACAGTATCGTGAGTTCGATCCCTGTCACTGCTTTTTATTTTTATGCTGGGCAGACCTGACTGGATAAGGAACAGTAAAGCAGGTGTGAGCGTGTTTAACCGACTTTGCCCAACATTGCTGAACATTGCTCGGCATTGACCAACATTGTTCTGGTTAGCACGGTACGCAGCTACGCACAAAGACATTGCGCTGGTTAGCACGGTGCACAGCTACGCGTAATTGTATTTAAATATGCTCAGTACTGGTAAAATGTGCTTAGCAGTGCTTTATATTGCTTAAAATAGGTTACTCATGCCTCAGAATGCAGAAACATTTCACCTTCATATATATAATTCATGCACTACTACATTTAACATTTCAATGCTTTTTACAAAACTTATACATAAAAAATGTCAGGAAATATTTTTGTATACAGATTTCACACAGAAAATGGAACATGCAGTAATGGGTCTCGAACCGGGAATGCCTACTCTTTGTGCGAAGGCTCTAACCATTATGCTATTGCTATGTTGCTTAATTTGCATAATTTTTCTTATTATCCTCTTCTGGTGTCTAAGCTGCTAACTGTAGCTACACAATGGGCAAACCCGCGCAACTATGGGCAGCTATATCAGAAGAAAAAAAATTATTTTTATTTTTTATTTTGTAAGTTGTTTAGCATATGGGGGAGTGTAGTGTTACATTGTATACATGTGAGCGGACTCGCTCATATAACTGGAAGTTGCGGCATTTCTTCATTGCAGGGGAGTGGATTTTTGGACTGCTCGGCAGTCCGACACGTCCTCTACACTCATCCACGATCCGTGTAAGCTTTAGAGTTGAGGCAGTGCACCCTCATTAATATGCATGGTGCGCTACCATCATACTCTTACACTGGTGCTTCCGTGTAAGACTAATCTAGTCTTACACAGAAGATTAGTAAATCCATGGGATAATCTTTTTTACAATCTGTTTCCTTTTTACTTTATACCTGTCATGTAACAGATTTTCCCACCATTTTGTTCTCCATGTTTTTCACACTATTAACTCCAAACAGGTGCATTGATTTAAAAATATAGCATTTTTCAGACCTACCACCTCCTTTTCGTTGTATATTCCCCTCCTAACAGAATTCAGTCTCAAACCATATGTAAAACTGAAAAATATTTCTAACATTCCTTTTCCATTTTTTCCTGGAAACACATTTACTCTTCCAACATGAGCAAGTTTCCCAAATGTCCCAAATGTGTATAATCATTATATACCCCTTTTTATAATATGATAAATTAAATCTTTTCCACCATGCAAGTATTTTTTATTTCTTACAGCTTCACCTTCCATTGTTTCTGTATGTTTTCATATTCCCCTCGAGCATCCAATTGAGAGCCAAAAGTCCTACGAACACACTTTATTAAAACAAATTAACGGTGAGCATTGCTGAGGCTTGGGATCAGTTATCAATTGCGGCCTTTGCTCTGCTCTTCTTCAAGTCATCCTTTCAGATCTGAGGAAGTGTTTTGTACAAAAACGCAAACGTGTATTGGCAGCATTAATCTGTTTTAATAAAGTGTGTTCGTAGGACTTTTGGCTCTCATTTGGATGCTCGAGGGGATTGTTGTTGTTTTAGTCTTCAGTTTCGACCATCCTTTTGTGGTTTTATGTTTTCATATTCTCTATACTTGACCCCACTATATTAATTTCTTTCATATTATAATAAATTCCATCCATCCTTTTAATTTCAGAACCCCTTTACTTTTTCCTGTATTCAGTTTTAAACGTGCCTTTTTAATAACATTTCAGTTCTTATAACACTGTCATTTATCCATCCTCTGTTTTGCTACAGTAACTATATCACCTGCATCATATAAGAAGTAATGGTCTCTCAGTTTCCTTTCCCATCTTCCAACAGACTTCATCCTTTTCTGGCATACAAGTTTGTATAATTTCATTAATTACTAGAACTAAGGTACACATACTTAAGGGACACCCCTGCTCAGCTCTTCTTCTAACCCTGGTCTCTTTCCCCCATTCATCCGTTTACCATCACTTTCACCCATGAATTTTTATAATGAGATTTTATAATTTCCACTATTTTTTACTTTTTCCTTATGCTTCTAAAATGTCCAACATAACCTCATGACTTACTGTATCAAATGCTTTCTCTACATGACATATAACTGATGTAACCTCATTTTTTGAGATCGTACTTCTTTATTTCACTATTAACATTTCCTTTACTTCTCTCTCTTTTATACTAAACATACCATTTCTTACTACTTGATTCAACACTTTCTGCATCCTCTCTTGTGTTATTTTCATAAATATTTTATAATCTGTATTCCCTAAAGTTATAGGTTGCCAGATTCTAGTATTGTTTCTTTCATTTTTTCTTCATATACATTTTATTACTTCCTGCACTATCCCTTTAACTATTCATTTAATTCTTTACAAAAAACTTGTAACTTAGTCTGTCTAATCCTGGTGCTGACTGTTTGTTTTTCCCCTTCTTTTATTACCATTTGCATTTCTTCCATAGTAATCTCCTTTTCCAGTTCTGTGTTAGTACCTTCAGATATTTTTAACAGTGTTCCTTTTTTATGCAATTTATGCACAAATCTTTCCATTTCTTTTTATTTATATCTTACAACACCCTCTTCATCAAACAATATATTTACTATTCATTCTTTTATTCTCACCTGTTTTCCTAAATAAAGTGGTATCTCCTCTTTCTGACTTTTATAAACTTTTGCCCAAACAGGTTTTTAACTTCTTCTATGTCTTTGGCATACAATTTTCTCTTATCCTGTTTTCTTTTTTTCTAATTTCTACTTGAAGTTTTCCATTATTTCTTTGTATTCCTTTTATTTTCCTTTCTGTTTTGTGCAATCTAAAACTTTCTTATACTACCAGTTTTCCTAAAATTCCCTCTTTATTTTTTGTCCCATAATTTCACTACTCTCTGTTTGCATTTTTTTTGTTTTGTTAATTTTACCAGTTAACCGTTTTATTCTTTTATTTTATTATCTCATTACTTTCACCTTTTCTTGGCCACACTGCTGTGTGATCAGAAAACTCCATAATTTCCAGACATCCTTCTTTTTCTTCCATTCCATTAGAACATACTACAAAAATGTGTCTCTGTTTATCTCCCTCCTAAGTCAATTGTTTTCTTTCCTACTTGTACTCCTCCATATTTTATAACTTCCTTCAGTGCTGTCACATCTTGTTTTACTCTCCCTTCTTCTTTCTTAAAGTTTCCTATCATTATAAGCATATTAACCAAACATAGTTTTATGACTTCAAAACACATTTTTCTGTCATGTGTATACATAAATTGCAAATAAATATTACACAAATATTACATATCCGTGGTGGTGGTGCTGCGGTAGCATTGTTGCCTCAGTAAGACGCTGTCCGGTTCAATTCTCAGCTAGAGTGTCTTCTGCGTGGAGACATGCATGAATGGGAGCACCTTCGTTGAAGGTTGTGCATCAGGGCTGGTAATGCGGCACGTAAAAATCAACTGCCAATCATTAGCGGACCGGAGTTCCGCTGTGGCGACCCCTAACCAGAAAAGCCGAAAGACACAACAAAAAATTGCATATTGTTCTTTTATTTATTTATTTGACATTTGTTAACCAGGATAGTCTTCTTACATCAACATCAACATCCCACCTGCATCTAATATTTTAATTTCCTAATTTCTTATCCAAATCTCTATACCTGAACACTAATTTCCTACAAGCCATGTAATCTTTTCCCCACATATTCTCAATCCTGTCCCTTTTCTCTGGCTTACACATCTTGTAGCTAATAAACATACAAAATCTGCTTTTACATGTTAATGCTTACTATCTTTACATCATCCCTTTACTTTCTTTGCTTTTTCCAAACTTTTTATTTTCCTTCTTCATACCCTTCCACCTATTGACTTCATTATTTTTTTCTTGTTCATCTCCTGTGTCAAAATCTCCCTCTTTTCCTTCCTCACTTCCCAGCAGTTCATACCCATTCTCTTCCTGAATAACCACATCTTTTTTCCCAATATTTAACTTTATTTCTTCTGAATGTACTGTATTTTCGTCTTCTATATTTTCTTCCACAAAATAATCTATTTCATCTTCTTTGCTATTACTTTCAGTATTTTCTTCGGCTATTCCCTGTAGCATATGACAATCAAACCAAAAATGCCTGTGGACATTGCACTTCATTTTGGATCACAATTTTTAGTTGCATGTCCCCGCTCTCTGTATTGCCGGCATTTTTTTTCACAGTCGTGTACTAAATGCGTTTCTTTAAAAAAAAAAAGTTGGTTGCAGTCCAAAATTCAAAAAAAAAAAAATATTTTGCTCTGTGGGGTGAAGGTCAGTCAGTCTGAGAAACCATCATCCGGGCTTTAATGGATCATATGTTTGTATGTAGGCTTACCTATTCCCTGTGTATGCTCATTATATCCAAGGGTGAGGTTTGCAGTTGGCCTGCACAGTGTACATTCATGCCACTGTGTGACATAACCTAGTCACTGACACTGCCCTTCTTGAAGATAGTACCTCACCATGTTACTGCTTGTCTTCACCAGGAATTTAATGATAAAGAGATTCTCAGAGTCAAATTCCCCTCATTTCCCCACAAAGAGTGATGAGCAGATTTTAAATTTGTAATTCCTGTCTTCCCCAGTGCCAGCTGAAGGAGTTGCCAGTGCAACTAGGTAATCTCTGATAACTTGAGCTATCCCTCTACATCAACAGAGCTGGCCATGGAATGATGTTTTGCCAGCATAATTAATCACCACTGTAATGAAAATCCTTCTCCATTATTTACTTCTTGGTTTAGCAACCCAAGAATGTATGGGAAAAAGCTGATTTGAGTAACAGCAAAGTAGGTGGAGAGTCCTAGAAGATGTCCATTTCTAATATTAAGCAAAGTTCAGATGGAAGTTTTGACCCTCAGGACAATGTTAAACACTGGGAAATAAGAACAGTGATACAGTAGCAGTAGAGCATCTGAAAGTCAGAGTTGAGAAAAATAAGGTAAACATAAACTGCAAGAAAGGTGTCTAGTAACTTTATCTGGCACTCCTGAGTAGCTATTTCTAGGCAGGAATAATTGCCCTCCCCATACACACAAACTCTTCTTTTGCACCCATGTGCTTGGAATTGTAGTCCTAACCTCAGACTAGCATGCATTTCCTTGTGTGCCTTCCATATTTCAGACATTCACTGCTGCTTCCTTCTCTCTACTATTTTGAGTCACCTTTTGTTTTTTAAAGCTCCCCACTGCATTAGGTGGTGCATCATCACTTTTGATTTAGTCCCACATTAGAAATAATATTCTTTCACTTCTACAGTTCTAGCATTGCCTAAGCAGAGAGGTGTGTGTGTGTGTGTGTGTGTGTGTGTGTGTGTGTGTGTGTGTGTGTGTGTGTGTGTGTGTGTGTGTGTGTGTGTGTATATATATATATATATATATATAAAATCTATATATACATATATATCTAAACTATATATGCATATATATCTAATATATATATAATCTAATATATATATATATATATATATATATATATATATATATATATATATATCCTGAGAGAAGTTGTACACTACTAGAACTGCTGCCATCTGAGTAGTTGTGGTGCAAATCTCCATGAAGTTGGTTATTGATATGAATTTCCCCAGTCCTGCTGAGATTTGAGTATTTTGCATGGAAAACTACACCTTTGAGCATCATACTTAGTGGTTTATGTATATAAAGTAATTTTTCAGCCAGATGTGGCTACACTGTCTGCATGTGTGTTTAGTATGACATCTACACATTAACTAACCTATGGATTTTGGCTGAGGTCCACATAAAGGTAAAAGAATAAATGAGATATGTTTGGAGTTTTATTTCCCTCATTACTAGGAGTAAGATTGGTAGGCCTTAGCCCAGCACCTAAAACTTTGCTAGGCTACCTTTTTACCCATAGTAGCAGTGTCTTCTCTCCCTAACCTTATTGGCTTGAGAACACATTCCCCACCCACATTCTTGTATTTGAGCCCTGACCGTTTTTTTACTGGAAACCTCACATCTCTAATTTCTTTGAGGTTTGTGACCAAACCTTTGTCATTGGCATTAAAGTTGATGGTGCAGTTAGGGTCAATGCCTGTGAACTCAATGGTCCCAGTTTTGACCTTGACCATGGGGATCATTGCTTCTGGCCAGTGCTACAGTGGCATCCTTGCCCAATTTGCCAGGGCTGCTCTCTGTTCTATTTTTGTTAGGGCTGTATATTAAACACCTGACTGGAGTCTATATTTTGGAGTTCTGTGTTGAGGCTACTGATCTCAGTTATGGTGTTGATTGCTGCCATGATCATGATCTGAATTAATAAAGGTCACAGGGATAGGGCTGACCCTTTAACATCCATCTTGGGCCCATCACTGTTCAGTATCCATCCTCTGGGGTCAGTAGCTTTAACCTATAGTTTTGGGCCATTGCTGATTCTGCCATATATGTTGTATACTTCCCTGCATGATCCTCCCTCGGCAGTTCTGACATTGGACCAAGGGCTATCCTCTTCTGTTTTCTACCATCCTTCCAGCTGGACATGAAAGCATTACTGTAGGGCCCATGCAAGATGCTATTATAGGGTCAAGATCTAGGTCTTTTCATTTTTCAGTCACTCCTTTCAAAACCTAGTGGCAAAACTGAGTGCAAGAGTATGCATCTGGATTCACTTAAACAGCTGCAAGATACCTCCTTTCAGTCTAAGCAAATCCTTGGAAAGGCCTTCAGATTCCCTAAATTATCTTAGGTGATTCCCTCCAGCTTATGAGATAGTTCAGGTCGTCACCAATAATATTTGGAAAAACACCAATGAGTTGGCTCCCATTCAGAAAAGACCAGAGAGAATCCTCCAGCTGCCAAAGTACTACCTTGGTTGGTCACAGAACAATTTGGTGGACTCATCATTATTTCGTCTGGTCCAATAAAGACTGCTGAACCACAGGCCATAACGAGCTATGTTCCTACCAAGAATCACATGAGATGGATAAGCTTGGATGCCATGTGTTTTCATCCTCCATATGCACCATAAGGGCATTAAACTACATGGTGCATATGCTGAAGCTCTAGAGGGTGGTAACAATTTAGACGGCATAGGCTCTGGAAAGATTGTGTGACTCCTACTTGAAAACCTGATTAAAGTTCCAACTCTCTTCCCTTGGTTCAAAAGCTACCCAAACCATGCACCTTACTCATAGCACTGTAAATGGTTCTGTGAAAGAGATGGACACAGGATTCGTTGGTTCTGTATTGTGCCTAGCTCCATCTGTCCATTTTGACTTGATCATCATCATCATCTTCTTTCAGCTGTTCCTGTTAGGGGTCACCACAGTGGATCATCTGTTTCCATTTCTTCCTGTCCTCAGCATCTTGCTCTGTCACACCAAACACCTGCATGTCCTCTCTCACCACATCCATAAACCTTATCTTAGGCCTTCCTCTTTTCCTGTTACCTGGTAGCTTCAACCTTAGCATCTTTTTTCCCAATATACTCAGCATCCCTCCTTAGCACATGTCCAAACCAAAATAATCTTGCCTCTGGCTTTGTCTCCAAACCTTCCAACATGGGCTGACCCTCTAATATACTTATTCCTAATCCTGTCCACCTTCGTCACACCCAGTGCAAATCTTAACATCTTTAACTCTGCCACATCTAGCTCTAACTCCTGCCTTTTTGTCAGTGCCACTGTCTCCAACCCATATAACATAGCTGGTCTCACTACCCTCTTGTAGACCTTCCCTTTCACTCTTACTGGTACTCGTCTGTCACAAATCACTCCTGACACTCTTTTCCACCCACTCCATCTCTTCTTCACCTCTCTTCCACACTCACCATTACTCTGAACTATTGATCCCAAGTATTTAAACTCATCCACCTTTGCCACCTCTACTCCTTGCATCCTCACCATTCCTCTATCCTCTCTCTCATTCACACACATATATTCTGTCTTAGACTTGCTGATCTTCATTCCTCTTCTCTCTAGAGCACATCTCCATCTCTCCAGGGTCTCCTCCACCTGTTCCCTACTCTCACTACAGATCACAATGTCATCTGCAAACAACATAGTCCACAGGAACTCCTGTCTGATCTTGTCTGTCAACCTGTCCATCATCATTGCAAATAAGAAAGGGCTCAGAGCTGATCTTTGATGTTATCCCACCTCCACCTTAAATGCATCCATCACTCCCACCGCAGACCTCACCACTGTCACACTACCCTTGTACATATCCTGTACCACTTCTCTGACACTCCCGACTTCCTCATGCAATACCACAACTCCTCTCTAGGCACCCTGTCATATACTTTCTCTAAGTCTACAAAAACACAATGCAACTCCCCCTGACCTTCTCTGTACTTCTCCATCAACACCCTCAGAGCAAACATCGTATCTGTAGTGCTCTTTCCCAGCATGAAACCATACTGCTGTTCACTAATCATCACATCCTTTATTAACCTAGCTTCCACTACTCTTTCCCATAACTTTGACTTGATGATCATTTAAATCTAAGGTAAAAGCTGAACTGGAAAACTAGGAACTATAGACTTGTGCTGTACAGGATTGGGGTAACATTTAGGGTTCCTCAGCATTTGTGTTCATGGAATCAATGGATCCTATATCACTTTTGGATTAGTGCTGTTAAGCTGTGCAGAGAACAGCAGATTCCAAAATAGTCAAGCACTCAGAGGAGGAGGAAATTTATTGCTGAATGAGGAGGGGGGCCATGGTATAACTGAGTGTATTAGCCTGGCCTGAGGCCTTGCCTGACCACTCCCTCAGGAAGCAGTCAGGGACAGTTTATCCCTCCATGTGACAAAATAAATGGCATCAAACATGACAGGTGTGTAGGGAATGAAAATCTCCAGAGAATGTCATATAATTTTCATAACTTCACCCATGCCTCTGTCTCCCCTTCTCCTGGATGCTCCACCTCATCAAAAGGTTATAACAATATTAGAGACTAGAGCCAGATTACAAAAAAATGTCCAGCAGGTCCCACCAGTCAAGAAATTAATAGACTTTAAGGATTATTTCAGAATTCCTAACAAAAATAACAACCTTGTGTCATTTCTGTCTGTGCTGCCTAAATCAGTGCAAACCCAAGGAATCCATTCATGTGGTAATTGTGCACTCTGTCCTTCCCTTTCTCTCTGAAGGAGATTGAACATGCCCTTTGGATGTCCAGGATGTGTTCCCGTGTGTCAAGATTGCTAGTGTCCAGTAGGTTCCTTCACTTCTGAATAGATGTTGGTCATTTTCCATTCTGGACATTACCATTCAGTCTCACCACAGTTCATAAGATGTTCACCAGGTGCGCTTCTGTGGCAGTAGTGGCTTTTAGTAGTGGGACACATCATCTATTAACCCAGCAAATGGCTTCTAGCAGCCCCAGTGATGAACATTGTCACTGCCTACTAGGACTTTCTTCAGCTGCTCCAGTCCTTGGGAATAACAGAGAATCTTATGAAATCCTAGCTGATTTTTACTCAACCAGTCATTGTCCTAGGCTGTATCCTAGACATTCTATCTTGAAGGACTTTCCTTCCTCCAAAAAAGATTTTGTTACTCTTGCCAGTTGTAATACAACCAATTCAGAACAATTCTGTTTCAGCAGCCTTGTTTCAGAGCCTGTGGTTTTGTGGTGTCAATGTTGTTCCTGGTGACTCACATCAAGTGTTGCTTAAGAGTGCTTTACTCGGTCTTCTGAGTTAAATAAGATCAACTTTAAGGCCTGTTCAATTTTTAGATCAAGATAACTGGGAAGTGCAAGCAGCAGCTTTGCAGTGGACTTGAGAATCCAAGCTCTGTAGGGGCAAACCATTTCAAGCCCCCATTCCTTTGCTACTTCAGTAACCCTATTCTAGGGTAATGAGGCTTTTTTTTAAAGAACAGACTGTTCAAAGCAGATGGTTATCTTAAATGGCCAGTCAGTACCTCAGCATTCTGAAAATTAGGACCACCCCCCACCCGCAAGCATTTCATGACTTCCATTGCCATCCACTCCAGTAACAAGGTGGTGGTTTGGTACACAAGTAGGGTGAACTCACTCCTATTCCCTGTGTCAGTATTGTGGACCTTTGGTTCAAATCTCCCTCTTGTTACCTTTCACATCCTTTGACAAGCCAGCTCCCTAGTGGACCATTTCAGCCACTGTCTGCTGCTTCACATGTGGTGCCTGAGTAGTTTGGACCCTATTCCATTGCTAGTGAAAGCCTTACTGTGACCTCTTTGCTTCGCTGACCAACTACATTGCAAGAATTTCTTTTTCCTTATTTCTCCCCGGAAATGATACCCTAGAGATGCACTTACACAAAAGTAGCCATGGAACTACCTTATACCTTTCCCATGTTTTACTACTACTTCCTAGTTTTCTAGAGAAGGCCTAAAATTGTAGTGCTGAAGTTATTCTAACTCCTGTTTGACCTATTTATTATACCTGTCTCTGTTTTGGCGTTATATCTTGGAAGGACATCTACCTAAAGCCTTCCAAGAATCTCTAGTTGTAACAATATACCAAGCCTTAGATGAAACTTTATTCCCTAAGATTATTTTTCTGGTTTCTCTTCTTCAGTGGTGGCCAAGACTTATCATACTCAAGTGGGTTGTCCAGATTTTTAACTCTGCCAAGAGACCAGGCACGAGAAAGATTTATAGCAATTGGAGTTTCTTCCTTTGGGTTCCTTTTTATTGTTCCTGTTTCTAATACCTTGGAGTATTTGTCACTAGTCTGTGGATTTATTCTTTGTTTTTTTTTTCCATCAAAGTCCATCTAACAGCACCTTGTAATTTCTTCCAATGCACCAATCCTACTTCCTTAGCTTCTGTCAACATTTGTAAAACTTTCCCTGAGGCACCTTTCTTCTGTGGCAACCAGTTATCAGGCTCCTCCTTGGGATATTTACTTCATCCTTGAGAAGTTTATGTTCTGCTTTTCAAACCTAAAGCTTCTTCAAAGTTGAAATGTCTTATGGAAAACTTCATTCTTTGTGAATGTTACATCAGCCAGTTGGATTTCCATGCTCCATGCCTTGTGTGTCAACTCTTGGCTCTTTATTTTCCAGGAAGACAGTGTGTCCCTAAGTACTAATATCCTTCATGCCTAAAGTGGCTGCAGAGTCTAAACGTAACAGTTCACCACCTGTGAGATATACTTGATATTACTGAGCAGAACAAAAGCCATCAGAAAAGATGCAGAGCTTATCATTATCTTCTAAGAAATTGGAAACCAAAGTGGCTAAAACTACCTTTCATGTGGCTTTAATAATTCATAAAGTTTTGTTATGGGAAGTATTAGCCAACCCTTATAGAAATCTACAAGATTTTGTTCTACTAGGGCTGTAGCCACTTTGCAAGACTTCAAAACATGCTTCAGTGGACATTTGTATGGCTGACATATGGGCATTTCTGAGCACTTTTTGCAAGGCACTGCAAGTTGGATATGATTTCCATATGTTGCTCTGCCTTAAGTGCCACCATTTCTTGGAGCATTCTTTCTTGAGAACCATCTGAAAAGGCTAGCTTGGAATGCTAAAAGTTGAAATTGCCAGTATCAAAAATGAAAGTTAAGTACTTAGTGTAATGCTAGGTCTGCATTGGCAGTTTCCTTTCTATAACCATCTCCACTCACTACCCCTCAGATCAAACCTGTTGGCACATTTATGTTTATGGTTCTGAGTAAAGACATTAGTTCCTAGTCATGCTTGCCTTTCACAGGCTTCATATATTTGATCATATTTCTGGCATCCTTCTTTCTGTTTTGTCTTCTAAATCACATTTTCCCTCACTTATGGAGGTGGCTCTGACAACTGTTATATTTGCAGAAGGCATTGAATTTGATCTGTAAGGTTCACATCCCTAATGGACTGACCCCTGGCCAGGTTAGATTACATCTTTGCATTTTTTTTGGGGGGGGGTGATGATACACAATAGACTTAGATTGCACTAGAAATTCAGATCATATGCCTGGCCTAGCTCCATTTGTTGGCACAGATGCCAGCTAGTCCTTTCTGTGGAAGCGGATCTTTTTCTCTTGTACATCTTAAAGACTTTGTCAATAATTATGTATGTTAGATCCTGACAGACAATCATTTCTACCATGGTAAATTTGCACTCGTAATGGACACCTTTAAAACAACATTGCAGAACAGCAACTGAATTAAGTTATCTAAGAGACAAGGCTGGAAATATGGAGACATTTCTTAAAGATGAGTTCTGTTATTTGCAGACATCACTTAGCATATGAACTCTGAAGTCATAGAAAGACTTTTGTTAAGGAATGACTTCAGAATATTCAGGTTGCTAAACTAATTTGTTGTCATTACAAATAGGAAATTTCTTCACTTGTCTAGTCTGGAGTACATTAGACATCTAAACATAGCATTAAGAAGCAGAGAGAAAGGCCTGTAACTGAAAATATTTTTTTTATGTTTTTGTGGGGGGGGGGGTAAGCCCCCACACCCCCAGCAAATTATATATATATATATATATATATATATATATCAACTCTGAGATCCCAGTCCATTGAGGAAAAAGGTAAATTTCCCATTCTGCGCTGTAGGGACAGACTTTTACATTTTGTTCTAAAACACAGAAAGTTCCAAGAATAATAGGACTTGTGTTAACTTGTGTTTTTTGAAGGACTTTTGTTTTCTGAAGGGCATGTTGTCCAAAACTGAAATATATATCATTATTTAATGAGTAATCCTCAGTGAGTTGCCAGAAAATTGCAGATTTTATGAGGAACAAACCAAAAATACGAGGCAAAAATCTGGACGGTTGAGAGGCATGCGGCAACAAAATCAAGCAAGAGTTAACAGTTGAGTTCTAAGCTCAACTCATACATCTTAAAATAATAAGAATAAAAAACATATTGTATATACAAAACATTATAACCATAATATTCCAATAAGCAACTTGGTGTCTATTGGCCAGTTTTCAGTCCTGCTATTCAGTTGACTGCAACAAAATAGTCCCATGCCTTGCAATCTTTGTTAGAGAGATAACAGTAAAAATGGACTACCGACAACATAATAGCTATAACATTGGTAGTTAAGAAAAGAAACATTAAAGCAGTAGTAGAGACATAGCAACACAAGACAGGACCAATTTATGCATGATGTCACTGTCAAATCTGCATTGCAGTCAACCGTGCATCATTTGCATATGGCATCATGGCCTCTTGGCATGTCAATCACACAAGCCACGCCCACATATGCACAGTCCAATTGAGGGGGTACTGTTGTACACCAATGCCTCATTCTGTAGCAGGTTCAGTCTTCTACCAACCTAGAAATGTAATGGACACAGTTATTATAACAGGCACTCTCTACCCCCTCTTGGAAGCAGTCCTTATTGATACCCATTTGTAAACCAATTGACCACCTAACCTTCCTGTTATCCTAGATTTATTTCTAATCTAGATTATAAGTAGTTCATATTTTGATAGGGTGACTTGTGAATATAATCCATGGGTTAATACATTTAGATCAGCTTGGTTTCAATAGAGTTTTGGGAATCTCTTGGGCAGTTTAAAAAAGACTAGTGCTCACAAACAGTAGAATCTTTAGTCTTGATGTGTTAACTTGCATTTGGTTTAGTATACTGGAACATTCTGTGGGAGGTGTTGGTGGGTTTGGTCCTTTGCAGGATTTTATCTGGTTTATGGCATGCTGTAGATTAACTGGGTATCTCTCTGATCCATATTGTGTTAAACATCAGACAGGATATTTGTCTGACTTCAGCACAGGTGTTGCATGGAAGTGTTAGGCTTGACTGGGAATAAAGGTTATAATTATTGATCTGAAGTAGTTAACTTCATTTGATCAGCAACCTGTGGGTATCGGATTCGACCCGGCAGCTTTCCAAGCTAGAGATCCGAGCTCCTAGCTCCTCCCCCTTACCCATAATACCCCGGTACCTCCTTCCAGTCCTCAGATCTTGTTTGCCGCGGCTTATTGAAGCATGAGTGACGAGTTCCTGGTGATAATTGTGAGTGTTTTTCATAGGGTTTTTCTCCCTTTTCTCTCAAATTCTGTGTGTGTGAGTATTAGTCTATCCCTAGTTTATTAGTTTCAAAATAGTTTTCCCTTCGTAGTCGGTTAATCTTAATTTCCCCTTCCCCTTATCTGTGTGTGATGGCGTGTGTGTGTGTGAATTATCATGGACGAAGGCCCTAAGGCCATATTTTCTAAATGCTCTGAGTGTGATCATAAGCTGTCCCCAGCCGATGGCCACACTCACTGCGTTATTTGCCTGGGGGTTGCTCATTTATCTTCAGGCTGCCTGATTTGTGCCGCCTTCAACCCCCGGGCTTTGAGGGACAGGAGGACTAAGTTAATCCTTGCGGGCCTTTTGCCCTCTGATCCTGCTTCTTCCTCCTCTCTCTCAGTGGCACCAGCCGTGGCTGCGGCTGTTCAGCCTTCCATTCATGCTCCCCTGGCTGGGACTCAACCTCCCTCAGTGTCTGAGGGAAAGAGGGACATCAGGAAAAAAGATAAACATCATGAAAAAGAAAGAGACAGGGAGAGGCATAGGAACCATAAGCGGCAGGCCGATTCGGACCCCTTGGCCCCGTTGGCTAAGCTGCTCCTTTCTCCTTTGAAGGTCTCCGGATCTTCCCCCTCTCAGCTCTGTTCTCCTCGTTTCTCTCCGGAGCCGGAGGAGGAGACCCGGTCACCTTCTAGGTCATCGAGGCGGCCTTCCCAGCCAGCCACGGCGGCCTCTTCTAGGTCAACAAGGAGCCTTTCGGACGTGGACATGGACCGGATGATGTGTCGCTTCCTCTAGGCCCAGATGCAGATGGGAGTGCTCTTGCCTCCCCCCCCCCTTCGGGGGGGAGCTCGGCCCCTTTCTTTGCCCCCATTGCTCCTTCTCCAATCCATTATTGGGTTTCGCAGCTGTTGGATCCGGGTAGTGTCAGAGCTGGGGAGTTGGCACCAGTACTCATCGCTACTTCGACGTCGGCTGTACCCTCGAGTTTGTTGGGTCCTTTTTTGGATCCGAGCTCTTGGGGCCGTGAGCTGAGCCTCTGATCTGGAGGGGTGAGTGTGTCTTCATTCCCAACGCGGTTGGAGCACACCTCTCTTTCTGGTCCGATCGCTTCAGCTCCGGTGCTGATCCACACGTCGGATCCGAGGAAGCTGCTCTCGGATCCTAGGGAGAGCGGTTCACAGTCAGCCTTCGACGTTGTGGAGAGGGTCCTCTCGAGGGATTTGAGGCCCCTGGCTCATGCTACGGATCCACCCTCCATTCCCTCGCAGACAGGCCTGACTTCCATCATCCGGCCCCAGGGACAGCCTGCGCCTATGTCCCAGAGGGTTCCCCTAGAGGAACAGGACCTGGTTGGTGAGCCCTCCTCGGACAGTCCCCCGGAGGAGGTTCCTCACAAACGAAAGTGGAAAAAGGAGGCACTTGGACTCCCCTGAGTCCCTCACGGAAGACACTGACTTGGAGGAAGGGGAAGGTTCCCCCAGGTCACCCCCCAAAGATGTCTCCTTTCGAGACATCATGGAGATGCTGTGCATTTAAGGGGGGTGGCCAGCCCAAAAACCTTCCTTGGATGAGTCTGTGTTTCTGGAGGTGTTTGACGCAGGTCCATCTACCTCTTGGCTGTCCCCTCCGGCCGATCCCCTGGTAGATCTCATAACTACCAGGGAGTGGAAGGAGCTGGACACTGTAGAGCCAATCCCCAGAAGACCTCATAAAATCCTTAGTCCCCCGACAGACAGGACGGCGTGGAGCAAAGGTTCCCCAGTAGATGCTGTGATGGTGACGGCTGCCACCAAAAAGGAACTGGCTCAGGAAAGTTCCTCGGTGCATCCTCCCGACAAGGAGTCTCGGACGATGGACCACATTGGAAAGCAGATGTTCACTTCAGCCACCTTCTCCATAAGGGCGCTGAGCTACTTGGCACACGTGATTTCACTTCAGTGGGACCTACTCAAAGAGTACTCTGGGTCATCCCCGGAGTCCATGTCGGCCGAGGACAAAAGAACCTTCTCAACACGAGTGGCCACTCTAAAGTCAATTTCCAACACTTCTATGCGGCTTCTCTCCCATGCCACGCAGGGGGCAGCTAGAGCCAGTGGAGCAGGCATCACCTTGCGGCGCCATGCCTGGCTCTGCCTTTGCAATTTTGCAGAACCCTTCAAGGCGTCCTTCGCGAACGCTCCCTTTAACGGTTCTACCTTGTTTGGGAAAACCATCTGCAATATGCTACTCCAGCGCAAGAAAGACGGGAAGACGTCTGCCGTCGGAATTCACTTCTCGGCTCCTCAAAGGTCCTTTTCCAGGAACCAGAGAGGAGAAAAGAAGATGTGGTTCTGGAAATCTCAACAATCCCGTTTCGCTCCAGACCCTTCGTCCTTCAGAGGCAGGGGAGGACAAGGTGGACGCCGGCCCAGAGGCAGAGGGGGGCCGAAAAATTTCGGGTTGAGGGAACCCTTTTCCAATCGACCCGCACAGCAACCCTGAGGGGTTGCCCGACTGCTCCTCTCTGGAGGCAGTCGAGGGCGTTTTGCGAAACACCTAGCACATTGTGAGTCCATTACAACAGATCACTAGGTGCTCTGAATAATATTCAGAGGTTATTCTATTCCCTTCGTGAATCCTCCCCCTCAATTGGGACGTCTTCCCGATGTCCCACCCAATCAGAGGGAGGCTGCAGCCTTAGAGATAAAAGAGCTGCTAAGAAAAAGAGCCATCCAGCGCGTCCCCCCAGACCAGTCCGGATTAGGCATTTACTCCAGGTTCTTTTGGTGCCAAAAAAGACGGGGGACTTAAGACCAATTCTCAACCTGTCTGCATTGAACCTAGCCATTGCCAAGGAAAAATTCTGGATGGTCACCATTCAATCTATTCTCCCTCTCATACAGGAGAATGACTGGATGTGCTCCATAGACCTCAAGGATGTGTACTATCATATTCTGATGAACAGGCGATCTAGGAGGTTTCTCCGCTTTTGGTTAGGGGTCAGTCATTATCAGTTCAGAGTCCTCCCTTTTGGCCTCACCACAGCCCCCAGGGGGTTCACCAAGATCATGGCAGTTGTAGCTGCCCACCTGAGGCTTCAGGAATACAAGTCTTTCCTTACCTGGACGACTGGCTCCTCGCTGCTCCCATCAGACATCTACAATGCTCGGCCAGGGATTATTTCATGCATCTGGCCCATCAGTTGGGGAACACCATAAATTACAAAAAATCGTCCCTTCAACCTGCTCAGGTCCTGGACTTCATAGGGGCCAGAATAGACACACTGCAGTCCAAGGCCTTCCTGACATAGGACGGACTCCGCAATCTAACTCTCCATGTCTTAGCCCTTCTTCAGTCTCCGGCCCCACCAGCGGAATTAGTCCTGAGGGCTCTAGGGTCTATGGCGGCGGCTATCAACCTTTCACCCCTAGCCCGCCTAAATATGACGGTTCTTCAATGGACCTTGGAGGTCCAGTGGTCCATCCTTCAACATCCATTGTACTCCCCGATTCCCCTCAGCAGGATTTGCAGGGAATCTCTACTTTGGTGGCTTCATTCCTGAGAGCTTCAGGAGGGAAGGCCCTTTTTGATGCCTCTACCCCAAGCCACGGTGACCACAGACGCTTCTTGCCTAGGGTGGGGGGGGGGCATTGCATGGGCTGAACCATCCAAGGCACATGGACCGTTCTGCATATCAGTGTTCTGGAGATGAGGGCGGTGCTTCTAGCATTGCAAGCTCTCCATGCCCTCCTTCCTCTAGGGACTGTTGCAATTCAGACGGACAACATGTAGGTCATCTGGTACTTCAACAAACAGGGGGAACCAGGTCTTGCCCCCTTTGCCGAGAGGCCATGGAGAGTTTGGGAGTGGGCGATTTCCACCAACCGTTTTCTGCTAGCAACGCACATTCCGGGTCGGTCCAACATTCTAGCGGACAAGCTGAGTCGGGCTATCCTCTCACCTTATGAGTGGTCTCTGAACCCCTTAGTGGCAAAACAGATCTTCCTCAAATGGGGTCAACCTTGCTGCGATCTGTTCGCATCACCTTTGAACGCAAAGTGCAGCAAGTTTTTCGCCCTAATCCCCCCTCCGTGGGAGACCCCCAGAGACGCTCTAGTTCATGCTTTGCCATCCAGTCTTCTTTATGCTTATCCTCCTCTTCCATTAATAACAAAATTATTGCAGAAAGCTCGGCGGTTGGGGAGCAAAGTTATCCTCATAGCCCTATTCTGGCCTCGTCAAACCTGGTTCTCATACCTATGGTCTCACCTCATGGCTCCTCTTTGGATCTTAGATCCCATTCCGGATCTGATTTCTCATCCTTCGGGATTGAAAACTCCGAACCAAGATGACCTCAAGCTTTCCACTTGGTTGATCCAGTTCCATTAGTGGCTAGGACTCCCGGCATCTCGTCCACAGTGAAATCCATCCTGGCGGTGGCACATAAACCTTCTACCAGGAAAGTTTACAACAGTAAATGAAAACGTTTTTCTATCTGGGCCGGGCAAAGGAATCTGGACCCCTTTACGGCTCCTATTCCAACAGTACTTGAGTTCTTATCCCACATCTTTCATCAGGGGGCCAGTTTGTCAACTGTGAAGGTTCAAATGGCAGCCATCTCCCACTTTCACATAGGAGACAACCTTGGTCCTTTAGCTTCCTCTAAGATCTGTAAGACCTTCTTGAAGGGTACCTTCCTTTTAAGACCTCCAGTCAAGAATGCGGTCCCCCCGTGGGATCTAACCTTAGTCCTCCAGGCTCTTACTGGCCCCCCCTTTGAGCCTGCAGCTTCGGTTAACTTAAAGTATTTGTCTTGTAAAACTGCCTTCTTGATTGGTATTACCTCAGCTAGAAAGGTATCGGAGCTTCAGGCTCTTTGTACTAAACCTCCGTATCTTGTCTTCCATAAGGACAGAGTATCCCTCAGGACTAATCCCTCCTTTTTACCCAAAGTGGCTACTGAGGCTAACATCAACCAATCCATTAATCTACCTGTTTTCTTTCCTAACTACCAGAACAAAGGAGAGTACAGACTACATTCATTAGATGTGCATAGACAATTGCGCTTTTATTTGCACAGAACTGCTGCCTCGCGCAAGTCGGAGCAGCTCTTCGTCTCCTTTGCTAAGCCTTCTCTGGGCAAATCTGTAACGAAGGTGACCCTAGCTGGGTGGATATCCCAATGCATTCTACTTACATACAAAATTTCTGGTCGGGCTGAGCCCGTAGGGGTTCATGCTCATTCTACCCATTCTATGGCTACTTCTGCCGCCTTTTGGTCGAGGGTACCCTTGGATGACATATGTTCGGCCGCTACTTGGGCTTCCTCTCATACCTTTGTTTCTCATTATAAACTAGATCGGATATCCAGAGGTAGGGCAGCCTTTGGCTCTGCAGTGCTCCGGAATATTTTTCCTTGAGGACCTCCCAAGTTTTTGGTAGCTGGGGACTCTGTCCCACAGGTTGCTGATCAAATGAAGTTAACTACTTCAGATAAAGAAGTTATGTACTCACCATAACGTTCCATCTGAGTAGGTAACTTCATTTGTTAGCAACCGACCCCCCCCGTCCCCCTAACCTGTAGTTCATTCCACAGATGATTAAGTGATCCACTCCTTGCAGATATCAGGTTAGGAGGTTCAGATTTGTGTTTGTGTTAGTGTTGGCTGATATTTGGGCAAACTCGATCTGAGGACTGGAAGGAGGTAGCGGGGTGTTATGGGTAAGGGGGAGGAGCTAGGAGCTCGGATCTCTAGCTTGGAAAGCTGCCAGCTCAGATCCGGGTTGGATCCGATACCCACAGGTTGCTGACAAATGAAGTTACCTACTCAGATGGAACGTTATGGTGAGTACATAACTTCGTTTTGCTGTTAACTGTAAAATTCAGCATCATGTATACAATGTCCTTTTGACCTATATCCTCCTGCTGATGTTGAAACTTGTGAAGTATAGAAACAGCCTCATTTGGATCTTCATTAGGTGCACACTTAATTCTGGGAAGGCTGAAATATTCTTAGTGCATTTTAGATGTACATTGGGGTATTGGCATGAAGTACCCATTTGATGGCTTTAATTATTTCCATTTGTTAACCAAATAGGTGAACTAGTCCAAATAAGGTTTTCAGTCATGACCTGAGATAATATTAGAATATTCAGCTTCCTTGCATACAAGAAATGATGTAGAAGAACAAAGCCAATGATGGGAGGACTTCGGAAACATCTTAAGGAAATGTAAACCAGGATATATGTAACATTTTTATAATATGTTGTTGCAAGTACTGGTAGAACATACAGATATGCTTAATACAAGGATGCTAATTCTGTACATCCATTTAAATTGTTACTTTGTTTCAACTTGACTTTTCAGAGGGCATTATTGATAAAATGGTAAGTTATACCTGGAGTTTATCTGTACATTTTGCAAGTGCAACTATACATGTCAGTCAAAAAATTTTTAATACCTTTCTGAATATTGGGTATATCTTGCATTTTATAATGTTTTGGGAGACCGAGTTCCAGTTTCCAGATACTTTATTTTGACAATGTTCATTTGGCCACAAGAAGAAGAAGAAATGGAATACTTAGTAATTAAGCAGTGCATGTATGTATGCAAGGTATGTTACCACATTGGTAAACCTGGAGCCACTCATGCAAACCACTTGATCCCTGATGCACCTCACCATGACTTTGTGATTATGATTCACAGTGTTGCATAGAGGAATATAGACACTAGTGAGCTGAGATTGACTAGCAACCTTATCACCTGAAGAACTAGCTGGGTAGGGTAGGAGTTAGTTCAACAGATCATATACAAAATGTCCATAGCCTCACAGACCAACAATAATAATTGTGTAAATCTATTAAACCTAAAAAAATCAGGACCGATAAGAGGAATTCCTACTCCTGAATGTAAATTCAAACAGATAAGGCTTTAAAGATCTGCAGAAGCCAACCAGTGTACAACATTCCCTGAGCTATTATGGAACTTGGTTCCACAGATGTTGGGGTTGATAAGCAAAATGCACATGTGGGGCACAAAGCCTAAGGAGGACAGTACAGCACTACAAGCTTCAGCAGATAAGAGGGACCTACATCATCCATGGGTAGAAAACTAAAACCAAGATTTTATAGGTGATGCAAATGTATACCATCAGCCAGTGCTGGCTATGCAGCAGTATGTTGGTAATGTGAAATACCAGTAAACAGCCTAACCACAGAGTTCTATACAAGTTGTAAAGAGCCATTTGTAATGTCCAGAAATTCTAGGTTGTGTGCACTGCAATAACTGGGGTAAGAAGAAACCAGTATGTGAACTACTACCAGGAGTTCAGTATGAGGAGAAAGATGTTTGTTCCCATAAATATACCCTAGGTGAATAAAGAACTACAGCTAACACCTGGTCCCAAAGTGACAGCTGGGACTATGCTCATATTATACATTTAATAAACTGAAGTTTGTTTCTACTGTGAAAGATAAAATGAGGGAAAAGAGCAACAGAAAAGTCTGTCAGGATAGTGAAAACTAGCATCACCTCAGTTTTGATGGTGGTAAGCTTCAGTCAGTTATGTATGAACCATTGATGGATTGCTTTCAGGTCATTAGTGAAAGTAATATATTCAACAGATCATTCTGTGGTAAAGAGAGGTAAAGGTGAAGTGCCATCAGCATATCAGTTGTATGCCAATCCTCTCTCTGTAATCAAATCTCCAAAGGGAAGCATAAAAACATGAAAAGGAGGGCACAGAAATGATCCTTATTGCACTCTACACTTGAGGCGAAGGGGAAGGAAGCGTTCAAACCTGAAACATATGCATTGAGAGGTAATAGATATGCTGGTCAAAAGCCATAGAGTGACTGTCACAGTAAGATTTTAAGTGCTCAATCAAAATGCCATCATGAATGGTGTCAAATGCTGTGACATCTAGCAAGAGCATAACTGAGTAATATTGCTGGTCTCTAGCCATTAAATCATTGACTACGTTATGGTGGTGGTGAAACCTAAAATGATTAGTGTCCATGTTTTTATTTACTATGAGATTAAATTTATGATGTTCATCATTCTCACTGCAGCAGTAGCCTTTGACTATATGGGTTGTATCATACCCAGGATACAACATCTGGCTATCTTCTCAAACCTCTGGCTCTGTTCTATGCCTATAGTATAACTGCTGATTGGCTCCTCCTTTGGAGAGAACTCAGCAGAGTTTAGACAATAACGTAGTCAATGATTTAATGGCTAGAGACCAGCAAGTCATTTTGTGTGCCTTGAGAGGAAGCAGCTCTGAGGCTACACAGGAGCAACAATCGGCTTCAATCTTTATTCTGGAAGGAAGACATCCATAGTGGAACCCTTTCACAGAGAAATTCTTTGCCCTTTAAGGAAATATTTATATATTTTATTTGCTGACCAAAAGCACCATATTTCCATTAGGAAACATGTTTTCTTTTTCAGTATTGGATGTTTTTTGTCAGAGACCATTGTTTTTTAAACAGGGCTTATTTTGTTACTATTGGAGTATAATTGTGTGATAAAGGTGTATTGCTGTTGAGAACTTACATCTCTAAGTTTTAAGGATCAGGAAGTGTTTTACAGAGCAGGAAATGTATTTTAAGTGAAATGCTTGTGTATACTTTCTGACAATTTACCTTCAGATGTCCTTCCAGTATTCTTTACATAAGGGATTTCCTGCCAGGGTAACCCAGTTTCCATCCAGTATACCAAAGTCTTTAGGTCTTACAGGTGCCATACTTCACATGTATGTTCCCTGCACAAGGAGTAGGGCATAAAGATGATGTACAGACAAAAACACTCAGAACGTACTTGCCGTCAGTCTGAATGCCATTATTGATTGTCAGTCTGAACATCCTTCCACTGTGCTGGTTACCAAGCCAAGTTCAGATATTTGCCCTATTGGGGTTTCCTCTCTCCTTTTTCTATTTTGTTTGGTATGTGTGTTCATGTCATCTAGGAAGGAAAAATGTCAGCATGGGAGGCAGATTTCCTATAAAGACTGTCACGACCAGTGTCTTTTTTGCTTGGGTGCTTGCCATGGCCAAATGCAGTGATCCTTCTTCCAAGTGTTGGTGCCTAAGACCATATATAGTTGTCTCGCCTCCTTGTCCATATATCTTGAGAACCAACAACTTAAACTGTTGGCTCAGGGTGCTATGATAGAATTCACCTATCCTGAGTGCCAGCCATCTGCCAAGAAGAAGGCCAAAAAGATTAGGCCTGCTCCGGTGCTGTCCATCCTACTGTGGCTGTCTCTGTAGAGGCTAGTGAAAGCCCTGAAGACCATCCAGTGCTTGGCTCTGACTCCTCTGCCCCAACCTCATTGGAGGCTGACATGGATCCAAATTTTTGCTCATCCTTAGGGGTTTCCAACATCTGCACGTGGCATTGAGGGTGAACCTCTGCTGATAACATCTAAGGGATTCCTCAGATTTTAGTAAGGGAAGAAATAACTTCCACCTGTATTAAATCTCATCAGTGGTCTGAACCTCTGGGGGGTTTTAGGGCAGATGTCCCACATAAAACTAAACATATCTCCTCTGTTGTTAAATATCACCAGTGTGAATGGCAGGATTTTACTCAGGGTCTGTTTAATAGCCTTGAAGCCTCCTCGGGGGAGGTGTGTCCCTGCTCCATCCATGGTCTTTCACTCCTGTTAAGAGCCCAAGGCAATTGGATTCCTCAAATAAGGACCCATATTCTGCATTCTTTCCACATTCCTCTCCCTCTGTACTATGGTTCAGAGGAAGTCAATTCTGTAAATCCAGACTCCCCCTTGGAAGAGTTGTCCTTTGGAGATACGATTGCCTGGATGATGGAGTATTTTAAGTTAAGACTGTTCACAGATCACATTCAAAAGAGGTAATATGAGCTCCTACAAATGGGTCTTCCAAACCATCAGCTGTCCCTCCTGTTTTGGCTGCTCTTTTGCACATTTTTTCTGTTGATTCACCCTCCAGCACCAAAGAAACCTGATAGGTTCTACAGCATGCCTGACGACTGCAAGTGTTTGTATAAGCGCCCTTCTGCTGGTCCTTCAGTGATCTCAGTTTCTTCTGACAAGCCCTCTAAGCTGTTGCCATCTACTAAGCTCCTTCCTTCTAAGGATAGTTAAGGCATGGAAAGATTGGGCAAGAAAGTTTGTACTGCTGCCACCCTGTCTTTTTGGACCATTAATTACCAAAATCACATGACCAGGTATGTTTTAGCCCTCCTTTCCCTGGTTTCTAAGGTGGCATCTGACCTTCTTAATTCTGATGAGAAAACTTTCTGTTCTTTCCATGCTGGGATCCACTTTTTAGCTTGCACATCACTTGATAAAATGCAGCTATGATGTAGCTGATGCTTCTTCCAGGGATACTACATTTGGTGTAGTGATGAGATGTTATTCTTGGCTACATCTTCAGGCTTTACCAGATGATATCAAGCCCAAGGTTTTGGATGCCCCTCTGATAGCAAAAATCTTTTTGGGACAGCTGACGTATTTAAGTCCATCCAGGATAAGAGTAAGGCCTTACAGGAACTTAGACATATTTTTGTCTCCCCTATCCCCAAATCCCAAAGGAATTATCCTTCTAAGTCTGTCTTTGTTCATGGACAGACTCACCCTTCTCTTAAAGATAAGAAGGGTTCTAGGCATGTTCCTCCCACTAAGTCTAATCAGACTCTTTCTTCCCAGAAACCTTCTTTTCAAGACAAGCCTATTTGTATTTGATATTTACCCATCCCTTCCCCTCAGCCAGTTCCCCTAATCTCTCTGCTTTTCTTTATCTCTTCCAAATTGGCATCAGATCACCTATGACACTTGGGTGCTGTTTATTATCTGTCAGGCATATTTCATGGCTTGGAAATCCCTTCCACTCCCCCCTTTCAGGTATTCCTCATCCTCCTTGATAACAGTTTCCTCATTTTCCAGAGGTCCTTTAATCAGAGCACCATTCATCTCATTCCACCCACCCGGGGGGGGGGGTTTACTCCAGAATGTTCTTGGCTTCTCGGAAGGAGGGCACATTGAGACCAATTCTGGATCTTTCCCTGGTCAACACTTTTATCATGTTTCATTCTTTCTGGATGCTGTCTCTTTAGAACTTGTTTCCTCTTCTTTCCCAGGCCTTTATGGTTTCTCTGGACTTCAAGAATACATACCCTCACATCCCCATTCACACTCCAGTCAAGAAACCTTTATGGTTCTGTGTTTGCATTTTCAGTATTTTGCTTTGCCCTCTGGCTTTTTCCTGCCCCAATGGTATTAACCAAATGCCTTGCCTCTGTCATTGCTTTTTACAGTAGGCTTTGGGGATACAGATTTTTCCATATCTAGATGACCTGTAAATTTGAGGTCCTTCTCCCAGCAAGCTGTTGCAGGATATGTAGTTTACAATTTGTCTGTTACATAGTTTGGGGTTCACAATAAACCTCCAGAAATCACTCCTGTTGCCTACCCAGGATCATGTTTTCCTTGGATGCAGGCTTCAGGCCATTCCCATGCTTGTATCTGTCCCTGCTCCTAAAGTTCTGTCTCTGTCAACCTTTTACAAGTCTCTTCTTCCTCTGTCAAGGCCAGGGAATTTTAAGGGTTCTGGGATTTATGGCCTCCACTATTCCCATGTTCCCTCTCGCCAGACTCCCTTTTTAATTTTTCCATGCCTGTGTGGTTTCTAATACCATGATGGTAATGGAACCCATTCCTAAGTCAAAATATGATTACAGTTCATGAAATTAGTATTGTTTCAATCTTTGATGCTAGCCAAAAATGCTCTTCGCAGCACCCGTATTGTGCCCAGTAATGTCCCCTCTGCAATTTGCATGGAGTTACATGTAACGGTAACATGTCTAAATGCAATTGTAAATTTTTTTTTATAAGACCCATTGCTCCAATTACTACTAGAACTGTCTGAGTATCTCTATTCCACATTGCTTTCATTTCTACCTGCATATCCTGATATTTTAAGGCGTTGTGTCTCTCTGTATGTAAGACACTATAGTCACTGGGTATAGTGATTTCAGTGATCAATGCTACTTTTGTCTTTTTTTCAAGGAACACAATATCTGGTTTTCTTGCATATATCTTTTGAACTGTTGGTAATGATTGATCCCATGTGATATAGACTTCATCATTTTCTATTATGCTTTATGGCTCATATTTCCAGTGTTTTTCGGCTACTTCAGTATTATAATGTTTGCACAATCCCCAGTGCAACAGTCTTGCCACATTATTATGTCTTTCAGTATACATTCCTTTTGCCATTAATATATCACAACTAGCAACAAGGTGTGTGACTGTTTCCAATTCTGTTTTACAAAACCCAAATTTGTCTGTTTCTCCCATATGTTCAATGGATTTTGTAAACCAATGTATACATAGTCCACTATCTTGAGCCACCAATATTAACCTTTCATCTTTTGGTTTGAATTCACCTCTCCTTAACCATCCCTGCATTCAGTCCTGATCAACATGAGGTTGTTCCAGGAGTTTTCTATACTTGCAACTACATTTATGCAATTTCCACATTTCTTGCCTTCTCATCTGATACTTCACCTTTAATTTTTGGCACATTCAGTTGCTGCCTGATTTTTATCTACGTCTGGTTTGGTTTCCATTCCCGCTTGATGCCAGTATGTTTCTGCTAGACTAAGCAGGGAAGTCATCTTAGATTTACTAGGATATCGGCCCTAGGGCCTATGCAAGCCTAGCCATAACAATTCCCTGGATATTTCTTCCCACAATATTTACTTCTCTGGACCCCTGTCTAGCAGGGCGACTGACATGATCCCCGGGGTGAATTTCCTATCTCCCATCCAATCATCAAGGTTCCTTTTGAAGAGGGCCAAGGAGGCACTCTGCTTGACATGTATGGGCAGTCTATTCCAGAGTATGGGGAGTCTCTGGGTCAGGAACCTATCCCTCCAGCATGTTTTGTTCATAGTGTTGACAAGGTTTAGATCCCTGGAGCGTGTGACTCTGAGGGATTGGGATTTCTTTAAGTGGAGCATGTCCAACAGCTCAGGCTTTGACATGGCCTTGTATGTTAAGCAGAGATCACCTCTGAGTAGACGATATGCCACAGAGTATAGCTGGAGTTTTTAGACGGTCAGCATATGGCATCTGCTTTAGGCCTGTGATTCTTTTAGCGAGGTATTTATGTGGCCTTTCCAGCTGTTGCAGATGTCTTGTGAGGTACATACCAAACAGGGCATTATACTCTATAATGGGTCTAATGAGGGATGAGTACAGTGGGACAATGACCTCCTTTTTTCTGGATGAAAAGCCCTTAGTGATGAGGTGTGCCACATAGAAGGATTTCCTGACTGTTGTGGCGATGTGGTTATCGAAAGTGAGACCACTGTCCACCTGTGTCCCTAAGTCTCTCATCACACTTTTGATGTTTAGTGTACTGCCACCTATGTGGTAATTCATGGGTACATGTTTTTTTTCCAAAGGGGATAACTACACATTTCTTGGCATTAAGCTTGAGCCCATGGCTCTGGCACCAGGCATCTGTTTCTGTAAGGCCCTTTTGTAGAATATCCACATCATTTGAGGATTCAATAATGACTCCCAGTTTGCAGTCCTCTGCGAGCTTTGTTAGGCAGAGTCCATTAGTGTTGGCCTGTACTTCAGATAAGTAGATGCCAAACAAGAGTGGTCCCAGGAATGAACCCTGAGGTACTCCACTTGTCACTTGTCTGGAGCTGGATTTGGATTTGGCTACTTTTACAGTCTGGGTTGTCAGTAAGCCAGTTGGCACCCCATCGAGTGACGTAGGGATTTATGTCCAGCTTAATAAGTTTATGTATGATTCCAGAGTGGGAGATGGTGTTGAAAGTCTTGGCGAGGTCCAGATAGGCTGTATGGACCATCTTACCCTCGTCCACAGCTCTGGAGACTGATTCGAAGAAGTCAATCAGGTTCAGGAGACAAGATCGGCCCTTCACAAGCCCAAACTGGATGGGGTCCAGTGTTTGAAGGTTGCCAATGTCTTTGTTTATAAGTTCCATGATAATGCGTTCCATGCCCTTGCAGATCAGGCTCATCAGACTGATGGGACAGTAGTTCCCAGGTTCCAAGGTGGATCCCCCCTTGTGGAGTGGGATAACTATAGCTGTGTGCCTCTCAGTGGGCACGAAGCCTGAGGTGAGGCTATGATTAAACATGACACTTAGGTGAGGTGCCAGTTCATTTTGTAGTTCATGTAGTACACAGCCTGGGATGTCATCTGGTCCCATAGATGCTGTATTCTTAGCTTTGGAGAGTGCGGTTTCTACCTGTGTGGCCGTGATTACCAGAATTTGGCAATCTTTTGGTATTGAGATGGGCCCTTTAGGGGGGTGAAAGGGGGGTAAAGTTGGTACTAAATCGATCTGCCAGGATATTGGCAATATCCTTGGGATCAGTATATTTAATGCCATTCTGTTGAAGCTCAGAGCAGATCTGAGCATTGCCATTTAGATTCTTGACATAACTGTAGAATGCCTTGTGGTTGTCTTTGGAATCTTTGGCAATTTTATTTTTGTAACTAGCTTTTGAGGATTTAATGAGAGATCTCAGCTTCTTACTGAGGCTGGTGAGGAAGTTTTTTGCATCCTGGGATTTTCCTCTTTTCTGCAACAGTTTCTTCCTTCTGTTGTATAGTTTGTTTATAGCAGGGGATGACCAGATTGGCTTCCTTTTTTTGGAGGAGAGCATCTTCGTTCTGTTTGGGATGGCACGATTCATGCATGAGTGGATGTGCTCGTGCCTTAGTGTAGGATTCTGCTGTCAAACTTTCAGATCCTGTCTGCATGGGTGCCATGAAGTTTGTCACTTCTGACTTCAGTAGCATGAAGTTGGCTTTGGAAAAGTTTTTTAAGGAGGTTTCCTTACTGGGGGGTGGGGGTGGGATGTGGATGTCAAGGGTGATTTGCTTATGGTCAGACCTGACCAATGAGGGGGTGACCACTGGTGTGGAGCATCTATCTCCCATGTTGGTAATGACCAGGTCTGGGATATTGGAGCCCCTGGTGGGACAATGGATTAGTTGATCCAGGGCATTGGAATTTATGAATTCCAAGAACTGTTGGGAAAAGGAGTTGGTACCCGAATAGTTTTCCCAGTTAATGGCAGAGTAGTTGAAATCACCCAGTATTAGGGTGTTTGGTTGTATCTTAATATTTTCCAGTATGTTTAGAAAGGTGTAGTGAGAATCTTGGGACATGGTGGGGGATTTATAACAAGCTACAATTTGGATTGCAGTCTTTCCTAGTGTTAGTTGCACCTGGAGAATTTCAGATGCATTGTGTTGGGCAACTAGCCTGAATATCCTTGGTGAATATGGACACTCCTCCACCTTTAGTGTTTCGGTCTTGGTTTTGTGACCGAAAAGTGTGGTAAGAGTTGTAGACTGGTATTGCAGTGGTGTTCTTGGCAGCCTTCTACCAAGTCTCAGTTACTGCACAGATATCGATGTTCTCCATTTTAGGAGTGCCTCGAGAGAGTGCATTTTGAGGTTTACACTTCTAGCATTGAGTAGCATTACCTTCTGATTTTGCATGCTTGTATCTGTTACAGTGGTGGTTTTGTCCATTGAACCTTGCCTAAAAATGGCACTATAGGGGTGGCAAGAGCTTTATCCAGTAACCTGAATCCCAGGGGTGACAGAAAATTTTCACTATGTTTGGGTCTTGTGAGGTCAGCAGGTATGTATGCAGTCCCACGATTGTGGATCTTTACATGTAATCCATTTCAAGGAGACCCATACCGCTTTCTGAATGGGGAATATAAAATCTTGGTATGCACTAATTTTTATAAATCATTTGATAAGCATGAAGCGTCCTTCTTGTTGTCCTGTCTAATTTATCCAACACCTTTTGGGGCCAGTCAATCACTCCAAAACTGTAAGTTAGGACAGGAAGAGCAAATTATTTACTAGTTTAAACTTTGTTCCTAACTGTTTTCAAGATTAAGTATTCTAAAATATTCCTTACTAAGTTTTATTCACATTTGTTCATGTTTTATTATTGATCCTTCATCACTTCCCAAATATTTATACACTCCCTCTTAATTACTTTTATATCAGATTCTTGTCCCAAACTGATGTTTTCTTGCTTTCCTGCTTTGAATGTTGCTTTTGCACATTTATCAAGACCAAATTACATTCTTATATATCTGAAAATGTTTTGACTACTTTCAGTTGTGCTTTCAGTTCCTCATCTGATGAGCTATACAGTTTTAAATCATATACAAAGAGGAGACATCTTTATACTTTGTACTTTATACTTTATACTTTGTTGCTTTCTGGGAGCTAAATTATAGCCATGATATAAATGTTAAATGTATAGCTTGCTACAGATCTCTCACCTTGTCTCAGGACCCTCACGCAGCATTCCTGAGAACATTAGAAAGTATGAAGATTCTACCCAACACCATGCTACTGGGTGACTTCAACTATCCAAACATTGACTGGGAAAACTACTCAAGCTCAAACGCCCTAGCCCAATGCTTCCTTGAGTTTATAAACTCAAACGCCCTTGAACAGCTGGTCACCACTCCCACAAGAGGTGACAACATACTGGACCTGGTCATCACCAACATGGGGAACCTATGTTCCACACCTGAGGTAAACTCGTCATTGGTAAGATCAGATCACAAACTAATCACACTGGACATCCACATCCCAACCCCCCCCCCCCCCCCCAGTAAAGGAAATCAAGGTAAAAACTTCTCTAAAGCCAACTTCACACTCATCAAGACCGAGGTGGGAAGTTTCAAAGCTCCCAATCAAATGGAAAATGATGACCCATCGGCAGAATCCTTTACAAGTACATTCTATGAACACCTTCAAGAATGCATGGTCTGAGCCATCCCAAGTAAAACCAAGACCAACTCCTCAAAAAACAGGAAGCCAGTCTGGTGGACCCTGGCCATAAATAAACTTTACAACAGAAGGAGGAAACTCCTGCAAGATAGAACAAAATCCTAAAATAAGAAGGCATCTCTGATTAACATCAGTAAAAAACTGCACTCCCTCATTAAATCATCCAAGGCCAACTTTGAAAGAAAAATGGCCAATGACTCTAAGGATAACCACAAGGCCTTCTTTAACTATGTCAAGAGTCTAGGGGCAAACTCTCAGATATGCACCGAGCTAGTGCATAATGGCCATAAATACACTGAACCAACCAACATTGCCAACATTCTGGCTGACAAGTTTAGTGCAAACTTCACCCCCCCTCCACCAAAGGGGCTAGCACCCATCCCAGAAGAATGTGGCGCTCCAGATATCTCAGACACACAAGTAAAGACAGCCCTTGCAAAGGCCAAAAACACAGCATCAATGGGACCAGATGCTATCCCAGGTTGTGTCTTACACGAGCTTCAAAATGAACTAACCCCCCATCTTAAATCACTATTCAAACTCAGAGTACAGCAACAGTCTTACCACTCCACAAAGGTGGTGCCACAACTGACCCTGGGAACTATCGCCCTGTAAGCTTGACTAGCTTGGTCTGCAAAGCCATGGAACGCATTATCATGGAGCTCATTAACAGGGACATTGGGAACCCCCAGACACTAGACCCCCACCCAGTTCGGCATTGTTAAAGGCAGATCTTGCCTCCTAAACTTGGTCGACTTCTTCGAAACAGTCACCAAGGCCATAGATGAAGGGAAGGTGGTCCACACAGCATATCTGGACCTCGCTAAGGCGTTCGACACCATCCCACACTCAGGAATCATAGACAAACTCACCAGCTTAAATATCAACCCCCATGTCACGAGATGGGTTGCCAATTGGCTCTCAGACAGAACCCACACAGTAAGAGTGGCAGGCGCATGTCTGACTCTAAACCAGTCACAAGCGGAGTTCCACAGGGCTCAGTCCTGGGACCCCTCCTGTTCGGTATATATTTCTCTGACGTACAGGCAAAGGCGGAGGGACTGTGCCTAACCAAGTTCACAGGTGACTGTAAATTGGGTGCAATAATTGACTCTCCAGCTGACACAGTCATCCTGCAAAAGGGTCTCACAGAGACAAACACCTGGTGTCAAAGTCACGGCCTCAAGCTAAATGCCAAAAAATGCGTAGTAATCCCATTTGGGAAAAACAAAGTATCTACAAGCTACCACATAGATGGGAATCCACTAAGTACAGAAGAAGTAATTAGGGACCTGGGTACCCAAGTAGATAGCATGCTCTCCTTTGATAACCACATAGCCAAAATGGTCAGGAAATCCTTCTATGTGGCACACCTGATCACAAAGGTTTTCTCATACAGATCCAAGGAGGTGATTGTGCCCCTTTACTCCTCAGTCATTAGGCCCATAATAGAGTACAATGCCCCATTGGGATGCACCTCACTGGACACCTGCAACAACTAGAAAGACCACAGAAGTGCCTCACTAAGAGGATTAAGGGCCTTAAACAATTACCCTATGAAGCACGACTAAAAAAGCTCCAGCTCTTCTCAGTCACTTACCGTCTGCTCAGAGGTGGCCTGTGCCTGACCTGTAGGGCCATGTCAAACCCTGAACTAATGGACATGCTTCACCTCAAAAAACGAGAACCCTCAGAACCACTTGTTCTAGCGACTTGAACCTATGTACAACAATAAACAGGACATGCGGGAGGGATAGATTCCTGTCCCAGTGACTCCCCTCACTCTGGAATAGAATCCAAATCCATATTCGACAGAGCTCCTCTCTGACCCTCTTCAAGAGAAATCTTGATGAGTGGATGGGTAATCGTAATTTCTACCCTGGGATCACTTCAGGAGCCCTGTTGACAGAGGCCCAGGTTACTAATCTAATGGGGAGGCGAAAGCCATCACTCTGTGGCTAGGCTTATAAATGCCCATGGGCTGATAGCCTAGTACTTACCTATGAACCTATGATCTAATATGTTAAGCAGGAAGCTTAATGGGTTTATGACAAGACAAAAGAGCAGCAGTGACAGTCACCCTGGAATATCCCCCTTTGAATTTTTATCACTGGAATAATAATTTGTCCTTTATCATGGCTTAAATGCAAAGTGGTTTGCTTCTGTTTCAAGGTTGCTGTGATGTAGTTTATCAGTGTAAGGTGTATTTTTCACATTTTTAAACACTCTTTTATCCCTGAATCTGGGTACTGTCAAATGCTTTTTGTAGTCTATCCATGTCATACGTAGATTCTTCCCCTTTTCACAGTTCTCCACTATGACTTTATTTAACAACATATGATCTTTTGTTCCATATGACTTTTTTTATTACCCTTTTGTTCTATTGCCATAATTATGTTTTCTTCTAAATGACTATAACTCTATTGACATCAATAACGGTGCTGTTGGAAGGCAAGTTATTGGTCTATCAATTTTAGGGTAGCTTGCAGGTTCGCTCTTAAGTATGAGCATTGTTTTTCCTGTTGTTAACCAGGCTGGTGTCTGTTTGGGGTGCGCATTTAAATAGTTCTTACATATGACTAAATCTTTGTGCAAAGATGTTAATACTTTTAACCAGAAGTTAGGTACTGCATCTTGGCCTGGGGTTTTCCAGTTAAAGGCTTTTCTTAACTTTGTTTCCATCTCTCTGGCAGCTACTTCATCCCATTTCATATCCTGTACATTTGAACTTCTCATTCTTTATTCTATCCATTTAGCATCTTTGTTATGTTCCACAGGATATTCATAGATATTTCTCCAAAATATATCTATTTGTTCTTTTTTGGTTGTCTTTCAATTCCTTTTATATTCTTTCCCAATTCTCTATAAAACTATTTTGGGTCATCAATAAATTGCTTATGTTGTAAGTTTCCTTTATATTTATCTATGTATCTTCTAAGTCTTTCATGCCTGTGCTGATATTTTTAGTTTATTATTTGCAATAGTGCACGATAAATCCTGATCTGTTATAATACTGTGCATTGCTTTTATCACATTTATCTTTCTGATTATTTTTGTTGATCTGTTCCCTCTTCTATACTCTTCTAATAATGACACTTCTTGTCTTAATTGCTTTATAGTTTTCTTTATGTGATACTTCCATGATGGCATTTGATTTCTCCCCATCCTTTTCCTTCCTGTTGTCTCGTGGTAGAAAATTATCTGTTATTAATTTGGCTGCACAGTAATGTGTCCTATTTACTTCTGTTATATTGCATGAATCACTTCATGCTTGTTAAGGCAGAAGTGGCCAATTTCACAACACCCATGCAGATGGACAATACAGTTACCACTGCCGTGTCTTATACAAACGCACTATATAAGCACCTACATGGGTGCATGCCTCGTACTATCCCCATAGAACCAAGACGCAGCCTTCTAAAAAAAGGAAGCCAATCAGGTGGTCCCCTGCTATTAACAAACTCTACAACAGAAGGAAGAAACTGTTGCAAAAGAGAATGAAATCCCAAGAGTGGAGGAGCTCCCTGGTCAGCCTTAGCAAGAAGCCGAGATCCCCTCATAAAATCCTCCAAAGTGAACTATGAAAACAAGATTTCCACTGACTCTAAGGACAGCCACAAAGCATTCTACAGCTATATCAAGAATCTCAATGGCAACACCCAGATCTGCTCTGAATTACAGCACAGTGGCACAAAATTCACAGAACCTACTGATATTGCCAGCATCCTGCCTGTTCAGTGGCAACTTTACCCCTCCTCACCTCCTAAAGGGCCCATATCCATACCGGATGATTACAGTGCCCCTGCAATCACAATTGAACAGGTGAAAATTCCGCTATCGAAGCCAAGAACATGGTATCCATGAGACCGGACAATATCCCTGGATGCGTTCTACATGAACTCCAGAATGAGCTAGCCCCCCCCCCCACCTAAGCCTCGTGTTCAATCATAGCCTTTCAACAGGTTTTGTACCCACTGAATGGTGCACAGCAACAATTGCATCACTCCACAAAGGGGGAGCCACTACAGACCCCAAGAACTATCGCCCTATTAGTCTGATGAGCCTGGTCTGCAAGGCCATGGAGCATATTATCATGGAACTCATAAACAAGGATATCGGTAAACTCCAAACTCTGGACCCCACCCATTTCAGATTTGATTTGTGAAGGGCAGGTCATGTCTCCTGAACCTCATCGACTTTTTTGAAATAGTCACCAAAGCCATGGACGCGGGTAAGGCAGTCCACACAGCCTATCTTGACCTCAACAAGGCTTTTGACACCATCCCCCATTCTGGTATCATAGATAAACTCACCAAGCTGGGTATAAATCCATACATCAAGACAAAGTCCACGGCAGCAGATGCAGGACTACAACCAAATATTTTAACTCAAAGAGCACTTTATTTGCGGAAAAATAATAAAATAAGTTGATAAAATAAGATGAATAGCAGCAATAAATCAGCAATAAATCTGATCCCCAGGGAAAAAAATCGCTGTTCCAAAAATGAAAAAAAAAACTTTAAAACATTACATAAAGTGGGGCTTCACCCCCCCCACACACCCCTACTTAAATATGCCAACTCCGAGATCACACTACAGTGACAAAAATGGAAAAATACCGAAGGTGGCCAAGCAATTTCTTTCCGAGGGAAAGAATTTGCTTATATGCCATTTCGGTATTTTGCAATTTCGTGCTTTCAAGTTCGATCAAGACACATTCGAAAGAATGTGTCTTCAATCATCTAATAGGGAACCGGACTACCATATAGGCGGCAGCCCACTTAACTCTGAAGGCATGATAAGAGACCTCAAGACTTTAGTGGACAGTACCTTCTCCTTTGATAATCACATCACCACAGTAGTCAGGAAATCCTTCTACATGGCATACCTCATCATGAAAGGGTTCTCATCCAGAAAAAAAGAAGTCATTGTCCCCCTCTACTCGGCTCTCATCAGACCCATTATAGAGTACAACACCCCATTTGGAATGTACCTTACAGGGCATCTGCAGCAGCTGGAAAGGCCACAAAAATACCTCACAAAGAGGATTATGGGACTCAGTTACCCTACACTGACTGCCTCAAAAAACTCCGGCTTTACTCCGTAGCATATCGCCTTCTCGGGGGGGGGGGTCTCTGCATAACATACAAAGCCATGTCAAACCCTAAGCTGCTGGACATGCTACACCTCAGAGCCACATGCTTTAGAGACCTAAACCTCATCACCACAATTAACAGAACATGCTGGAGGGATAGATTCCCGTCCCAGCGACTTCAAGTACTCTGGAACAAGCTACCTATCTATGTCAAGCAGAGCTCATCCCTAGCATTCTTCAAGAGAAATCTTGATGAGTGGACGGGTAATAGGAAATTCACCCCAGGAATCACTTTGGTGACCCTTCTACTCAGGGGCGCAGGTAAATAGCATCCATGGGTAGTGAAAGCCAGGGAACCTTGTTGGCTAGGCTTACATAGGTCCTAGGGCCGATAACCTAGTACCTACCTATGAACTATGGACCGTCCTAATTACTGTGTTCATTTGTTCATCAAACTTCTAACTTTTGGGGTTTTATTGACCTTCTGCAGTCTATTTCTTTGATTAGTCCTAATATGTCTAGCCATCTCTATTAAATCAAGCAACTCTTCTCTTAGATCATTTTCTTCTAAACTGATGGCACATTCTTTGTTCTCCATTTCCTGCAGGCATTCTATAGAAAGTTCCAAAACATCTTCCTTTGCCACATTCTCTTCAGTTTCACCCTGTGTTATGTGTTGCTCCTTCATTTGGAACTCACTGGCCTTTCACTTCACGACATTGACTGTGTCAGAGTTTCCACAGTTTCCTGTTTGTTCCCTTGCTGTATAGCTTCACCTAAACGTTTGTAATTGTTTCCTGTGGGAGGCTCCAAAGTATCTTTATATATCAGCTGATTAGATGCTTCCCATTTCAATGGTTTCTCCCAAATTTGGGTGTCCATTTCTCTATCCTGTTGTGTTGTTATCATCTGAGTTAAATTTTCTACACTGAATCCTTCACTTTGTAGGTAATCCTTAGCTTCAGTTTCTATTTCTTTAACTTCCATTACTAATCCTGTGTTCCACTTTTCCTTTTTGTTTTCTTATTTTTTGTATTGTAAAATTTTCCATATCCAGATGTCTTTGCCTGTATTTCTCTTCAAATATCTTTGGTGCTGCTCTTTCTGCATTGATAAGTTTTGCTTTCTCCTTTGCATAAATATTGCATGATATTAAATCTCTTTCTGTACCATGTCCATATTTCTTCTTCAAAAGCCTCCTGCTCCTCTTGTTTCTCCTTACTGTGGGGGCTCATTGTTCCATCATGCTGTGATATAACCTGTGTTAGACTTTCTACACTGAATCCTTTACTTCACAAATATTCCATAACTTCAGCTTATGTTTTTTAACTTCTACTAATCTTCTGTTCTACATTCCCTCTTTGTGGTCTTATTTTTGTTTATTGTGAAATTTTCCATAGCTGGATGTCTTTGCCTGTATTTCTCTTTGAATATCATTGGGGCCACCTTTTTTGTATCAATTAACTTGGCTTTCTCCTTTGCATAGATATTCTACCATATCAGATATCTCTTTCTTTCTCATGTCTGTATTTCTTTTGTATCCCCTTCAAATGTCTGTAAATTTTGTTCTTTAAATTTTCGTACATCCTTAATCGATTCTTTTACCAAATGGCACAAGGTTTCTTGGACTGTATAATGTTTTTCATGGATCTGTTGTACTGAAGACAAATTTTTATTTGAAGCTTCTGATAGTTTTTTTTTTTTGTGTAAGTATTTTTCTTTCCTCTCATTTTTCACTTAATCTTTTCATATATATTTTGTCTGGAAATGCTGAGCTTATTGCATAATAGTAACAACACATAATTTCTTTCTTATCTTCAATAGTCCACTCTTTTGACTATATGGCTCTTTTTTGACCTATTAGTTTTTGTGATTTTTGTGGACTGCTTCTTCCTTCTACAACAAGGGGGCCATCTTGGACAACAGACTCCATATGAGGAAATTTCAGTGGCACCTCAAATCAGTGTGGCTGCAACATTAACACCTCCCTCGAGTTCCCTGTTCCTTTTCTTCCTTGTCTCATACTCAAGCTACAGTGGTGGATTTATCAACTCTCTCTCAATCTAGGACTTCCCCTTCAGGCTCTGATTTTCTTTCATGAGGTTTTCACAGATGTCTCAGATGTGGGGTGGGGAGCTTCTTGTGGCCCCCTAAAGGCCCAGGGTCTCTGGCCTTCTCATTAGAGGCCAGGTTTTATCAACATAAAACAAATGAGAGCTCTAATTCTGGCTCTATAAGCTTTTCATTCCCTGTTTGATCCCAGGCCCCTCAAAGTCTTCACAAACAATATCACTATGACGTGATATGTCAAAAGGCAGGGGGGCACAATGTCCTATCTCTTTTGCAGACTAGCTCTTCAAGTCTCAGATCTAGCTATCCAGTACTGAGTGACTCTTCAAGTGGTTTACATTCCCTTAGAGCACAATCTCATGGCAGACTCTTTGAGCAGGTCCAGAACACAGGCTCACGAATGGATGCTTCACAGAGATATGTTTTTGGACATTGTCCATTGATGGGATATTTCTCAGTCAGATCTTTTCACCTCCCCAACTTCCTCCATTCTGTTCCAGCAACCCAAGTCCTCTGACTTGGAAAGTGGATGCCCTGCCTTTAACTTGGAAGGGAAGGAATGCTTCTGTATACTCCCCCTTCCTCTTTTGCAAATAGTTCTGCATAGGATCAGGCAGGACTCCCAAAATCTTGCTATTGACTCTCTTTTGGTCCATACAGCATGGGTTCCCCCTTTCTCACTTGGCCAGGGGCAATCACCACAAGTTACCTCACCAGGTGGATCTTCTCACACAAGACAAGGGATCTGTTATCCAAAATCACCTGTCCAGTCTTCAAATGACACTGTGGGTGATAGGGATTTTCATTCCTTTTAGGCAACTCCTTTCTGAGGATATGCAGTGGGCTCTGCAGGAAGTCAGGAAACCCACTACCAGAAAATCATGTATGTCCAAATAGAAAAGATTTTCTGTCTGGTGCCTCTGTTGCCATCAAGATCTTCTGTCTCTGGAGTTTCCTCTGGCTCTCTTTTATTTGTGTGATCTGCTTCATACTGGGTTGGCATATTCTTCGGTTAAAGCACACCTGTTGGCAATTTCTGCCTGTATGCCCTTGAATCCTCCTCTGGCCGTTTGGCTTGAGGTCAAGCAATTTCTTAAAGGTGTACTTCATATCAGGCTTCCCAGGAAGCCTATTCCGTCTTCTTTGGACCTCAATATTGTATTTGAAAAACTGACCCAGGCTTCTTTTGAGTCAGCTTCTTCAGCTTCCTTACAGCGTTGTACTTGGAAGTCTGTTCTTCTTTTGGCTCTTACTTCAGCCAGGAGAATGCCTGAACTTCAGGCTCTCATGGCTCTTCCTCTTTTTTTTAGTTTTTCATGGAGACAGGGTGTCTCTTCATACTAATCCTTATTTTATGCCCTAGGTGGTCAATGAGTTTTCACTTAATCAGTCTATTAATCTCACTTTGCTTTTTTCCTTCTCGTCAGTCTGCCACTGAGAAAGTTCTACACACCTTGGAGTTGCATAGACAGTTCAACTATTATTTAGATAAAACTGAAGTAATTTGTAAATCTGAGCAGTTTTTGTTTCTTTTCATCCCAGGACTTTGGATTTGGCTATTTCTAAGCAAACCATCTACTCCTGGATTTCAAAGACCATTTCCTTTTATTATTCTTTTCATGGAAAATGTCTTTCCGTAACCGTAAAGGCACATTCTACTAGGGCATTGCCTCCTCTAGTGCCTTTTTCAATGATTTAGATACCAACTACTTCCTTTAGGTTGCTACTTGGTCCTCTGTTCCATCTTTCATTAAAAATTACAAGTTGGATGTTATATCCAGGGTCAGGGCAGGCTTTGAGAGGACTATCCTGCACGGATTTGTAGTGGGCTCGTCTGTCCCTTCCTCCTCCCAGGCTTCCTCTTAGCTCTTGTACTCTCCTTTATGTAAAGAATACTGCAACAGTAATATGGTAGGACACAGTACAGTTGTGTAAAATTTTACCATTTAACAGTAGATGCCCTTCTCTTCACTGTTACAGTATTTGGTCCCTCCCTCCTTCACCCTCCATTTTAGCTCTTGCCCTGTATTTATGTTATCTTCCTGGCAGGAGTCTTTATTCTTTCCCTTCTGCCTTTTTTCCTTCTGAAGGTACATAATCTCCTTTATTCCTGAGGATATTCTGTTCCTCCAGGGGGTTTTCAGTTTTGAATGTTTTCATCCATATGTCACCGTTATACCCTAAGCCTTTCACGGGGGGCATACATATGACATACATCACCTATAAGACCTAAAAGCTTTGGTATACTGGCCAGACACTGGGCTATTCTTGGCAGGGGATCTGTTATGTAAAGAATACTACAACAGTGAAGACAAGGACATCTACTGGTATGGTAAGATTTTACACAACTGTACTTTCTGTCTGGGTTCTTTAGAAGAGTGGCTTTGAATTCTGACTAGTATTTTTGTGTACTGCATGTGCTTTACTTTTGAAAGGGATTGTATGGAGAAGTGTAAGTATTTGTGTGGGGAAGTGAAAGTTTGTGCTCCTTTTTAGCATGTGTCTGATAACTTGTTCCAGCAGTGCTTACCAACAGTCAGGTTTCATCTCTGTCTACAGTATTGATACTTATTCCAGTCTTGCTGACTCTTCTCCCACTGTATCTAAAAAGAAAAAGCAACATGGAAGCAACCACCACAGGCTCAGAGTGACTCAACTATTAGTGAGTGACTCTGTAGTGGCCAACTGTTGCTATTCATGCCACTCACTTATTATTCCAGGATCCTCTGGTATAGCCCAGTCAGCCACCATGGACTGGAGTCACCCACATCCATTGTGGCTGTTCTAGTGTCTGATCCAGGCATAGAAGAAACATTGTTTTTTGGTCTGGGAGATACTACAGAAGACTCTTCTCAGGGTGACTGGGAAAAGCGACCTCTTGCTGGGATAAAGTACCATCAGCTAGTCTTCACTATGGCTGCTGATCGGCTAATCCACAGGAAGGAAATCGGCTTTCAGAGTGAAGCTTTCTTCAGTACTTTCTTGCTATCTCAAAAAGAAGCATCTGTTTGGCTTGTCAGGAGAAGCAACCTAAGATTAATTTCTGGCAGATAAGTCCCCATTGGTGAACCCTTCTATGCAGAAATTATTGCTGTTTTAAGAAAAAAATATCATTATATCTGTTTTTTTTTTTACTAAAAGTGGTATTTTCCCTTTAAGAAACTTGGTATTGGATGTCTCCTGTCAGAGACCAGTAATTTTGACTTAGGGAGTGTTTATGACAGTATTTTGGGAATATTTTTGTGAAAAATTGGGTACTGGTTTTGTAAACTTTGAATTTTGGAGGGCAGAAAACTTCACAGAGGAACAGGTGAGAAATTGTGTGCTAGTGTAATGCTTATGCTCACTTTGTGACAACCTACCTGCCATTTTGATTCTTTCAGTGTGCGTGTAAGTGCTTGTACTGACAGGGAAATTCTGTTCTAATTCTTTTATGTCTTACAATCTAAGGGACTGGGGAAAGTGGTGTGAGTGTAAGTGTGCTGCTTGTGAATACTCAGTGACAACTTATCTTTTGACTGACTCACTCCAACAACTCTTCCTGTATTTGGTGCTTCATGGATACAGTATGGATACTCACTCTGATCTGGCTGGCTTTTGCAGTAGCTAGAAAGGAAAGGTCACTTACCAAGGAGTCCTTGCCATTGTCATTGACATAGACTATGCCTAAGCTGATAGTGGGCGAACCGCCAGTGGTCATTTTTTGTTTCTCAGACCACCCATTTTCCTCTCCAGATTCTGCTGTTGTAGTTCTTTTGGTCAGCATGAACTGTAGGGCAGCCATATCCTTTTCAGCTGTTCTAGTGTCTGATACAGGCGTGAAAGAACCATTCTCTCTGGGTCTGGGTTATGGGGAACACTTCAGGAGATTCTTCTTGGGGTAAACAGGGCAAAAGACCATTAAACTGGGCAGATGTCTCTCATTCAAGTTGGTCTTCTTCTGCTGGATGTCCTTTTAAGAAAAGAAAAGTTAAACATTGTTCTTCTGATGAAATTATTTCTATTTAAAGAAGATGAGTTCCATATTTTGGCTAGACAGGCATTACATGTAATAAATCCTAGTGTGCAGAAGCCTCTACAGATGGGCATTACCTGTCAAACCAGTCAAATTATTCATAAGGAAAGAAGGTCTGATGATTTTGATTTTTGACATGGAGAGGGCTTCTCCCATAGATTCTCAAGCCAAACTTTTAATTGTGAGGAAAACTTTAATTATTATAGTCCTGTAGAGGAATGTTCATTTCAAGAGACCAAATCCAGGAGGAAAGGTGTATTTTTATGGGGACAAACAAATGCCCTCCCCCCCGAACTGAGCAAGTATTATGATATATATTGCAAATAGATATACCTCAGTCCTCTCCCATCCCTCCTACAGTGCCAGCCCTAGCAGATGTGTTGAATGCTGCCTGTAATCTTCCTGATACCCACCATCAGTCCCTAAAAAGCAGATAAGCTGTATAAGGTACCTCAGGCTAATACATTTCTTTTCTCTCACCTTAGTTCAGACCCTGTTGCCATTTCCACTGTGTCACATACTGGCAACTGACTAGAGCTCAAAACCAACCCTTCTGGTGATAAGGAGGGTAAAATTTTAGACCATATAAGTAAGAGAATGTTTTCTTCCATTTTAGCCTTCAGAATTCTGAATATACGTGGAATGTTATGCTATTACTTATGGTCAGTCTGAGGGAATTATCTGCCACTCTTTCTACAGAAGTAAGCTGTTTTCTGAACTAGACTGTTTCTACCCTTTCTCATGTATCTAAACATGATTTTAAAAATGCGTACTATTCTGCAGATACTGTGTCTAGGGCCTAGGCTAATGCTACAGTAGCAGTAGATATTTTGGGTACATAACCAAAAGTTTGCTAATGAGGTGAAGCCTGAACTCTTGGATTCAACTTCAGATAAGGAGCTATTTTTAACTCCTCTTTTATATAGGTTTTCAAACACTATGATGAAAGAAGAAAATTAATTCAGAGAGTTTCTAAGACATTTCATGTACCCCAATACAAATCTTATTGGTCTCCCTCTTACACTAAAAAGACAAACAAAAGCAGTCCTTTTCTGGCAAAAAAAAAGATGGCCAGAGAGTAGCATAAATAAAAAAAGAGGTCTTTTCAGAAAAAGGAAAGACCAACAGTAAATAAAGAATATGCCAGCATTCCTTACCCTGTTCCTCCACCCCTGGCTAATATATCTACAAATCTTTCTCTAAAACAGACATTCAACATTTCCCTTTCACAAATGATTGTCTCTGACTCCTGGGTGTTAAAGGTGTTAAAAGTGAAGCAGGAGGGCTACAGATGGCACTGGATACAGAAACCTCCTTTCTGGAGAATACCTTCCCACTCTCCTAACCAAACAGAATTTTTACCTCAGGTTTTTCTGTCTTTACACAGCAAGGGAGTCATAGAACCAGTGCATTTAACTCAGTGGTGCAAAGGTTTCTATTCCATAATGTGTGTGCTACCAATGAAAGAGGCCTCTTGGAGACCATTACAAGATCTTTCATTTCTAAATCTTTATGTGACTTCCAAAGTTCAAGATATTGACCTTACACAGCCTGTTATCTCTCATTCTTTACTTGGTAACTCTTCACCTAAAATATGCTTACTACAGTATTCCCATAGCAATAGGCTTCAGTAAATTTACAAGATTTTCTTTTTTCAGGGTCACATTACAGTTCACTGCCTTACCATTTGGATAGTCTGCAACTACAGTGATATTCATAAAATGCCTATAGCCCCAGCCATAGCCTACTGAAGACTGAATGGCATTCACATATTTCCTTATCTAGCCAACTTGCTTATCTTTGCAGAGTCTTTATCCAAATGTCAAGAGGCATTAACATGAGTTATATGTCTTTTGACCAGTCTGGGCTTCCAGATAAATATTGCAAAATCTTCCTTGACTCTGTCTCAAAAGAGTGAAGGAGTAAGTGGCGGAGCTTTTTGAGGCTGTCCAGTTTTTGTTTCCTAGATGGGAAACAACCCATATAGCATAAAAGCTACTGCAGCAGTGAGGAATTCAAACATCTACTGTTGTGGATAAGTGCAGGTTACACAACTGTACTTTTTGAGGAAAGTTGGTCTTCTCAACTCCCTTGGAGGAATTTTCCTTTTCTGAGACTATTTCCAGGCTCAATTATGTATTTTTGTGTGAACAAGTGAATGTTCCTCCTGAACGGCGGAGATATATGTTGCAAGTGGATGTGCCACATACTATACCCATCCCTCTTTATTTTGATAGCCTTGGAGGATATGTTTAATGCTACCTGTAAAAATGCTGACTCTCATCCTTCAATCTTCCAAAAAGGCAGATACACTTTATAAAGAAAAGTAAGAACATTTTACTAAATATTTTTTTCTTTTTTAAGAAACTTTCTTTGTTTTATGAAAGTCCTATATTGCACAACTTAGAAACAAAGGGATTGTGTTTAGATCTAGTTGCCTCCCTTTAGTTAGCCAGTCACAGAGTATAACATCTCCTTTGGCATGAGATCAAGACACTTGCGACAAATGAAATACCCACATAGATACCATACTAAAACTATACAAGGCCAAAACAATATGCTCTACATGGGCTGACTCAAAGCCCTGTCACTATACTCTGTATCCTGCAGACTGCTAAGAGGTGACCTGTGTCTGACATACAAGCTATTCTTCGACCTAATATCGATGGGCATACTGCATATCACAACATCAAATGGGATCAGAAATACTCTCTCTCTAGGGAATATAAACCTGTTTTGCAACATCAACAGAATGGTTTAGAGGAATAGGTATATCTTGCAGAGGATACCAGTGCTCTAGAACAGATTCCCCATTCATGTAAAACAAAGCTAATCCCTATCCATATTTAAGCACAACTTAGATCTATGAATGGATAATAGAACATTTACCCCAAGACTGCCTCCTGTACTACTTATGGACAGAGGCAGATCCTCAATGGTTTATCTCATTCATGGGTGCCCCCAAATGATGTCAGGTTTTTTCTCACTGGGATAGTATATGATTATAGACCATGAGGAGGTTAAGGCCAATATAACACCAAACGGAATAGGTTAATTCAAGCACCAAAAAGGAAACTGGCTAGGCTTAAAATGGCCCACAAGGATAGCTAGCCTAGTACTTACCTATGAACCTGTAAAGTACTTCAAGCCAACAAATTGCTGTTTTCTCATCTTAGATCTGACTCAGCTGTCATTTCAATCTTTTTGGCAGCTAGAAACAGACTTTTCATCAATACTAATCATTCTCCTATGGATAAAGCAGGTAAGGTACTGGACAGAATTGGTAAGAGAATTTTCTTTTCTTCCACTTTAGCATACAGAATTCTTAACTACCAAGCACATATGTGGAAGTCCATTCTTAGTTGTGAATACATTTTGAGGGAATACTCTGTGACACTTCCTTCAGAAAGTAGTTCCTATGTGGGTCATAGTATTCTGATCTGTCCCAAATATTCAAACATGCTCTGAAGAGTATGTATGGTCATGCAGATACTGTGTCTAGAGTCAGTACTGCTGCTACAGTTTTGAGGTGGTATGTCTGGGTATGTAACCAAAAGTCTGCTGATGAAGTAAAGTCTGAGACTTTAAACTTAACCAAAGAGAAGGAAGTTTTCTTTAGCCCTCCTGCTGCTCAGGTCCTCAAACAATCTGACTTTCAAAGATTTTTCAAGGGTATTATTACAAGCCTCTGAAATTCTCTGCTCCCTTTAAAAAGTGAAATAAGCAAGCCCTGCCACCCTCTGGCAAACAGGGTTTAAAAAAGAGATGGTAGGAATGGTATAGCATAAAAACTATGGATCCTTTTAGGAAAAAGAGACGGACTAATTCTAATGACTATGCCAGCAGTCTTCCTCCATCTTCTCTTGCCTTTACCTCTGTAAATTGGTCCTAGAAACTGGCTCTCAATATTCCCTTTTAGCAGCAGATTGTATCAGACTGTTGGATGATAAAAGTGGTTCAGGAGGGTAACACTTAGCAATGGATACACATACCTCACTTCACAGGAATTTCTCTCCACTCAGAACAAAAACAGAGTTTTCCTTCAGGTTTTCAAATACTTGCTGTCCCTGGGAGTCATGGAACAAATACCTTTAGAAGAAAGAAGGAAATGCTTTTACTATAGAATGTTTTTGTTTTCTAAAGAAAGATATTTCATGGAGACCAGTTCTAAATCTTTCTTTTCTCAACTTATTTGTGAAAGTACCACAATTCAAAATGTTGACCATTCAAGAGTCTACCTGTCATCCCTCTTTTGAGTTTTATGGTAACATTATTTGTAAAAAATGCTTCTCATTATATCCCTGTAGCCACAGGCTTCAAGAAATTTTTCAGATTCTCTTTGGGTCGCATTATCAGTTCTCTGCATTACCTTTTGTGTTATCTACCACTGCAAGGATGTTTACAAAATGTCTAACTCCAGTGATAGCTCGTGGCAGACTGCAAGGCATTCACATTTTCCTTATTTAGACAACTTACGTCTGTGCAGAATCTTTTGCCTGAGGTTGGGAGTACTTAACATGAGTTTCTTCAGTCCTTACTAATCTGGGATTCCAGCTAAATGTTCAAAAATCATCCTTGACTCCATCAATCAGGATTGTGTATCACCAGGTTACACATGAAAAAATTCAGTGGCTTTAAAAAAAAAAAAACACGTAGACCAACATTCTTATCCTCTTCAATTTCAAACTCCAATTTTGGACTTTGTCAAAAAGGAATTGCATTGGTTGAGACAGCAAATGACTCAAAATTCAAGTCTTTCCATTTCTTTTCCTGTCCCAAGTCAATCAGTAACTACTACAGAAGTTTCAGAATGTGCTTGAGGAGCAGTTTCTATAGGGGTAAAGATGCAAGGCCTGTGGAACTCTTCAGACAGACCAAAGTACATAAATATCAGAGAAGTGCTAGCTGCAATCCATGCCATAAAAATCACTTAACAGCTGTGGTTCCTCAGGGTTTCTGCAGGTGATTAAAAACAGCACTATAGCGATATAGTATATAAAAAAATAGGGAGGCAGCAGGTCTAAACGTCTATGCCGACTGGCCGCAATAGTTTGGGAGGTAGTTCTTCAGAATGGTTTGACCCTCTAAGCATCTTACATTCCACCAGAGCAAAGTGTAGTGGCAGACAGTCTGAACAATGGAGATTGAATTAAGGGGCCTTCCAGGAGTTGAACTGGTTCTTAGGGTACCTCGAATAAAACTGTTCACCTCCTTTCAAAACAACTAAACAAATTCTATAACACGACTCCTTGCAGGCAGGCCATGAAAATAGATGTATTTTCATTCCCATGGTCAGGGATGTGCCTTTATTCATTTCCGCCGTTTCTACTAATTTCCAGGGTAATGCTGAAGATTCAGACATACTCTCCAAAAATTGTTGTGGTGACTCCCTTTTGGCCCAGGCAACAATAGCTCTCTCTTCATACTGAACTGGCAAAGGACAATTACCACAAGCTTCCTCACAGGTAAGTGTTGCTCAAACAAGACAAGGGGAGTTTGATACACCCCAGTTTCAACTATATCATCTAACTGCCTGGATGATTCAGTTTTAATGCCTTTCATCACCTCTATCATGAGGACATACAACAGGTACTGAAGGAGACAAGAAGGCCTGCTACTAGGAAATTTATTGTCAAGTGAACTCTTTCTGGTTTTCCATAGAAATAGGATCACTTTAAGAACAAATCCCTCATTTACACCCAAAGTTGCTCTGACATCTGCAATAAGAGTATCGGAGTTTTAAGCTCTCATGGTGAGGGAACACTTTCTGATCCTTTGTAGAGATAGGGTCATATAAAGAACAAATCCCTCATTTATTCCCAAAGTTCTTTCAGTGTTTACCTTGAATCAAGCCTTCAATTCCTGGTGTTGTGTTCAGATCTCAAGGACCACGGGGAAAGGATTCTACATATTCTAGGCATGCAGTGGCTGGTCAGGAATTATCTTTATAGAACTAAGCCCTTTAGAAAAACAGCTCAGCTGTTTATTACTTAGGATGGGAAAAAAGACAACGTGTCAAAACAGGCTGTTTTGAGATGGTTGTCCTCATCTATTGTTTTTTGTTATTCTGACCATGGCAAGTCCATTCCAGGCAGTATTAAGGTACATTCTACTAAAGCTTAGGCTTGTATGATGGCATACTGGAAAAGAGTGGAGTCTAAAAGTATTCGGGAGGCAGCTACATGGTCCTCTGTACATACTTTTTCAAAGCAATGCAAATTGGATTCCTTTTCCAGGTCTAGGACTGGTTTTGCTTATAACATTCTGTAGGGGCTCCTGGACCCATATGCTTCCACTCAGGTTGTATAGGCTTTGGTAATCAGCCCACAGAGCCAAAGGCTTCTGCAGCAGTGAGAATGAGTATTTTTTTTACCTCATCTGGGAGAGAGGACCATGTTTACAGCTGAAGGGATTGCCAGATCAGGGAACTGCACTAAGCACTTGGTAAGATAACAGTGTCTCTGCAGAAAGAAGACGATATGTGGTATGGCAGGCTGGGCTACACAGGCTGAGGTCACTTGAAATAGCATAGCTGGTTGGCTTGCTAGTGCAGAGATCTCCCTAGTTAAAAAATTATTGTAAGAGATCTTAGTCTTTTTTAAGTAGCATAATGATCATCCACTTTAAGTTTGTTGCTCCAGAGGCCTGCAGATTGCCTCTGAAGTACCAACCTTTACCCTTCCCTAAAAAGTATGTGGAGCTCTTGCTCAAACCAAGGCTCTTGCACTTTGAGACTGTGCATACATAATATGGTGCTAGCAAATTAAGAGCTAAGGATAGCAAGTTATTACAGTTGATAACCAAGGCAATATGACAGCAATTACCATCTTCCAAAAGGAACTGAGAAAGTAAGAAGAAAATATCTAAGGGGTGATATGGTTAGTAGAATTGACCTCCCTCAGCTCAAGACTAGGGGAGGGGAACTAAAGTGCAGTGCTTCTAGGTTGAAACAGATGAGGGAATGATCAGACTAGTATACTGGCTCCACCACCATATCTGATGTCTTCACATCCAGTAGGAGGATGAAGTCCAGTGAATGTCTAAAGGTGTGCTTGTGGTGGTAAAACCTGAGCAAGTCCAAAATCTTTCATTATACACGTAAATTGTCTAGCAAGTGTCATAATGTCATTATTGGTTGAGTCAGCAATGACTATAAATGCTGTTGATATAATACTGTGTCAATGAGAAAACTGATGCATTCTTGAAGGAATGTCCTAATGTAACCATGTGGATGTGTAGATGAGATGAAATTATGTTCTGTGTGACAAGAAAAAGAAGAGGAAACAAAGGTAATCGAGATGCAAGTCAATCTAAGTAGTACAGAAATACAACACAGTAAAAGCAAAGAACAGCCAAACATATTGGATAATGAGGAAGAACATAAATAACAAAATAGCAGTTCTGGAATTTAGGCCCTGCATTAGAGCGGGTTTCTGCTTGTTTGCACATTGTGCAACACAACACACTGCCTCTCATGTTGTTCCCAAAGCCAGACAGTTACATTCAACAAATTTTCCGTAAAACCCAGGTAGAGATATCTATCCACTGAGCTCCTACGTGACCCATTCTGAATAGCCACCCCTAGTGACCAGTCTTCAACCTAGCATTACGGACAGTTGGACTACCCTTGTTTCCATGCCAACCTTGTTGACTTGGGTCTCTTGAGGCAGTGTAGCAATTGCCTCATGTACACAGACAACCCTCTACTAATAACACACTCTACAAAGTAGAGAGATGTATTTATCCCAAGAATCTAGAACATGTGAAAACCAAAGGAGGAGGTATTTCAGTCTATATTAGTGATAAATTCACCTCCCGTCTAGTTAGACTGGACAACTCCATGGAGTCACTTCAGGTCCAGGTTATGGTGGGTAAGACCTCCATTCAAGTTATAGCAAGATATAGATCCCCCTCCATGGGTCACGATGTCAATGAAGCCTACTTGAGCAAACTGGAGACAATCCAGATTTTACTGAACACACTGGTTATGGGGGATTTCATTTATCCCATCATCAACTAGGAAATCTACGCTAACCCTAATTCACTAGAGCAAAAGTTCCTTGAATTTGTTAATTCAAATGCCCTGGAACAAATTGTCTATACCCCAACAAGGGGAACAAATATTCTGGACCTGGTCCTCACCAACATGTCAAATAAATGCACTGCAGCAACTGTCAGACCCTTATTAGTTAAAACTGACCACAAATCAGTCACCTTTAAGCTGGCACTAACACCAGAACTCACAAAGGGCAAAATCAGACAAAATAATTTCACCAAAGCAAACTATACTCTTCTAGGTGAAGGTGTAAATGCATTTTAAGCCCCACCCCAAGCTGGAAGTGGTAACTACTCCAAAGCTTACACTAAAGCCCTGTACAATCACTTGCATAAGTGTATAAACTTGGCCTTACCAGAAAGAATCAAAGTCAGAGCCCCAAGTAAAAACAAGCTGCCATGGTGGACATCCAGCATCAACAATCTTTACAATAAACACAAAAAGTTGCTGTCCAAGAAAACAAAGTCAAGTCCTTAATAATGGAAAATCACCCTCCTCAGCCTCAGAGGCAAATAAGATAACTTGTCAAATCCTCCAAGGGCTCCTTTGAGAGAAACTTAGCAAGTACAACCAGTGATAACCATAAAGCCTTTTACAACTATATACATAACCTAAAGGGTATGACCCAAGCATGTGTTGATCGTGTGGCCAGTGGTATCACACCCATTGACCCCACAGAGATAGCAAACCTGCTAGCGGATAGATCTGGTGAAAATTTCACTCCCTTATCCTCTCCTAACTTACAACAAGCCTTCCTCTAACTCCCCCACCCTACATATGTGAAGAGCAGGACCTCAAACCTTGTCCAAGGCAAAAAAACATAGCCTCTATAAGACCAGACAACATCCCAGGCTGTCTTCTAAACAGGCTAAAACATGAACTAGCATCACCACTAAGTACCCATTTCAATCATAGCCTAACCACAGGCATTGGTCCTACAAAATGGACAACAGCAACAGTTATTCCCCTCCACAAAGGTGGTCTAGCAACAGAAACAACAGCTGTTCAGCACCCAATGTTCAAGAAAGACAAACGACAGTTGAATAAAACACCTTTATAAAACACAGAGCTTTCGGGACACACCCTTCCTCAATGATTAACATAAGGTTCATTAAAAAGTTCACTTAAATACACCCAAAAAGACATCACATGACCCGCAGCCAGGATCATATGACCAGAAATTCAATTAAAAAGGGTCAATATTTAATACATATAAAGGTACATATAAATACATATAAAAAATGTGAAAATTCTTATATAGAAATGAAAATATGAGCATCATCTTCACTTCAGTTTTGTTTGTTGTATTTTAACCAATATTGGTTTTAAAGAAACAGCTGTGTTCAAACCTGGATATACATCAGCCATAAGACGTATTATCCATTCATATTCCTTTGTTTCTAACAGATTATTTATATCCCCACCTCTAAAGGGTTTCTGTACCATATCTAAAACTCTAAACTTAAACTTATGGTTCTCACCTAGTGTCCTAATGTGTTTACCCAAGGCATTATTTTCACATCCTCTCCTGATTTCTGACTTATGTTCTATAATACGGTCTTTCAGTTTACGTGTTGTTTTCCGACATAGAAACAAGTACAGGCAACGCATGTTGCTAGGTATACCACATTATTAGATATACACGTTGCCAAATCATGAAATACAAATATTCTTTTGGATACTGGATGTTGGAACATACTATTAGAACCCAGATCCATACTATTGGAAGAAATTATATCATTGCAACAACTGCAATTATGACAACAAAAGGTACCAGTTTTAGCCCCTATAGACTGCTTAATAGTATTGATGTTAAAATCTTTGTAACATAACAAACTTTTAAAGATCTTTTGTTCCTATAAGCAAAAGATGGTCTCATGCCTACCAATGCAGCAATGTCATCCTGTGCAAGAAGTACTTTCCAATATTTACTTATAATATTCTTAACTATATGTGATCTTGAGGTATAAGAGGTAATGAACCTTAATTTCTCATCTTTAGATGTAATAGATGGTGGGGTATCATCAAAATTGCAACTGAAGGTAGGCTTATAAAGTGAGCTCCTGTTGGTTTCTATTTCCTTCCTTATATCAGTTAACAATGACTTAGAGTATCCACTCTCAATAAATTCCTTATACGTTTCATCCATCTGTTTCAAAAAAATCATTTCAGTAGTATTCATTCTACTTACACGCATAAGTTGTGCTTTTACAATACCCTGGAACACATGAGAAGCATGCATACTAGATGCATGTAAATATCTACCACATGATACTTCTTTTTTATGTATTGAGGTTATTATGTTATCACCTTCTATTGTTAAATTAACATCTAGAAAATTTATATCAACGTTAGAACATTCCATTTTGAACCTTAAAAAATTAGTAGTATCATTAAGATGGTCAACAAATTCTGTGAGTTCAGTCAAGGAACCTCTCCATACAAAAAAACAATCGTCCACAAATCTCTGGTAAAACCTAACCTTCTCATTTATATATTTCACCCCATCAAAAATATGTATTCTCTCCCATTCATGCAACACTAAGTTAGCATAGGTATTTGCTACGGCAGTGCCCATTGCTATGCCTGTTAACTGCAAGTAGTATTCTTCATTGAAAATAAACACATTATTACGTAAAACCACATCAAGCAACATACATATGTTCTCAATATGCCTAGTTGTAAAATTTGAACAACGTGTTAAGAATTGACGTATAGAGTCAAGGCCTAAGTCATTCGGAATAACAGTAAATAGAGAAGTTATATCCATAACTACCAGATATATAGGCCCATAGGTTATATCAAAGTTAGTAGCTTTCATATGCCAACACTTCAATTTTTCTAGAAGTCAACGGAATCTCTCAAGACGGCATGGGACTGGCACAACATGGGACCCAATTGTTTTGCAAATATAGAGAAATAGGCTCAGTAGCCCAGCCATTGCCAGAGACTATTGGTCTCATTGGTGGATTGTCTCTAGATTTATGGACTTTGGGTATGCCATATAATTGAGGTATGACTGGACATGACACAGTAAAAAAATGAAATAAATCTATTGAAATATCACAAGATAACTGCAAGTCATAAATACACATATTTATGTAAGATATACATTTCTTTACTTCTGAGTATGATATACTTTTGAATGCTGTAACATCCTTCAACAAACTTAAAACAGAATCAAAATACTTGTGTTTGTCCATAATCACAACCATGCCACCCTTATCTGCTTGTTTAATTATAATATTAGAGTTATTTTTCAAGTCATTTAAAGCCAGGAACTCTAAATATGTAAGGTTGAAATTCTTAACATTATTCTTGTTAGCAAAGGCCTGTCTCAACTCATGTTCACATAGATCATTAAAGGCAGTCAAAATTGGTATATTATTAGGTATAAAAGTACTTAAATGGTTTACAGACATTCATTTCATGTGATTCATTTTAAAAATCAATTTCAAGCTTACAGATCTGGTAAACATTTTCAAATCAGTAAGAACATTTACAATATCATCCCCACAAGTAGGAATGAACCCCAGTCCTTTTTTCAACACAGAACAATGTTCAGAGGTTAGCTTAATGGAAGATAGATTCAATATACCTGCCCTTATCTCTTGGCTAATTTCACTTGTTTTAAAGGACTTGAATTCTTTCTCTTGTTGTCCATATTCGTCAACGGAAACGCTCTCGTTGTCGCCCTCCCTCTGGATCTAGACCTAGACCCAGTAGCACGCTCCTTCACTCGTTCTGCCTGCTGCAACTGAAAAGGCTTATTGAAAAAGCTCAAAGTACTTTGATTCAACTTTCTTGCACCTTCAGCAGCATTTGAGTCATTCTCTGTAGTTAGTCCATTTGCAGACGCGTTTTCAGGTCTGCTGTCTCTCACACATCTTTCTGGCACATCCTCAGGCTCGGAGGCATGTGCCGTTCGTATGATGTCATCACGACGATTTTCGGAGTGCTCCATATGAGCGCCAACATTTAAAGTGGCAGTACTCTTCTCACAGAACACATCCAGAGTATCAAGCAAATTCACAGACTTCTTGGAATTTATGCCACCAGATTTATTTGTAGAATTCACAAAAGGTTCATTCCTAGGCCAGGAGAAGATATTACCACATTGAAAATCCTTTATGTCTCTGATTAATTTACGTTTTTTAACTGCTTCCAGTCTATCATCTAGAGCTGATAGTCTATCTATCATGGATTGGTAAGATGAAAGCATATTCTCAAAACAAGGCAAAGCAAACAAATCATCTTCCATAGAGATTATCTCATTTTTTAGTTCAAGTTCTACACCCTGGAAGTGATTGTTCATTAAGACCATGTAATCATGGCTTAATTTGAGATTTAAACACTGCCATTGCTTAAGTAAGTCAGGGTAGGTGTTACCATAGGAGGGCATTTTTAATACCCTGAGTCCACGAGGCACCACGCCTTTCTCAATATAAGCAGAAAAACTAAAACGTTGCCACTGAAGGCGTTTATATGCACCCACCTTCCTTTCCAAGGTTTGTAACTTGCGTTCATACTCTATTAAATCCACATTTGGTGTAGGCATTGCTTTGTCACCAGCAGGTAATACTTCAGGAAAAACCTGTAGTAAAGGATTCACTTCTCTTTCGAACTGGAACTTTAAACGATTTAAAGATTCCATTAGGCTGCAATAGGCTTAGACAAAATCCAACTATCCAGCAGCAAATAATAACACAAACAACAGCTGTTCAGCACCCAATGTTCAAGAAAGACAAACGACAGTTGAATAAAACACCTTTATAAAACACAGAGCTTTCGGGACACACCCTTCCTCAATGATTAACATAAGGTTCATTAAAAAGTTCACTTAAATACACCCAAAAAGACATCACATGACCCGCAGCCAGGATCATATGACCAGAAATTCAATTAAAAAGGGTCAATATTTAATACATATAAAGGTACATATAAATACATATAAAAATGTGAAAATTCTTATATAGAAATGAAAATATGAGCATCATCTTCACTTCAGTTTTGTTTGTTGTATTTTAACCAATATTGGTTTTAAAGAAACAGCTGTGTTCAAACCTGGATATACATCAGCCATAAGACGTATTATCCATTCATATTCCTTTGTTTCTAACAGATTATTTATATCCCCACCTCTAAAGGGTTTCTGTACCATATCTAAAACTCTAAACTTAAACTTATGGTTCTCACCTAGTGTCCTAATGTGTTTACCCAAGGCATTATTTTCACATCCTCTCCTGATTTCTGACTTATGTTCTATAATACGGTCTTTCAGTTTACGTGTTGTTTTCCCGACATAGAAACAAGTACAGGCAACGCATGTTGCTAGGTATACCACATTATTAGATATACACGTTGCCAAATCATGAATCATGGGGGGTTGTGAGCAACAGACCCAGGGAATGACAGACCCATAGGCCTGACTAGCCTCATCTGTAAGGCTATGGAACGTATCATTATGGACGTCACATAAGTGACCTCCAAACCAAGGATCCTACCCAATTCAGCTTCATGAAGGGCAGACTTTTCCTGATAAATCTGATAAGATTTCTTTGAAAATGTGACCAAGGCCATTTATGGGGGCAAATCTGTGCACACAGCATACCTCAACCTGGCAAAGGATTTTGACACAATCCCACATTCAGGCATTACTGATAAACTTTGCAAACTAGATGTAAACCCCTTCGTTGTAAGATGGGTTGCTAACTGGCTCTTAAACCAGACATGCACTATTAAAGTGGGTGAATCCACATCAACCAGCAGACTTTTTACCAGTGGGGTGCTACATGGACCAGTGCTGAACCCCCTACTGTTTGGATATACTTTTCAGACGTTCAGGTCAAAACTAAGGGTTTGTGGCTGACCAAGTCTGCTGATGACTGCAAACTAGGCGCGATCATTGAATCCCCAAATGTTGTCAGTATACTCCAAGAGGGTTTCACACAGACCAGCGACTGATGTATTAGTTACAGTCCCAAACTGAATACAAAGAAGTGCATCATTATTCCCTTTGGCACAAACAATGTTCCCTTACACTACCAAATCAACAGCAATACACTAAGTACCCATGAAGTGGTAGGGGACCTGGGTTCATAAGTTGACTGCAACCTTAACTTCAATCACCATGTATCAACCATAGTAATGAAAGCTTTTTACATAGCACACTTGATTAGTAAAGGAATTGCCTTGAGAGCAAAATTTGTTATAACCCCCTTATACTTGGCACTTAACCGGCCCATAATTGAGTATAATGCCCCATTTGGCATGTAACATACTAAGCACCTGCAGCAATTAGAGAGACTTCATAGGTTTCTAACAAAGAAAATTAAGGGGCTTCAGCATGTACCTTACACAGATTGACTAAAGTCCCTGTCACTCCATATCATATAGACTTCTTAAGGGAGATATATGTCTGGCATACAGAGCAATCCAAGACCCAAACCTAATGAACTTGCTGCACAGCCATAAATCAAATGGGACTGTTCCATGGACCTAAATATGGCCTGCAACTTAAATAAGACATGCTGGAGGGACAGAGTTATCTCCCAGCAACTGGTGCATTTTTGGGACAGGCTACCAATTCATGTGAAACAGAGCAGCTCTATGACACTGTTCAAGAGGAACCTGGACATGTGGATGGAGCACTGTAAATTCTTACCGGGGATAGAGCCCACAACTCTTCTGGACATGGGAAGTCATCACTAAAGGCAATCTTGGGTATTGACTAGCATTTCTATGGTATTACATTGGGATGAAATGTCTAGGCTTAAAATGACCTCTGGGCTGATAGCTTAGTAATCTCCTATGATCCTCTGATCCTATACAAGTGAATGAATAGAAAAATAGGCAAGATGTGTAGATAGGAAGAGGTATGGCCTAAGTTAAACCCATGGAAAAAGGCGTGCAGTAGTAGTTAGTAAATAGATTAAATAGATGAAAGAAGATAGGTGCAAATATTGCAGTAAAACAGATAAAATTATCAGTTTAAATGAAATATATAATCTAAGGTTCCACGTTACCTAAGATCTAGTACGCTGACTAGTTAAAGAAAAACAATGCAACTTAAAGACTGTATAACTGAATATTAGTAAGGAAAGTAGAACTCAAACCAAGTCAGAATGAGTAATAAAAAAATCTGCAAATAAGGTACTCACTAGAAACCAAGGAATACTTGCAATAAACTAAGAGACTACAACAGTCCAAACTAATGTGACTTGAGATAACAGGCTGGGATGGGCAATCAGACTCAAATGATCCATGTGCAAAGTAATTCAAATGAAAAGAAGATATCCCAGAAGTAAGGTCACAGTCAGGATTTATTAACAGAAGTACAGTGGCAATCAGATGTAACAGTTCTCATGTAGATAGAGACGATCTTTATTAGGAATAAAATCCTAAGTTTTGGAGTTTCCATAAAGGAAGAAGAGTTTACCAAGAAACCTTACATATAATGAACAATCATCAGCAAAAGGTAGTTAGAAAAGGATGGCAGTAGCAACAGTGACAGCCTGGCACAATGGAAACGTGAAGCAAAATAGGGTCAGTGATATTTGTAGGCCCAGTCTAGTAGAAGCAATAACAAAACAAGAAATGTTGAGGCTCAGGGCAAAAGTCACTGATAGTTGAAAGTAACAGCTGATAAATAAGTATCAAATGTTCATTTTTGTACAATTCAGCAATTTGGTTATAGGATCAAACTGGACCCAACCTCAGTGCTTCTTCAAGAGATTGGATACAGGGCTCTGACTCCTTCCTTACCCATAATTCCATGTGGTCCCCAATTATCTCAGATCTCATTTGCTGCTTGATCTAAGAAGAGGTGTGATTCAAGGGCTCTGACATTCATCGAACAATATGTCTATTATTAGTGTATTATTAACCTGTTATTAGTCTTTGCACTTTAATTTCTTGTATTTTTCTCTTCACCTTTTTACTTTTTGAAATCTTTTTCTGTATATTCCCCTTATTTAAAGCAAAGCTACAAAAAAAAAAAAAAACTTCTGCATGTTCACTTTGTACTTTGTCTAGTTGTTGTTTTATAGTTGATTTTTCACAGTCTGTTGTTATGGTACCAATTAATAATAGTTATTATTATTGCTGTTGTAGCTATGCATTTTATTGTGAAGTTGTGCAGTTTACTGTTGGTTTTCTCCAGCATGTCGGACAAGGCCACTGGGCTTAAAAAATGTTCAATCTTTGACCACAAGATACTGCCACAGGATCCATATCCACTGAGCATCTACTCTTTAGGAGTAACACATTTAGATACATACCGTGATGAATGGGCTTACTTTGGGACTAGAGCTTTGCATGGACGTATGGATGTATAGTTAATCTCATGCTGAAAGGCCTTCTTCCCAAACAGATGGGGAGTTCAGCACCCCCCTGCCCCAGAAGTTTCTTCTTCTGCTGCTGCTACTAAGAAGATGGATAAAGCTAAAGTTCAGAAGAAGAAAGAGAGAGAAAAACCTAAGGATCAAGGTAAAGACAAAGTGAAGAAAAAAAAAAAAAACAAGAAAACAGATCAGATAAATCCAGAAAAAGGTTGTCATATCCATTGTGGAGATGTCCAGCCTGGCCCCAAAGGCACAGAGGCATTTATGTCCAATCTCAGTCACCCCATTTTTATTTTTTACCAGAACCAATGATGCTGAAGCTCCATTCTCCATTCTAGCAAGAGAAGCACTGTTCTCAGCCACCTTTGGTAGCTTTATCCTTCAGGTCCCTCTGTTCATGAAGGAGTCTTTCAGAAGCTGATGTCAACAAGATAATGCAGAAGTTCCTTTGGACACGGATTCAGTTGGGGGTTATCCTAGTGCTGACCCCTTTGGGGGCTCTACTCATGGCCACTACTGACCACCACTAGTTTCTTTTGTTCCAGTCTGACGTTTGCACCTGAAGCCCACAGATCTGAGTATGCCCAGTGGAGCACCACCATCAGTTTTCCTTACTCTCTTGACTGTAGCACTGATGGATAGGGATGAGCCTCTGAAGTGCTGGAGATGAGGCCCGGGCTCAGGATCAACTCTGAAGTTCTCAGATCCATCCCTTCCCCTTGGTGACATGGCTGTCAACAGCTAGGGATCTTTGTCGGCCTCATATCTGGGTTGGGTCAGTGGCAGGGGTATCCCACTCTTTCCCCCCTACAGATTGGATGGCAGCTCCATTGGTACCAGTTTCTTCCTCAGCAAGGTTCTCACCAGAGGAGGTGTCTCTACAACACCCAGCTCCATCCTGATCTCCCATGGGTCCTGTTGCTGTATCCATTCATCCTGATCAACTGGAACACTCAGTCTCATTGGGTTCTCATCAAACAAGCTCCCCATCTGATTCAGAACCTTTCACAGAAGCCCACTTGGGGGGGTTGTGAGGAAGTGGACTTGTAAGGGGAGACAGTTGGACTCTTCACTAGAGTCAATCTCTGAAGACACAGATTTCAATGAGGGATAGCTTCTTCATGATCCTATCTAGAGGACAACACCTTTGGAAACATTCTGGAGTTGACAAAGGAAAGCAGGATTGGTCCTTTGATGTTCCCTCTCCTGAGGTGTGGGAGTTCCTTGAGGTGTTCAGGGCTGTTTTTTTCTCCCTCCTGGGTGGTTCTGCCCACTGATGAACATAGTTTCTCAGCAGGCATGGAAGGAACCTGATGTGGTGAAGCCAATCTCAGGAAAATCTGATTAAGATCTTGGTAGCTACTAGAACAAGGGTCCCCAGTAGATGCTCTGGTTGTTGCTGCAGCCACACAGAAGGAGCTGTCTTAAGAGAGCCTGTCTGTTCATCTCTGTAATACAGAATCTAGGACTTTGGACAGCTTTGGGAAATTGACATATGGTTCATTGATCTTTGCACTCAAAGTGCTGTACTACTTAACTCATATGACACATTTTCAGAGGGACTAAACAAAAGAGCTGACAAAATCCCTCTCAGGTAATCTACCTATGGACATCCAAAAATCTGTAGAATCTGAGCCTTCTACCCACCAGTCAATGACTAATGTCTCCATGTGGCTGCTTTCCACCTCAGCTGATAGTACAACCAGGGCAGCAGGCACTAGCATTAGTATTCATCACCACACTTGGATGCAACTATGCAACTTTGAGAAAGGCATTAAGATATCCTTTATCAATGCCACCCATGCTGGTTCAACCCACTTTGGACCTAAAGTGAAGGAAATACTTACCAGGAGTGAGCAGGAAAGCAAGACCCTGTCTGTAAGTGGAATACGATTTTCCATCCCACAAAGAACATTCTTCCAAAACCAAAAATGAGAGGGGGGACCTTTAGTATCAAAAATCTCAGGATTTTGGCCAGGATGCTTCTGCAGATGGACCCCTCAGGACAGCAGGAGTGGAGTAATTTTAATGAATGTTGCTGAAGTGCAGAGGTGAACTGCAGTTTCAGGGGTTTTGTAGTCCATTCACTGAGAAACCCTACCAGTGCTCCTGAATGGTTTCCTGACTGCCACATTCTGTAGGCAGTTGGGGATCACTTATCCCTGCATCCTCAAGCCAGGCAAACCATTGCTTGAAACTTATAGGTGCAGAAGATAATCACCAGAGGCTATGTCATACCCCTTTTATTCCCCTCTTTTAAAAAAGAAGAACATTCCTGATGTTCCACCCAGTCAGCTGGAATTAGAAGAAGCAGAAGTAAGAAAGCTGCTAGAAAATGGAATCATCCAGCAGATGCCCCAGACCAGTCAAGATTTAGAGTCTATTCAAAATTCTTTTTAGTTCTGAAGAAAACAGAGGACCTCAGGCCCATCTTGGGCCACATCAACCAGATCATGAAACAGACAAAATTATGGATAATTATGGTACAGTCTACTCCATCTCTTCAGACAAAATATGACTGGATGTGCTCCGTAGATCTCCAGAATGCATACTATCATGTCAAGATAGTAAAGTAGTCAAGGAGATTTCCCCATTTCTGGCTGGAAACTAATCATTTTCAGCTCAGAGCACTCACCTTTGGTCTCATCACAGCCTCTGGGATGTTTACCAAATACATGACATTGGTAGCAGAGTATCTGAGGCTGAAAGGGTTCCAGGTATTCCTGTATTTGTACCATTGGCTCCTTACTACACCAAGCAAGGATCTACTAGTTCAGTGCAGGGACTTCTTGCACCCTCTAGCTCCACAGCTGAGAAATGCTATTAATCTTGTCAAGAGCCAGTTGACACCAACGCTGTCAATAGAGTTTAGTGGATGTCACCTAAACACGAATACAAAATAGCCAGGCTCCCACAATCCAGAATCTTGTCTCTGTAACAGGTTGCTTCAGAGGTTTTTCATCACCATTTTCTACCAGTAAAACGTATTCTTTGACTTCTGGGCCTGACAGCTGCTTCAATCACATTAGTCACTCAGGCAAGGCATTATATTAGAGTCCTACAATGGACACTTTCTGTTCAGTGGTCCCTGATGTCTCATCCCCTTTATTCCCAATACATCTCACAACTATATGCAGAAAATGCATGATTTGGTGGTTGACCTCCCCCATAGTGTTGTGGGGTTGATTTCCACAGCCTCAGGTAGCCAATGTGACTAAGCATTTCAAAGGGAAGTCTATTCAAAGTACTAGGTCAACAGCAGAGGCCAGTCTTCAAATCAATATCTTGGCAATGAGGGCAAACATCCTAGCATTCCAGGTTTTCAGGATTCTGTTTCTGAGGGTGTGATCTCCATCCAGGTGGACAACATGTTGGTAGACTGGTATATCAACAAACAGGGAGGAATCTGTTCATCTCCCCTTTGCTGAAAACCCATGAGAGTGTGGCAATGTATGATGTTTTTCCATCACTTTCTAATTGCAAAGCATAACTCAGGAATGTCCAATGTTCTGACAAACAAACTGAGCAAGTCTATTCTTCTGGCCAATGAGTGATCCCTCGATCAGATAGTGGTGGCACAGATTTTCAGTCAGTAGGGACAGTCTTGCTGCGATCTTTATGCTTTGTGCCTTAACAACAAGTACAGCAGTTACATTGTGCTGATCCCTCCACAGGGACAGACATCAAGGTGTGTTTTAGTCCACAATTGTCCCCTAGGCCTTCTTTATGCCTTTTTGCCCTTTCATGTGATAACAGAGTTTCTTCAGAAAGCTAGGAGGTGAGAGGCCTAAGGTATCCTCATTACTCCCTTTTGGCTCCTATAGTTTTGGTTCCTCTTCCTCTGGCTTCATCTAATACATCCACCATGGGTGTTGGACCCTCCTCCAGACCTTCTGTATCACCCATCCGGTCAATCTCACTGGTACCTGAATACCCTGAAATTAACTGCTTGGTGTCTTCAATTTTATTGGTGGCTGGAGATGCCTGGCTGTCTGCCCAGTTATTCAAATTTTATTCTCCTCACAAAAAACAAATACCAGAAAAAGTTTATCTTAGTAAATGGAAAAACTTTACCATATGGACTTCCTTGACAGGTTTAGATCCTTTTTCAGTTCCTCTTCCATCAATTTTAGATTTTCTGACAAAATTGTTTCACAAAGGGTCCAATTTTTCAACTGTTAAGGTGCAGCTGATAGCCATTTCTAATTTTCATGTTGGGCAGAATCAGACATCTAGTACTTCTCTAAAGATTTCCAAGGCCTTTCTGAAAGATACCTTCCTTTTAAAGCCCACAATCAGGAATATGGTTCCACTTTGCATTATTGCTATCATGCTCCAGGATTTGACAAAAGCCCTGTTTATGCCTGCTTCCACTGTGGATCTAAAATTTCTTTCTCGGAAGACTTGCTTTTTTTGGTGGCTGTCACTTCTGCAAGGAGGATTTCAGAGGTGCAAGCTTTATCATTTAAACTTCCATATCTGTTTTTTCATAATGTCAGAGTTTCTTTGAGAATACATTTCCACTTTCTTTCAAAGGTGGCCTCTGAAGCAAAACTTAATTAAACTATCAGTCTAACTGTATTCTTTCTAAAGTTCCCTAACAAAGGGGAGTATATCCTGTATTTGCTAGAATTTCATTGACAACTCTGTTTTTATTTACACAGGACAAACGATATCACAAAGTCTGATCAACTCTTCCTTGCCTTTTCAAAAGCTAAGTTGGGCCAAGGAGTTTCTAAAGTAATATTGTCCAGGTGGCTTTCTTATGGTATTGCCTTTGCTTAATGAAAAATTGGCTTGTCTTGACCTGGAAAACCAAAGACTCATTCTACTAGAGCAGTAGCTACCTCCACTTCCTATTTTGGGTAGGGTTTAAATTGATGAGATTTATGCTGCAGCTAGTTGGTCTAAAGTTCTAAAGTTAGATGTGCAATCCAGATCCTGTACTTCCTTTGGTTCCACCATACTCAGTAATATCCTTCCTTGAGGTCACCCAGATTTTTCTGATAGCTTGGGAATCTGTTACAATTGTTGAATTGGATGAAAAAAGACATCAGGTATGAACGCTATGTACTTACCATAATGCTAGATTCATGACATCTTGTTTTGTCTGGATCAACATCCGTTCCTCCTTCCTCTATCCTAAATTGTTTTTCTTGGACACCTAGCTGAATGGTTGAACATGGTAAGGGAACTTTCTTTCTTGGTCAGCTTTTCTGTCTGTTCATTTTTTCCATATGTCCTCATTGTCAGCTAGGGTTCTCAGTTAAACCTGTATTTATGCTTTTTAGGAAGTAACTCATGACTATAAGCAGACAAACTCGAACTGAGGTAATTTAGGCACCACAGGGATTTATGGATAGGGGAGGAGTCAGAACCCTGCATCAAAGCTCTTGAAAAACCATGAAAGTCTGATCTAGTCAGTTCTGATAACCCAGTTGTTGAACTGGATGAAACAAGACAAAACGGAACAGCATTTTGATAAGTTATGTAACTTTTGTATCTCATTCAACAGCTCCCAGTAATACTGGTACTCAAATGGAACAGCTCCCAGTAATACTGGTAGACAGAAGGAACAGCTCCCAGTAATATTGGTAGTCAGAAGGAACAGCTCCCAGTAATACTGGTAGTCAGAAGGAACAACCGGTATGTTTGTCTATAAGGAAGGACTGAAGAGCAATGAGAACAGCAGCATTAATACGACTCCAGTAAGTGCAGTAAACTGAAAGTAGAATGTGAAGGCAATTTGGTAGCAAGAAAGCAGTATATGACAAGAAACTTCCAAAAAAAGAACCATATAATCTAGTAATTATGCTAAACTGAGATGTAACATGAAGACACCTGTGAGCACAAAGGGAAGTAAATCCTATAACGTTCAGCAAGAAAACAATGTATTCTTTCTTCTGAAACAACAACAAAAAGAAAATGCTGTTGAAGAAAATGCTGAATTTGAAGGTCAGAAAGCTCAGCTGGCTAAGCAGGAAATGCTACATTATACTGCTAGGCAGTCAAATTGCCATAATCTTGCCAAAATATAATCTGTTGAACTGAATTATCTATTTCAGCTGTCAAACTTGCTTTCACTTATTTGCATGATTTTATTTATTATGTTGGTTTTACTCTGTATGTGATGCCCTGAGAAAACGCACAGTGATGAAGCTGAAGTAGGAGTAAGCTGTTGACAATGATTCATCATAGCGAAAGAAAGGCAGCCTGGTCTTCTGTAAAATGACATCCAGTGGAGGACAGCACAAGTACAATGATATCAAAGACTCTCCAAATACCATCAGTATAGCTGTATGAATAGCTGCATAGGTGGGAATGCATATGCATCATTTGTCTCAGAATTGTTAGCCATACCACTCATCTGGCTACCATAGAAATAAGAGGTTACACCACATATGAAACATCTACTTGAATTCATGTGGATGACTGCATACTACAGATGCTATATAGTTACTATATAGTTCTATATAGTTACATGTTCTAAAGACCATTAGATTTTCATCATTAGGTCACTACGCTAGTAGCCTAAACTATATTGGATGTCCAGCTAAGGATCAGATCCACTGGCAGCACCCAGAAATTTAGGGCACCTTCCACAATTTTAGTTAGTACCCTACATGAGGGAGCAAGATAAACTCATGATGAAGGCACCAAAACCTCATAACTTTCTTGGTGCCAGAAAGGGCTCTTCTCTGCAGGCTTTATGAGATCAACCATCAGCTTGCACTTCTTCCAGGCTGGGCAGATAAGTTCCCTGTTAATAATCACCTTCCACAAAATTATTATTGCTGAAGGAGATTCTCTGTTTTTAGACTAAAAGTTATTTTTTAACTAGTGCACAGGTTTTGCTTAGTGGTTGTCACTAAACTTTTGCCTCAGATTTTTATTTTACACTTATGGTTCCCTGAAAGAAGTCCCTTGTAAATATTATTTTTTAATGTTATAGCAACTTTTTCTTCATCATTCATTGTTCAGGTCTTGGCATTATGCATTTGAAGGTTATGATTCAAAAGTTTTATCTCAATATGTTAAATCTTTGCCAAATGTTTTATTGACTCTACCTAGCATCTCTTTTTTACTGACAACCTGTCTTTAGTCCCTGTAGGAATTATTCCTTCCTTCATTTTTTTCTTTGTGGCTGACAGATGATTTTCAGTCCCAGTGGGGATTCCCTTCTTGTTTCTCTATGTTTGTGAGAAGATTGTGTTTCTTTCTGTTCAAAATGTGTTATGAGGGCTATGACTTGACCGCAAACAATAACCTTTCAGGTAGGAGATAAGACTGACTCTTCAAGGATCTTCTTGTTAGGCTCCTTTAGTGGTTAGGTTATGGACATAGGTCTCACTAACTTGATTGGTCCCTCCCTTATTTGCAGGATAAATAAGGTTATCTGGGAGGCTTCATTCTTTACTCAGGGTACCTTTTGCCTCAGCTGTTGATGGGTGTCTCTGCTGTGGTCATCTGTTGCTCCTCAGACCACTCATTTGTTTTCTCGAATCCTGTTGTGTGCTCCTTGGGAATGTCCTTTGTAGCTGTTTAGCTGACCTGTTTGGCTAAAGAAGAACACTTCTGCAATCATAAAGGAAGAGACCAGGAGTTGCTCCATAGTAAACCCCTTCCAGGAGACTTCTTTCTAGGGAAGAGACCATTCTACATGCAGTACTTTTGCTATCATCTGGATACTGCAAAGGGAATCAAGGAATTCAGACTGGATTGGAAACACAAAGCATTACCAAAGTCATAATAGACTTATATTGATACTGGTGTTTGTATTGTTTACGCAGCTTTCCTCCTGTGTGGATAATTTTTAAGGGTGCCTTATTTCACCCAATTTGACAGTCAACAATCTTTGTTTAGCAAGTTTGTTAACAAACACACACACACACGCACGCGCTCACACACACACACACACACACACACACACACACAAAACGTAGGACCCACAAATTTTTTTTCTGTGTGTTCTCATGTTGCTTTTTAAAGTAATTACCATGGGGCCAGTGATGAGAATATATGTCTATTTCCTTTCTCAGAACTTCTCAAAACATGCCAAAGCTGAGATCTTTTATGCTTCTCTGGATAGATAACAATTGGTCTTTCTTCTGCTGAGGTCATGACAAGTAATGACATGATAATATTATTTTGGAAAGTCTTTTCTTCTTTTTACCATCTTTCCATTATTTGTAGAAGCCTTCTGCAAGCCAACAATCAAATTAACTTTTCTCAGGCAGGCAATGCAGTTCCATAATGTAATGGGAGGGGGTTTTAGTAAGAAACTAAGGTCCTCCTTATACTGTTTTTCTCAGCTAGCAGACATACTGTATGCCTCCTTACCATTTTTTCCTCCTCCTCCCACCCTGACATTATTAGATTTACCGTTATATTACCGACAGCCACACCCCCAAAAACAGCTTCCCCAAACTGCAATGTGCGACTTCTCAAAACCGTGAATGCCGATGATTCGAATAACAAAAATCTCTCCACCTTTTTGACCCATGGTAGCACTTGTTTCAGCTGTGGAGCAGTCAGAAATGTCAACGGACGTTCGCTGTTTCTTCAAAGGTTAGAGAATTCGGTCGGACAAAATTCACAGAAACGGTTCGCATATGTGCACATTCGTCGGATGTGCTTTTGGCAATATAAAGGTAAACCCATTATTATAAAAACCATGAAACAAACTGATAAAATAAGAACAACTTCAAAAAAGTAAGAAAGAAAACCACAGGCAGCAGCAAAGTCCCAAAAACAGTGTTTTATTCCACAGAAACTGTAATGTAAGTACTTTCGTCTTGCTTCAGTGAGCATGACTTCGTCAGACAAAAAAATCTAACAAAATGCAGCCATTTAAAATATCACGTTTGCACCAATTACGTTCTAAAAGCAAAACTCACTACTCTTTAAAGTACCCTGAGACAATACACAAACTAGGTACGATCTGTGCAAACTATGTATAGATGCTAACTAAGTATAACAAATACTAATTGTGAACAACCCTGTTTGAATTTCTTAAAGACTAAACAAGAAATCAATATAAAAACTACAAACATAGTGGCTCAATAGTCTACATAATACTAGAGTCTCATAAACAGGTCGTATATAGTAACTGGAACATATTATATATTATATTAAAAATAACATAGCCCCATTAATGACCATATACTTAAGTTAAATAAAAATGAAATAAAATGAACTGATTCCAACATGCACACTGAGTATTCATATAAAAATGTAGCATTGTAAAAATATTATATTACACATTAGCGACCAAGATTTAAGAATACAAAAAATGACATGTTAAAAGTACATGTTAAAAGTACACTGGGTTACCTTTGCAAGCTCCTTAACTTTAACACACAAGACAAGGAGCAAAAGTCATTCAACCCTGGTGCACTATAGGCATTAAATTTTATTTGCAATAATAATTCACAAAGTTTCAATCTCAGAGTAAAGGGTCCCACCCTAGGGCCCTGTTCTATCAATCTATTACCCTGAAACTGAAACTATGATGGGGGTGTTCTTGAACATGTTTGGCTAATGCGTTCTTCAACTTAGATTTCCTAATGCTGTAAATATGTTCGTAAACTCTGTCCCTGAATCTACAATGAGAGCAACTTTCACATTTATACGTGCCAGGAGCTCTCACTGCTGGAGTCTTACCTCTCTCCAACAAATTTTTGAGGTTAAATCTTCTTCTATATACAATCTTTGGTTTTGACTCAAAAATAGAACCCAGAGCCTCATCTGATCTAAGTAGGTTCCATTTTTTTTACAAAATTTGTCCTATAGTATAGGCATCTAGACTGAATGATGTAATAAAGGTCACTTTAAAAGGATTGGAACTATTAGATTGGCTCTGCTCTACACAAGGGGGCAATGTATCCTGAAAGCCACGTTTAGTTGCAAGGATTGGGGTAAATATTCCATTCTCTCTTATGCTGTACTTCAAAAACTAGCTCTTCTAATAATTGGAGGGGGTACCCCCATTTCAAGAACATGGTAAGCAAAATTTGACATTCTGCCCAAAATTCTTCCTCGTCAGACACCATACAGGCCGCACTCACCAACTGGCCATTAACTACAGATCTCTTCTGCTGGTAAGGGTGGCTACTTGTGAAGTTGAGGAAAGAGTTTGAATAAGTGGGTTTTCTATGTATCTTTTCTTTAAACTTTTACTCACCCTATCCTTGTATCAATCTACATCCAAATATGCAATACTCACTGTACCTGAACTATATGTAAAGGACAGGAAATTCGTAGATTCATTCATGTGATTTACAAACTTAGGAATGTCATTCATTTCACCTTCAAACATGATAAACACGTCATCCAAATATCTTGTATAGTAATAAATATTACCCCATACATGTTATTATTAAAGACGAACTGCTGCTCCCAATGGGCCATCACAAGGTTGGCAAAACTTGCCTCACATGGAGAGTCCATTGCAACACCTGTCTTTTGCAAATAGCACCTCCCTTCAAACATGAAATAATTGTTGGTCAAGATCAAATCTAGAAATTCTTGCACAAGTTCAATTTCCCTTGCCATACTACCATTGGCCAACATAAAGCTAGATACCCATTTGATGCCAATATCCACAGGTATAACAGTGTAAACGTCTTTAACATCAATAGTCAGTAATACAATAAGATCCTTGTATTCGAGACTATTGATGTTATTAAGAAAGGACCAAGAATCCTTACAGATATGGTCCACACATTCGACCAATCTCTTCAGCACTGTATCTACATATTTAGCTATGGGATAAGTAATGGAATTTCTCCCATTTACAATGGGTCAAAGGGGTTGGTCCTCAAGGTTCTTGTAGACCTTCGGGATTCCAAAAATAATGGGTGTAACTGGGGCCAAATTTGACAAGTAGTTATATAGATCTAAAGAAATTCTAGATTCTATAAACAAGTCATTAAAGAACACCTTCACTTTCTGTTGTGCCTTATTCACTTCATTTAATGAGGCTAAAACATAGTTGTCATATTAAGTAATTTTAACATGCGGTCTCTATAATCCCATTCAATAAAAAATACAAGGCCTCCCTTATCGGGTTTTATTACCTTTACATTCTGAAAATGCAAGGAATTCAGTCTATCCCAGTCCTGCTCATTAAAGTTTAATGTTTTAGTAAAAGGTGTTGACGCTACTAAAAGAGCCAGCTAGACTGTAACTAGCTGGGTCACCGGTTACCTCTGAGCTGGCCAGTTCACTGTTGGACCCTTCACATTCAATGCACTTGGGTTGTTGTTCGAGCTGGTTTGAAAGTGATCTTCCTTTGTGAAAAGTTTGAGAAGTGTTATCAAAGCTAGTTTCCTTCTATTCCTAGACATATTCCTGTTTCTAGTATTATTCCTTAGGCGACCGTTGAACTAGAGCCCTCCAGTTGCTGCTCCCTTGAATCCCCAGCAGTCTCAAATTTGTGACCCAGTGACCTGGCTAGTTACAATCTAGCTGGTTCTTTTAGTAGCATCAACGCCAGCACTTATAGCATTGTTTTTAATAGTAAACATGACTTTAAAATTTTTAATTACTCAAGCATGGTTGTAGATGTACCGTTGGTTGATTTACTTGCCAAGGGTTTAACGTTTGTCCCTGACCAGAGAGCGAACTTGGTAAGGACAGTTGTTGATTTAAAACTTTTCACATGCAAATTAAATTTAAATTTGGAAAGTATGTTTAGGAATCAACCATCAGTCAACAGTGAATATAGAGTGTTAAGTGCTTTTAATCTACCATTACTTCCTGTTTTGTCAATTTTTGAGCGTGTATGTAAGTTGGATTTACGTGACATATTAGACAGTAGTAGTCCTTTTAGTAAAACATTAAACTTTAATGAGCAAGACTGGGATAGACTGAATTCCTTGCATTTTCAGAATGTAAAGGTAAAAAAACCCGATGAGGGAGGCCTTGTATTTTTTATTGAATGGGATTATAGAGACCGTATGTTAAAATCACTTAATACTGACAACTATGTTTTAGCCTCACTAAATGAAGTGAATAAGGCACAACAGAAAGTGAAGGTGTTCTTGAATGACTTGTTTATAGAATCTGGAATTTCTTTAGATCTATATAACTACTTGTCAAATTTGGCCCCAGTTACACCCATTATTTCTGGAATCCCGAAGGTCCACAAGAACCTTGAGGACCCACCCCTTCGACCCACTGTAAATGGGAGAAATTCCATTACTTATCCCATAGCTAAATATGTAGATACAGTGTTGAAGAGATTGGTTGAACGTGTAGACCACATCTGTAAGGATTCTTGGACCTTTCTTAATAACATCAATAGTCTTGAATACAAGGATCATATTGTATTCCTGATTATTGATGTTAAAGACCTTTACACTGTTATTACCTGCGGATATTGGCATCGAATGGGTATCTAGCTTCATGTTGGCCAATGGTAGTATGGCAAGGTAAATTTAACTTGTGCAAGAATTTCTAGATTTGATCTTGACCAACAATTATTTCATGTATGAAGGGAGGTACTATTTGCAAAAGACAAATGTTGCAAGGGGGTCTCCATATGGAGCAAGTTTTGCCAACCTTGTGATGAACCATTGGGAGCAGCAGTCCGTCTTTAATAACAACATGTATAGGGGTAATATTTATTACTATACTAGATATTTGGATGATGTGTTTATCATGTTTGAAGGTGAAATGGATGACATCCCAGAGTTTGTAAATCACTTGAATGAATCTACAAATTTCCTGTCCTTTACATATAGTTCAGGTACAGAGAGTATTGCATATTTGGATGTAGATTTATACAAGGACAGGGTGAGTAAAAGGTTTAAAGCAAAGATACATAGAAAACCCACTTATTCAAACTCTTTCCTCCACTTCACAAGTAGCCACCTTTACCATCAGAAGAGATATGTAGTTAAGGGCCAGTTGGTGAGGGTGGCCCGTATGGTGCCTGACGAGGAGGAATTTTGGGCAGAATGTCAAACTTTGTTTACCATGTTCTTGAAATGGGGGTACCCCCTCCAATTATTAGAAGAGCTAGTTGTTGAAGTACAGCATAAGAGAGCTAATGGAATATTTACCCCAATCCTTGCAACTAGACGCGACTTTCAGGATACATTGCCCCCTTGTGTAGAGCAGAGTCAATCTAATGGTTCCAATCCTTTTAAAGTGACCTTTATTACATAATTCAGTCTATATGCTTATACTAAACGACAACTCTTGTATAAAAATTGGAACCTACTTAGCTCAGATTAGGATCTGGGTTCTATTTTTGAGTCAAAACCGAAGATTGTATATAGAAGAGGATTTAACCTCAAAAATTTGTTGGAGAGGGGTAAGACCCCAGCAATGAGAGCTCCTGGCATGTATAAATGCGAAAGTTACTCTCATTGCAGATTTATAGAAGTTGGCAACACTTTTTTCATTAGGAGAAAAAAGTATTACATAAATAAAAGATTCAATTGTGCGTCTAAAGGAGTAGTCTATTTGGCCACCTGTAGACTCTGCCCCTGTTTCTACATTGGTAAGAACGATTGTAGATTCAGGGGCAGAGTTAATGAACAAATTTATAGGATTAGGAAATCTAAATTGGAGAATGCGTTAGCCAAACATGTTCAAGAACACCCCCAGCAGTTTCAGGGTAATAGATTGGCTAGAACAGGACCCTAGGGGGGGACCTCTTACTCTGAGATTGGAACTTTGTGAATTATTATGGCAAATAAAATTGAATGCCTGTAGTGCACCAGGGTTGAATGACTTTTGCTCCTTGTCTTGTGTTTTAAAGTTAAGGAGCTTGCAAAGGTAACCCAGTGTACTTTTAACATGTAATTTTTTGTATTCTTAAATCGTGGTCGCTACTGTGTAATATAATATTTTTACATTGCTACATTTTTATATGAATACTCAGTGTGCATGTTGGAATCACTTCATTTAATTTTATTTCATTTGTATTTAACTTAAGTAGATGGTCTTAGTAATGGGGCCACGTTATTTTTAATATAATATATAATATGTTCCAGTTGCTATATCCGACCTATTTATGAGACTCTAGTATTATGTAGACTATTGAGCCACTATGTTTGTAGTTTTTATATTGATTTCTTGTTTAGTCTTTAAGAAATTCAAACAGGGTTGTTCACAATTTGTATTTGTTATACTTAGCATCTATAGATAGTTTGCACAGATCGTACCTAGTTTGTGTATTGTCTCAGGGTACTTTAAAGGGTAGTGAGTTTTGCTTTTAGAACGTAATTGGTGTAACCATGTGATATTTTAAATATTTTCAATGGCTGCATTTTGTTAGATTTTTTGTCTGAAGAAGTCTTGCTCACAGAAGTAAGACAAAAGCATTTACATTACAGTTTCTGTGGAATAAAGCACTCCATTTTTGAGACTTTGCTGCTGCCTAAGGTTTTCTTTCTTACTTTTTAAAACCCATTATTATAACAGCTTATCTATAGTTCTATACCGTGTCTTTCCCCTTTCCTTTGTGACTCCAGTTAGCTTCAATCCCTCAGAGATGGAGATTCATTTTCTGTTTTAACTGGTAGTAGCTTTTATTCCTCCTGGTCAACAAATTCTTCATCCATCCTGTCTTTTTATATATTTATATCAAATTTCCAAGTTCACTTCAGATGGCAAGGAACTCACTTATTTTCTTATTTAGACAACTGCCTTATTTATACAGATTATTTAATAACTTGTTATATCTATTCTGAGCAAAAGATCTCTTTCTTAATCAGATGGAAGCAGAGAAATCTTTTCTCATTCTTTTGCTCTGAATATTTTTTCTGGGAAGTCTTTTGGTCACATCTGTTGTGAGAATTTTCCTTCATCAGGACAAAGAGGAATGTTTTAGCAACAATTTCTGAGATTTTCCAAGCAGACTCTGGCATTTCCCTGGGAATATCTCAGAATTTTAGATTTCAGGACCTTTATTTTTCTTATTATTTTTTGGCCATATTTCACATCTGAAAAATTCAACAGTAAGGTTTCCAAACCCTACTCAGTCTATAAACACAGATGCATCAGATTTCCCGAGAGGGGAAATTCTAGGATCTCCAGAACATGCAAAAATATTTAAAGTACATAACTCTTAATGGATAATGGATGATAACACTAGAAAATCTTTCCTAATCTTTGAGCCATCTATCAACATCAGATCCTTTGTAAGTATTCACAAACAACACTGTAGTACAAAAACAATCAGGAGGTAAACAAGCAAGAACGCTCTGAAGTTTTTGCATCTTAGTGAGTTTCTCTTACTCCCTCATACAGGATAGTGGCTAGGGTACGTGGAAGTTGTTGTAAAGCTTTGGAAGCTGGCCAGTGGGCCCAATCTTTGGCAGGAAGTCCCATATAGCTTAAGCTATTGCAGCAGTAATCTATTTAAACAGCTACTGTTATGGCAGATTTACTTATGCAAATACACTGTTCTACTCTTGGGTAGTCCCACTAGGATAGCCACTGGTTTGAGGGGTAACTAAGCCTTCAATTTGATGTGATGAAAGACTTAAGTTATCCAGCAAAAAATGGCTAAGTATTCAGCTTGTTGACCAGTTGATGACCAGTGTACCGCTGAAAAGACAGAGGAATAACTACAGAAAAACTACAGAAAATTGTGTGTGTGTGTGTGTGTGTGTGTGTGTGTGTGTGTGTGTGTGTGTGTGTGTGTGAGTGATATACTATTATCTGTAAACACACACACACACACACAAACTCATATATATATATATATATATATATATATATATATATATATATATGTATATACACACACACACATCTGATTATATCATGAAAGGTTGAAAACTCAAAACTCACAAATGGTAGAACAAATAAGAGAGAAACACAACACACTGAATGACTAATAAGAGTTAAACACAAAACACTGAATACTTTTCTTCCACTAAAACGCCCTAGGTCAGTAAATCCCAGCTATATAACTGACATCAACTGCCATCTCGGCAGTGGTACTGTTTAGTGATGTACTCTACAGATTTAGTGACAAGGATAGGGCTATGGATAACTTGTTTAAATCAGTTGTTCATTTTCTATTGTTTTATATATATAAAAAATAAAAAAAAATTGCATTCTATTTATCTGCTTTTACTGTATTTGTGTTTCTTCCTACTTTATTACTAGTGACATTGACTAAAACTCTGATCTGAGATCTATAACAATAAGTATCCTTTTCTGTGCATTTAAAGAATTTTTTTTGATTGTATCTGCTTTATTTTCTGAAAAAATAATACTTGTTTCCCGCCTTTCTAAGCTAGTATAGTCCAGTTTTCAGGTTAAGTGCTGAATTCAGGGCTGTGTTACAAATCTCTGTGTTTGCCCATACCTTACTTGGATAGAAGGAAGTTTATCTGTTCACTTGTGAGAGAGAGGAGCTTTGAGCAGCCTATCTGTCCCTGGAGGAGTGGTTTCAGCCCAGAAATTAGTAGTTTATTGGCCATTTTGGGCTAATTTCTATCTCTTTCATTTCCCTGCTATAAATACCGCATTTGCCCGGTTTTGCACACCAGGCAGCCCCGGTTAGCTAGGGTATAATTATTCCCGGCTCCACAAAGTGTCCTCTTCAATTTTTCCCTTGGAACTAGACAAACATTCATCTTAAGCACTCAAGCCATTCATTTCTCAGCCTGGCACTTGCTCAAAACTTATAGCAAGCACTTATAAACCCTAGCACTAGACCCTCCTATACTGTACAGAAGGACAAGGCTCTCTATTCAACCTTACCAGCCATTCAGTAAAACAGTTCAATGTACCTATCCAGGCATGTCCAAAGGGCAGTTTCAGGCGTACTCTCCAGTCGAACTGGTGAATCTGGGCATTTTGATGCAATGTTATAACTGCCTCATGTACAAAGACAACCTTCTCCTCCTACCACCAAACACTAATACATGTGAGAGATGCAATTATACAGCCAAACTGGAGGCTAAGTTCTCTCAACCCAAGGCAGGATCAGACAGTCAAGAGGAGAAGGGAAATACTTGCATCACACCACCAGTTTCACATACACCCATTAAACCAGCACCGGCAAAAAACACACATAAATACACGAAAACATACTCGGAGGCTCTAAATAAAAATCTGCAAAAGCAACAGAGACCTCCAAAGCAGACATCCAAGCAACCTCCACCCCCAACACAAATCATAAAACACACACTTCACAAAACCAGTGTGCCATGCAGTCACAGCAAAATAATATACTCAACATACTAGTAATAGGTGACTCTATAGTCAGGCACACTGACGTCCCACTCACTAGGCTGAATAAGGAGAAGGTTACTGTTAGCTGTCTGTCGGGTGCCAGGATCCACCACATAACACAAGCACTCAGGTCACTCCAGAACAAGTACAAATATGACTCTGTCATTGTCCATGTTGGTGTGAATGATGTGAGCTGTACCTCCGTGGACTACATGAAAAGAGACATGGAAGCGCTCTCTGAACTTGTAGCCCAGACCGGTATGACCCTGACCCTGAGTAGCATCCTGCCCTCACCAAGAATGATACCATAGTATAAAGAAAAAAATTATCAATTTCAACAATTGGCTAAGTTTCTGGTGTCATTCAAAGAGGATCCAGTGTCTGTCCACCTGGGATGACATGCTCGACAAGCCACGCTGCTTTGCTAGAGACGGCTTGCACCTGTCACCCTTAGGCTTTCAAATACTGGCCAAGGCTCTTGCCACCCCCATAGTGCCTATTTTAGGCAAGGCTCAAAAGACAAACCCACCATCATAAATAGCACAAGTAACAAAAAACTGAGGGTAATGCTACTCAATGCTAGATGTCTAAACCTCAAAATGCACGCAGTCGAGGCACTCCTCAGTATGGAGAAAATCGATATATGTGCAGTAGCGGAAACTTGGTTTAAGGCTCCAGAGAGCACCCCAGCACTACCAGGCTACAACTCATACCATACATTTCGGCCACAAAACTCAGACTGAAATACAAAAGGCGGGGGCGTATCCATATTCATCAAGGATACCCACACCTCCAGGTAAGTGGCACAGCACAATGCTTCAGAGATCATCCATGTGCAACTAACAACAGGCAAAACAGCAATTCAAATTGTAGCTTGCTACAGATCACCCACCATGTCCCAGGACCCCCATTCTGCATTTCTGGAAACACTGGGAAATATAAAGGCCCTACCAAACACCCTAATATTGGGTGATTTCAATTACCCAAACATTAATTGGGAGAACTACTCAAGTACTAACTCCCTTGCCCAACATTTCCTAGAATTTATAAACTCAAACGTTCTGGATCAACTAGTCAACACTCCCACCAGAGGTGACAACATATTGGACCTGGTCATCACCAACATGGGCAACCGGTGCTCCACACAGGAGGTCAACCCCTCGCTGGTTAGATCAGACCATAAACAAATCACTTTGGATATCCACATTCCGCCCCCACCCCGGACAAGAAAACCACTGTGAAAAACTTTTCAAAAGCAAACTTCACATTACTTAAGACCGAGGTGGAAAGTTTCAAAGCCTCCATGCTAAAGGATAACATTGTCCAAGCTGCAAGATCCTTTACTAATGCATTCTATGGGCACCTAAAAGAATGCATGGATTGTGCTATCCCAAGCAAAACCAAGACTCACTCCTCCAAGAAAAGGAAACCGGTCTGGTGGACTCCTGCCATAAACAAGCTATACAATAGAAGGAGGACACTAGTACAAAAAAGAGTAAAATCCCAAGAAGGGAAGACATCCTTGATCAGTATCAGCAAGAAACTACGATCCCTCATAAAATCATCCAAGGCGAGTTTCGAAAGAGAAATTGCCAAGGACTCCAAAGATAACCACAAGGCATTCTTTAGCTATGTCAAGAATCTAAGTGGCAATGCTCAGATCTGCTCGGAGTTGGTGCAGAATGGTACAAAATACACTGAACCAACTGATATTGCCAACATCCTGGCAGACAGGTTCAGCGCAAACCTCACCCCCCTCTCACCCCCAAAAGGGCCCATAACCATACTAGAAGAATGCAGAGCTCCTGAAATCACAAACACTCAGGTTAAAACAGCCCTCTCCAAAGCCAAAAATACAGCATCAATGGGACCAGACGGTGTCCCAGGCTGTGTCCTACATGAGCTCAAAGACAAACTTACCCCTCACCTAAACACTCTGTTTAAACTCAGTCTCTCCACAGGTTACGTACCCATAGAGTGGCGCACAGCAATGGTTATTCCACTCCACAAAGGTAGAGCCACAACAGGCCTTGGGAACTATCGCTCTATAAGCCTGACTAGCCTAGTCTGCAAGGCTATGGAGCGCATCATCATAGAACTCATTAACAGAGACAATGGGAACCTCCAAACACTGGACCCTACCCAGTTCGGCTTTGTTAAGGGCAGATCATGCCTCCTAAACCTGGTGGACTTCTTTAAAACAGTTGCCAAGGCTATAGATGAGGGAAAGGTGGTACAAACAGCCTACCTAGACCTTGCAAAGGCCTTTGACACCATTCCCCATTCTGGTATTATAGACAAGCTCACCAGCCTGAACATAAACCCCTACGTCACAAGATGGGTTGCCAACTGGCTCACAGACAGAACCCACTTGGTAAGAGTTGCGGGAGCAAGGTCTGACTCTAAACCGGTTGCAAGTGGCGTTCCCCAGGGCACAGTCCTAGGACCTCTCCTGTTTGGCATATACTTCTCAGAGGTACAGGCAAGCAGAGGAGGACTATGGCTGACCAAGTTTGCAGACGACTGCAAACTAGGGGCTGACACAGACATCCTCCAAAAGGGTCTCACAGAGACGGCTACCTGGTGTCAAAATCATGGCCTCAAGCTAAATGCCAAAAAGTGCATAGTCATCACCTTTGGAAAAAAGAGTACCCACAAACTACCACATAGGTGGTAGCCCCCTAAATACGGAAGACGTAATAAGGGATCTGGGGACCCAAGTAGATAGTAAATTCTCCTTTGATAATTACATTGCCAAAGTGGTTAGAAAATCCTTCTACGTGGCCCACCTTATCACAAAAGGGTTTGCATCCAGATCAAAAGAGGTCATTGTGCCCCTCTACTCATCGCTCATCAGACCCATCATAGAGTACAACGCCCCATTTGGGATGTATCTTACAAGACACCTGCAACAGCTGGAAAGAACTTTACAATAACCCTAAATCTTGAACACTTAAACAAGTACAGCAAGTGCTACAACAGTCTTGCACATCTTCACAACCATCACTTTTTCATTCAAGCATTAATTTTTTGTACACCGTGCTTAACTATACTATACTATCTAAGACTAGATTCAACAATACATGATTCACACAAATGAGCATTCAGTCATTTGAGCATTCACTCTTTTTTACACCCACAGAAACTTCAACTAAATGACTACTTGAACTTTTCAGTTACATCTATATATATATTATATATATATATATATATATATATATATATATACATATACAGATAGACAAAAACGTACATATCTATTTTTATATCTATATTTATATGCGTGCATATAGATAGCTATAGATATAGATTAGATATAGCTATATATATATATATATATATATATATATATATATATATATATATATATATATATATATATATATATATATATATATATATATATAGATATATATATATATATATATATATATAGATATAGCTATGTATATATGTGTGTGTGCGTGTGTGTATGTATATATATATATATATATATATATATATATATATATATGTATGGGTTCACTTTGGAATCTCAAAATACTGAAATGTCAAATTTAAGTATCTTGAGACCAAAGTGTCAAAACTGCAGTTGCACAAAACTGCAGAATATTGAACCCAGAAATGTCGAACTTGCAGTGATGGCGCATTAGGTAAGTGTAATGTTTTTAAGGGTTTTGGGGAGGGTTTGTATGTATGTGATTGTGTTGGGGAGTTTTAGGTGTGGGTTCGGGTAGGGAGGTAAGAATGTGAGTGTGTAACTGTTGGGAGTGGTGGTGTTTGTATGTAAGTGATATGTGTTTGTGCAAGGGGGGGTGTAGAATGTGTGGTTGTGGGTTTCCTGTCATTCAGTTTTTAGTATGACCTCGGAATTAGGATATATAAGTAGGGGGGTGTGAGGGGTGCAGGGGGCTTCCCCCCTGCTTATTGGAAGGGTGGGTATGTGTACTTGTTTTGTTGTGTTCATGTGTGTTGCTGTGGTTTGTTGTAGTGTTGGGTGGTAGGTGTATTTCTGTCTGTTTGTGTGGTGTGATATTTTTTGACAGTCACGGTTTTGAATTTCGCGGTTTTGGGGTTACGGGTTTGTGAGTTTTCAGCTTTATGGTCTCAAGATACTGAAATTCCATATTTCAGTATTTCGGGATTATAAAGTGAATATATATATATATATATATATATATATATATATATATATATATATATATATAGACACACACACACTCATATATATATATATATATATATATATGTGTATACTTCAGTTGACAGAAATTCCATTTAATCGAATCTTACTTAACCGAGACGGCAACACCGAAACCTTATTTCAACTAATGTTCACTTCACTAAAATTTTAATCTGGGAAAGGAAGCATTTGACCAACATGGGGAAATTTGCCCTTTTCCCTACTACAGTGCTATCTCAGTGTTGGTATATTTAGTTAGGGGAGTGGGTGCACCTTCCCACATTGTGTGGTGTGGGTGCAAAGCCCCCCCACTTGGGTGGGTCTGACATGCTTCGGTGTGTTTGCTTTTTAATGCTGACCAGCTGCCTCCTTTCCTGGATTAAAATTCCAGTGATGTGAACATTTGTTGAAATAAAGTTTCGGTGTTGTTGTATCAGTTAAGTATGATTCCATTAAATGGAATTTCAGTCTACTGAAGTAGACCCATATATATATATATATATATATATATATATATATATATATATATATATATATATATATATACATATATACATATATATGCAGAAACATACAGTGAAATTCGATAAAACCTACACAGTCCATTTCTACTGTGTCTGCATCTGTGACGCACACACAGTAGCACATAAACAGGATAAACACAGTGGCATGCTGATTACAGTATAAGCCGGTGAATTGTATGCTAATAAATGAAAAAGGTGGAAAAAGTGCCTCAATTCATACCAATAACCAAAAAAATAAGGCACTGGAAGGTTTACCAGATAAAACCACAAACTTTATTAGATACAAACTATGAGAACACAACAAAACAAACGCCTTAACTGAATCACCGTGTTTTTGTCAGTACAACTTCATCAAATGAGCATATCAACTTCTACCATCATTTTTATATAGTCCTTGATTAATCAGTTAACAAAAATCCTAAGTTTAAAGGCACAGTACAACATTGTTAAGTGCATGAGAATAAAATGCATTAGATGAAAATACGTTTAATGGTTTTATCCAGCAGAGGGTGCTGTTTTACACAATATCTTATGTAAGTGTATATTTACTTTTAAGACATTCAGTTTTATGAGTATCATTCAATATTATGCATTTTACACACACACACACATATATATATATATATATATATATATATATATATATATATATAAAAATGTGCACCTTACAGTTTTATTTGTACTCAAAGTTCAGTATGCACTTATTATTAAGTTTTTTTAAATGTTTTTAAACAAGGTTTTTTTCGTCTATTGCATTTTATTCTCATGCACTTAATGTTGTACTGTGAACTTGGGATTTTTTTTAATTGATTAATCAAGGACTATATAAAAATGGTGGTAGAAGTTGGAATGCTCATCTGATGAAGTTGTACTCTCAACCATTGTTTGGAGGAATTTAGGACTGCAGACATCCCACAGCTGTGTAATTATCAATTAAACAGAGTACTAGTAAGACTTAGAAAGCTGAATATAGGCAAGACTGGTATGCATAATGGTCTTCTGTTCTGTTTTTTCCCCAGCTGTCAGAGATTGGAAGTTCAATGTCCAGGCCCATGGGGCTAAGTTAGAGAGAATGAGGGAAGCAAGTGTTATGTATGCAGCACGAGAGAAGTATTATTGTAACATTAAAAGTTAAGATAGCTTTTTTGGTATTTTATAGAGTTGTATCAAACTGACCATGCACATCCCATCTGTAAAAGCAAGTATGCATGTATTAGTCTATAGCACAAAACAATTGTAAGATCCAATATTAGACTTTAGTTAGAGTTTGTGGGTTCAAATACCACACTTCACAAATATACAATACTGTTATTTCTTCAATAATATTTACATTAAATTAAAACCTCTATACTATAATCTGTATAATTTGAACATACATATGTGCAATATATGGACATTTCAAGGATTACTTGCAGAGATTTGTAGTATAGTGTGGTTCTGCTAGGAGGTATACTTAAATGTAAAACTTAAGATAATAGAGCTGTATAACTGTATTAATGCATTGTATGTCACATGTAATGGTACTAATTGTATCTCTTTTTTTCTCTCACCCAGCCCTTATTTCTCCTTTTTATTTTCTTCATTTTTATTTTATTTTATTGTTAAAAATAAAAATGTTTTCTTATTTATTTATTTTCTATTTTTATTATGTGTTGCCAAAATGTGTCCATGTCATCCATGTGTACCACATCACTAAATGCTCCACAGCACAGAGAGGTAGGCCATCCCCATTGAATCAGCCTGCCCCTGCTCCACCGGCTCCAATACTGATGCCCAGCATGTCTGGGAGCCAACCTGGAAGCACTGCCTCTGCTGCCCCTGCATTACCTGTGCCCTCAGGTAGTACTTCCCTGGAAGTTGGTCTAGTAGTACCTTCCGAGAGCAGTGGTGGAGGTGGTGATTTCATCACCTGCAGTCAGTTGCCAGCGATGGTGCATAGGGTCATGCACAGCACCATTGATGCACGCCTACACCAAATGGAGAGGCTGATTTCCCGCATGTTCCATAGGAGGAGAAGGAGACGTCAAACACTATATCCACCAATGGAGTAAGGTGACTGTGATGACAGTACAGTGGGTGAGGATTCAATTCTCACTGTCTCAAAGCTTGATGGCCATGGGCTTGGGTTGTTCCTACACTCGCCCCAATCATGGTGTCCACCACTGTTTTGTGTCCATCACCATCCTTGTTTCTTGTCTTGTTTGTCTCGTCTGTCTGCAGTTGCTTCCTCACCTACCCAACTTACCTGACCCAGACATACCTATATCCCTTCTCCAACATTCCTCTCTCTCTCTCAAACAAAAAATAAATGGGCACCTGCCCACAAAAAATTGTTCTGTACATAGCTGTCCATTTCAAACATGTCTTCTTGACACATTTGATTCAGTCCAATTGGCTATACAACATAATTGCATTGAGGTCATCCCTTTCTCTGGGGGTGACAGTTCAAATTCAATTAATGTTCTGTACATATTTTCATTTTACACTGTCAAAAAATGGATAGCTATGGTTCTTTCCTACTCCTCTCCTGCACATTATTGTCCTGCTTTCCCTTTTTTCTTCCCACTGCTTGCTCCCCATTTCACTACATTCCTATCTACCCCATTTTAACACCTTTAATCTGGTCAAAAAATGCAATCACACACAACACACATAAATAGCAGAAAAGGGAATGATTCCCTTCACTTTTTAAGCTCCATGTTTGCTCAGTGGTGTGCATTGCAACACCAGTGCACAGCAATGGTGAGTGGTGGCAAACTCCTTTGGTTACCTTCGCAGAGTGCATCTTAACCATGCAGCACTATGCCAACACACAGCAACATATGTACTATAAAGAATTCATGTCATTGCTTTAACAATGTTTATTTAAAAGTATTAGATACACCTGGATTCGAACCCATTACCATCAGGACCCAAAAAGAAATATATCACTGCATTAACACATGCTGCCACAGAGTCAGTTAAGCAGCAGCTGTGTTCCATAGACTTAGTATTAGCTGTCAGACTTTAGCAATGTGGGTTATCTTTATGCACTGCTTAGCTATAGGCAAATGTGTATCTCACATGCGCATACACTTTGCCAACCATCGCACAAACCCGCTACTTGCCGAGGGTTGGAAAAGTAAATCTGATTATGTATTACTGCTGTTTACTGTCCATTTTCTGTCTATGACATGAAATTACATGTGGAAACATAACAAACTGGAGGCCCTATTTAACAATATGTCACATATTTACAATATAACCATGTGTTGCCACGCCCGAAGCATTGCAACCCTGGTGTCTCATTACTTTTTCAACACATACATCACCTACACTATAGAAAGTAATATCAAATGTTGTGTGGTATGCAATGCACATCGATCTGGTAACATGCAGGACCCATAAGCCTAAAAAGCCTTACCTGCAAGGCTAGGGAAGGAATCAGCATGGACCTTATCCACAAGGATAGAGCTGATCTACAGTGCACTTTACCCAACCCATTTTGTTTTTATCGAGGGTAGATCTTGCTTATTAAACCTTGTGGACTTCTTTGATACTGACCTCAAAGACCTGGATGAGGGATAACAGGACATACCACATATGTTGAGTTATCCAAGGCCTTTGACACTATCTCCCATTTATGTCTCATAGTGAAGATCTCCTATCTGGGAATTAAGCCATACATTACTAGTTGGATAGCCAACTGCATCACTGACAGAACACACATTACCAAAGTTGGAGACTGCAGCTCCACCACTAGTCCGCTTACCGGTGGAATATCATGAAACATATAAACAAAGACACTGGCAAACTTCAAACACTGGACCCCCCCAGTTTGGGTCGTGAAGGGCCGATCTTGTCTCCTGAACCTGATTGACTTCTTTGAATCAGTCTCCAGAGCTGTGGATGAGGGTAAGGCAGTCCACACAGCCTATCTGGATGTCACCAAGGCCTTTGACACCATCCCACAATCTGGAATCGTAGATAAACTTACTAAGCTGGGCATTAATCCCTACATCACTCGATGGGTTGCCATCTGGATTACTGACAGAACCCACACTGTAAAAGTAGCTGACTCCAAATCCTGCTCCAGACAAGTGACAAGTGGAGTACCTCAGGATTCAGTCCTGAAACCGCTCTTGTTTGGCATCTACTTCTCTGAAGTACAGGCCAACACTAAAGGACTATGGCTAACAGCAATCGCAGATGACTGCAAACTGGGAGCCATTATTGAATCCCCAAATGATGTGGATATTCTACAAAAGGGTCTTACAGAATCAGATGCTTGGTGCCAGAGCCATGGGCTCAAGCTCAATGCCAAGAAATGTATAGTTACCCCCTTTGGGAAAAAACATGTACCCAGAAAATGCCACATAGGTGGCAGTACACTAAACACCGAAAGTGTGATAAGAGACTTAGGGACACAGGTGGACAGTGGTCTCACCTTCAACAACTACATTGCCACAACAGTCAGGAAATTCTTCTATGTGGCACACCTCATCACTAAGGGCTTTTCATCTAGAAAAAAGGAGGTCATTGTCCCACTGTACTCATCCCTCATTAGACCCATTATAGAATACAACACCTCATTTGGTATGTACCTCTCAAGACATCTGCAACAACTGGAAAGGCCACAAAAATGCCTCACTAAAAGAATCACAGGCCTAAAGCAGATGCCCTGTGCTGACCATCTAAAAAAACTCCAGCTATACTCTGTCGCATATCGTCTACTCAGAGGCAATCTCTGCTTAACATACAAGGCTATGTCAAACCCAGAGTTTTTGGACATACTACACTTAAAGAAATCCCAATCCCTCAGAGCCACATGCTCCAGGGATCTAAACCTTGTAATCACAATGAACAAAACATGCTGGAGGGATAGTTTTCTGACCCAGAGACTCCCCAGACTCTGGAACAGACTGCCCATACATGTCAAGCAGAGCACCTCTTTGGCCCTCTTCAAAAGGAACCTTGACGATTGGATGGGAGATAGGAAATTCACCCCAGGGTTCACATCAGTTGCCCTGCTAGACAGGGGTCCAGGAAAGTAAATATTGTGGGAAGAAATAGCCAGAGAATTGTTATGGCTAGGCATGTATAGGCCCTAGGGCTGATAGCCTATTACCAACCTTTGACCCTATGAGCAAGGATCTGTGCTGGGCCCTCATCTGCTTGGAAACTACTTCTCTGAAGCCCAAGAAATTATAGATGGCCTGTGGTTTACCAAGTTTGCAGATGACTGCTAATTGGACGCACTCATTTAGAGTCCCCCAGTGATGGTAACATATTACAGAAGGGACTGACACAGACAAATGATTGGTGCCACAGACAATGCCTCATTGCCTCCTTTGGCACTAAAGTACCTCTGCTAATTATGGTATACAAAGCACCCATCTAATCTCAAACATAGTGTTATGAGACTTGGGAACACATGTTAATAGCAAGCTACACTTTCATCACTACATGTCCATAGTGGTGAGACCCACATTCTGCATTGTGTACCTCATACATATGGACATCACATCCAAGACCAGGGAGGCCATTGCTCTGCTGTACTCTACCCTTATCAGTACAATGCTCCCTTCTGACTGTACCTCACCAGACACCTGCAGCAATTGGAATAAACACAGAGGCTTGTGACTGGGAGAATTCAGGGCCACCAAACATGACATACATGGAAGGATTGATAGACCTGTCACTGTACTCAGTATCATGCAGGCTGCTGAGAGGTTACCTATGCCTGGCCTACAGAGCAGTCTCACACCCTTCCCTACTGGAAATGCTGGACACCTGTAAATTAAATGGGACAAGAATAACTTGGGCCAGGGTTCCCAACCTAGCCTGTGACATAAACAGAACATGCTATTGAGACAGAAATATTCCCCAGTGATTGACACTCCTTTGTAATAGGCTCCCACTGCATGTGAATCAGTGCTCCTTAATGACCCTATTCAAGTGTAACCTTGACAACTGTTTGGGTGACTGGCACCTATGCCCCTCATGGACAGGACCAGTTGGTGCTGCTCACAAAATCATTCTGCTAACATCGACCATCTAACTATGCTTAATAAGGGTACATGTGCTTTTACACAGCTAGGCTTGTAAATACCTAGGGCCATTAGGTTAGTAGCTTCCTATAAACCTATGACACTGTGAACCTATGCAGGCCTCTCAACATCTTCTCTCCCACATGGCCTGCTGATGTCATCTACTATAAGTCGGCCTGCACTCTTGTAAAAGTCAGACTTGTGCCATGGTGTTTGCGTACTGCATTCTGTAGTCTGTGTACTTAGATAGGTAGGGGTTCAATTCTCATTTTAGTCAGCTCTGTGTGTGTGTATGTGTGTGTGTGTGTGTGTGTGTGTGTGAGAGAGAGAGAGAGAGAGAGAGAGACTAGAGAGAAGAGAAGTGTGTATCCTACAGTTACTGCTCCAATGCCATGGATTGACAGTATTTTGATAATTTCACATGCCTACACATCCATTTCATGCAGGCCTCCCAACATATTGTCTCCCACATGGTCTGCTGATGTCATCTACTATAAGTTGACCTGCACTCTTGTAAAAGGCAGACTTGTTTCATGGTGCTTGCATAAAGGACTGTGTTCTGTAGTCTGTATACTTAGATAGGTAGGGGTTTTATTCTTACTGCAGTCAAGTGTGTGTGTGCACTCTTGCTTGACATTACAGAGAACATTTTACACCAGCATGTGAGACACTGTTATTACCATATTATCCTCAGCAGACACTGCTGATGTCATTAGCTATAAAGTGTTGTCTGAAACACCACATGTCAGACTTGTGCCATGACACTTGCCTAAAGTACTGAGTTCTGTAGTCTGTGTACTTAGATAGATAGATAGATAGATAGATAGATAGATAGATAGATAGATAGATAGATAGATAGATAGATAGGGGTTCGAATCTCACTGCAGTCAACTAGACATTTGTGTTTTTTTCTTCCTTGACATAACAGAGAGCATTTTACATCAGCATGTGGGATGTTGTTATTACTATATTCTCCTCTACAGACACTGCTAATGTCATCAGCTATATCAGATTTTTGGATATGCAGTACTCCTACCATGGCAGGGTCGGAACTGCCTGGAGGCCAGGCAGGAGTTACCTCATCCCATACGAGACAGATTACAGTGATATGATTTTTAATCTGTCCACATACATTGTGGCATGGTTTGTAGGCCCTTTGTCTTCTTTATGAGAAAGCCCTGTGGTCTGTCCATTTGCTGCATGTGTCTGGTGAGGTACATGCAAAGAAAGCATTATACTCTATTAGTATTCTGATGAGGCTTGAGTACAGTGCTATCATACATTCCTAAGATCTGATTATGATGGCATAATTTATGATGTGTACAACATACACTGAAGGCTTTCAATACCAGGATTTCAATACCAGTGTGGGCACTTGGTGGTTGAAGTTCAGATTGCTATCTATATGTGTTCCCAGTGCTTGCATCACTGGGTTTAAGCATAGCAGGATCATTGTCAATGCTGTGGTTAACATGGAATTCCACTTTTCAGGTGGACAACATCAAAAAGACACATTTCTGAATTTATTTGTAGATCGTGTGCCTTTGTCACCAATTATTTGTCCATGTTTGTTCCTCCTGTATTATGTTATCATCATTGGTAGACTTGATTGCACCCAATATGCAAGAATCAGTAAACTTGGTAAGCCAAAGGCCATATACTTTAGCCTGAACTGTTGAGATATAGAGTCCAAACAGTAAAGGGCCAAACACAGATCCCTGAGGTTTGCCAATGGTGACAGCTCTACTGGTACAGTTTGATTCACCAGCTTTCACAGTATGTGCTCTGTCAGTGAGTGAATTGGTTACCCGTCTAGTGATGTAAGCATATCCCCAGCTGTGAGGGTTTTGCAATGATACCTGCATTATGGATTGTGTCAAAACCTTAGGCCACATCACAAAAAGCAGTATGCACCATCTTACCTTCATCCAGAATTATCACATGGAATCAATGGGCTGTGACAACATTACAGATCACCTATGGTGAGACTCAGAACATATACCTTCCTGATGTGGTTGAATACACACTTCAACACACCCTCCACACTGTCTATGTTCCTATAGAAGGGTGTATATCAAAATGCATCCATCTGAGCTGGGGGAACAGCACCTGATGATTGCATGTTTAGAGACAGCATGACTCTCCTTAACTGTGAAGTAGACTTACATGTCATCATGGACCTCTTCTAAATGGACATTAGTAATATTCCCACTGTATGCAACAGACCTATGTCAGTTGTTAATGCTATATCATGTCTGTTACATCTGATAGATGTCCTCAATCAAGTCATCGAAGGTATGCATGATAACATCAGTATCATCTTGTGGAACTTGACCAGGTCAAGGCATTTAACACAAATCTACACTGAGGTATTTAATCCACACGGTCATATGTGGTCATAAAGAGCTAAATCAGCAACTGGGCAGACCAGTGTATCACATAAGTGGCATCTCACTATGTTGAAATGTGTGAAGTGAATTCTATCTCAGGTCCAGTGATCAGGCCGTACATGATGGCTGTCTACAAGGCTCTTTCCTGTCCATTATTTAAGTGATGGACATTACAGATGACATACACTTCCTGTGTCCAAACAGCTGCCTGAAAGGCTACAGATTATTGACAATCATTGAGTCCAACTATGATATTAGTATAATACCAATAGTATCAACACACACCAAAGATTGCTGCCACAGCCATGACATTTGCAATGACAAGAAAACATGGGGGAATTTGCTATGTCAGGAAAACAAACACACAACCCAAGTATAATGTGGACATCACTCCCAGTCATCAGATCAATAGGTATGGGACCCGTGTCTTGGGGTGGATGGTAGGTGGAACATCCACCAGAATGTGGTCATAGTGCTGACTACTCCCTTGTATATAACACAAGTACTAAGTATGTGAAGAACATACACATCAAAGTCCAAAATACCTTCATAGTTCCCAGCCTTCATCACACCAATAACTGAGTACAATGCATCCGTCTTCATGTACCTCCCTACACATCTTCCAGTGATGTGTAACTGAAGTGTACCACGTTTGTCATAGTGAGCTGTCACACAGCTTATTGCCATACCTAGTTATTCTTTTTGTGGCACATACATGATGGTCTGATGGTGCAGGACACCAATCAAGTTGTCACACCAGATGCATGTGTGCTACCTGTTCTGCTGATGCACACACTACATATACAGGTGTTTGACATTAATGGCATGGATATCATTCATGACAGTGTGTAATGTGCCATATATATATATATATATATATATATATATATATATATATATATATATATATATATATATATATGCCATGCACACCAGTCAACTAGCCTGTATTGCTCATAATTATACATACAGGTACAGCGGTGTCCCTTCTAACACCTGCACAGATGTTACGGTGCTAGGACAGTGTGGGTGGTTACCATCATAGAGTGTGGATGTATCATAATAGTTGTTCATATGTGTTTGTGCCGAATCATCTCTTTGAAATCACATATATATGTTAGAGGCATAGGATTACTGGTGGTATTACTCTGATATTGTCCATGATTGTGGTTGGTTCTTTTAATATCTTCCATGAACCTTTACCTGTGCCCCACTTGCCGTTGACCTCTGCTGAGATTACACTCATATTCAGGCAAATTAGTTTGCACAGCTTCACAATTATGCATCCTACCCCAGTTGTATGTCAAATCCCTGATAGATGTCCTCTGCATTATTCATGTAAGGATGCTTTTCTCACAAAGACATCTTGCAGTCACATAAAACACAATTTCACTGTACAGTCCATACTATACCATATAAATATGTGGTTGGTGTTGCTGCTACAACCATTTTCCATTGACATGCCCTCATCTGCTGTGCATTAGGTTGCTTCACCTGACCTCTTTCCCTGTGTTCATTCCTACAATTCATCTGTGTGTCCCTATTCAATGCACACACTTCCTCTGTGTGTTTATTTTACATGGTAGTCCATGTCCATTACAAATCATTTACACAGCTTCAGTACAGAATGCCAGGAATGAGATATCACAATACTTTGCATAGGTTCATAGGTTCATAGGTAGGTACTAGGCTATTGGCCCAAGGGCCTATGTAAGACTAGCCAACAAGGTTCCCTGGCGTTTGCCATCCAAGAAGGTTATTTTCCTGTGCCCCTGTTGAGCAGAGCCACAGAAGTGATCGCTAGGGTGAATTTCCTATTTCCCATCCACTCATCAAGATTTTTCTTGAAGAGTGCTAATGAAGGACTATGCTTGACATAGATAGGTAGCTTGTTCCAGAGTATGGGAAGTCTCTGGGACAGGAATCTATCCCTCCAGCATGTTCTGTTTACTGTGGTAACAAGGTTTAGGTCCCTGGAGTGTGTAGCTCGAAGGGATTGGGATTTCTTTAGGTGTAGCATGTCCAACAGCTCTGGGTTTGACACAGCTTTGTATGTTAGGCAGAGATAACATCGGAGTAGGCGATATGCTACTGAGTAAAGCTGGATTTTTTTGAGACGGTCAACGTAGGGCATCTGTTTGAGTCCCATAATCTTCTTTGTGAGGTATTTTTGTGGCCTTTCCAGCTGTTGCAGATGTCTTGTGAGGTACATTCCAAAAGGGGTGTTGTACTCTATAATGGGTCTAATGAGAGCCGAGAAGAGGGGAACAATGACCTCTTTTTTCCTGGATGAGAACCCTTTTGTGATGAGGTGTGCCATATAGAAGGATTTCCTGACTACTGTGGCAATGTGATTATCAAAGGAAAGACTACTGTCCACTTGAGTCCCAAGGTCTTTTATCACACCTTCAGCGTTAAGTGGACTGCCACTTATGTGATAGTTCATGGGTATCAAGTTTTTACCAAAAAGGATGACAATACACTTTTTGGCATTGAGCTTGAGGTTGTGGCTCTGACACCAGGCATCAGTCTCAGTGAGGCCCTTCTATAGGATGTCCACGTCATTTGGGGACTTGATTATGGCACCTAGTTTCCAGTCGTCTATTAACTTGATCAGCCGGAGAACCTGTGTGTTAGCCTGAACTTCAGAGAAGTAGATCCAAAACAGGAGAGGACCCAAGACTGAACCCTGTGGTACTCCACTTGTCACAGGTTTGAAGTCAGATTTCGAGTCTGAAACATTTACAGTGTGGGTTCTGTCAGTGTGCCAATTGGCAATCCATCTTGTGACATATGGATTTATACCCAGTTTAGTGAGTTTATCTATGATTCCAGAATGGGGGATGGTGTTGAACTGTCTTACCCTCGTCAACGGCTTTGGTGACTGTTTTAAAGAAGTCGATCAGGTTCAGAAGGTATGATCTGCCTTTCACATACCTGAACTGGGTGGGGACCAGAGTTTGGAGGTTACCAATGTCTTTGTTTATACGTTCCATGATGATACGTTCCATGGACTTGCAAACTAGGCTTGTAAGGCTAATAGGGCAATAGTTCCCAGGGTCCATGGTGGGTCCCCCTTTGTGGAGTGGTATAACTGTTAATGTGCGCCATTCAGTGGGTATAAAGCATGATGTGAGGCTGTGATTGAACATGGTGCTTAGGTTGGGGGCTAGTTCATTCTGAAGTTGGTGTAGAACGCAGCCTGGGATATTGTCTGGTCCCATGGATGCTGTGTTCTTGGCTTTGGAGAGCGCAGTTTTTACCTGCTCAATTGTGATTTCAGGGGCACTGCATTCTTCTGGTATGGATATGGGCCCTTTAGGGGGTGAGGGGGGGGGTAAAGTTGGCACTGAACCTATCAGCCAGGATGTTGGCGATATCAGTTGGTTCCATAATTTTCGTGCCATTGTGCTGTAACTCAGAGCATATCTGGGTGTTGCTGCTGAGATTCTTGACATAACTGTAGAGTGCATTGTGGTTGTCCTTAGACTCAGTGGCAATCTTGTTTTCATAGCTGGCTTTGGGGGATTTTATGAGGGATCTCAGCTTCTTACTGAGGCTGACTAGGGAGCTCCTGCACTCATGGGATTTTACTCTCTTTTGCAACAGTTTCTTCCTTCTGTTGTAGAGTTTGTTTATAGCAGGGGACCACCAGATTGGCTTCCTTTTTTGGAGGATAGCGTCTTAGTTCTGCTAGGTATAGCATGATGCATGCCCTCATGTAAGCGCATATAGAGTGCATTTATATAAGCTTCAGCAGTTGTAACTGCATTGCCCATCAGCATGGGTGTTGTGAAGTTTGCCACTTCTGTCTTAAGAAGCATGAAGTTGGCTTTGGAGAAATGTTTTACAGTGGTTTCCTTATTGGGGGGAGGGGGCAGGATGTGGATATCTATGGTGATTAGCTTATGGTTGACTCTGACCAACGAGGACTTGACTTCAGGTGTGAAACACCGGTCACTCATATTGGTAATGACTAGGTCTAGGATATTATTGCCCCTGGTAGGGATGTGGATAAGTTGATCCAGGGCATTGGAGTTTATAAATTCTAGAAAGCGTTGAGTGAAGGAGTTGGTGCATGAGTAGTTTTCCCAGTTAATGGTGGGGTAGTGGAAATCGCCCATTAATAGGGTGTTTGGTTGAACCCTAATATATTCAAGTATACCAAGAAAAGAGGAGTGGGAATCCTGGGACATGGTGGGGGATCTGTAGCAAGCTACAATATGGATTGCAGTTTTGCCCAGAGTTAGTTGGACTTAGATAATTTCTGATGCATTATGTTGGGCAACTAGCCTGGAGGTGTGAATATCCTTAATGAATATGGACAAACCTCTGCCCTTGGTGTTCCAGTCCTGGTTAGATGGCCAAAAGGTATGGTATGAGTTATATCCTGGTAATGCAGGGGTGCTCTCTGGAGCCTTGAACCAGGTTTCAGTCACTGCACTTATATCGATGTTCTCCATTTTAAGGAGTGCCTCAAGTGAGTGCATTTTGAGGTTTAGACTTCTAGTGTTGAGTAGCATTACCCTCAGTTTTTTTCTTGCCTGTATCTGTTATGGTGGTGGGTTTATTGTTTGAGCCTTGCCTAAAAAAGGCACTCTGGGGGTGACAAGAGCCTTAGCGAGTATCCGGAATCCCAGGGGTGACAGGTGCAGGCCATCTCTGGCAAAGTATCATGGTCTGTCGACCATGTCATCCCAGGCAGATACTGGATCTCCTTTGAATGACACCAGAAGCTTAGCCAATTGCTGAAGTCAATAATTATGTCCTTGTAATGCGGTATAATTCTGGGTGAAGGTAGGATGCTACTCAGGGCTAGGGTCATACCTGCCTGGATTACAAGATTGGAGAGCTCCTCCATGTCTCTTTTCATGTAGTCCAGGGAGGTACGTCTCAGGTCATTCACACCAACACAGATGATGACTGAGTCATATTTGTACTTGTTGTGGAGTGACCTGAGTGCATGGGTTATGTGGCGGATCCTGGCACCCGACAGGCAGCTGACAGTAACCTTCTCCTTGTTTAGCCTGGTGAGTGGGACATTAGCGTGCCTGACTATAGAGTCACCTATGACTAATGTGTTAGGCACGTTGTTTTGCCTTATGGGCTGTGGTTGAGTGGCACACTGGGTCTGTGTGTTATGTGTCTTTTGGGTTGTGTAGAGGGGTGGAGGTTGCTTGCATTTCTGCTTTGGAGGTCTTTGTTGCTTGGGCAGATTCTTACTGAGAGCCTCCGAGAATGTTTTTGCGTATTTATGTGTGGGTTTTGGTGGTGTAGGTATAGTGGAACTATGTGATGAGTGTGGTGTGGTGCAAGTGTTTACCTTCTCCTCTTGACTGAGAAGTTCAGTCTTGGGGTGAGAGAGCTTTGCCTCCAGTTTGGCAAGATAAATGTATCTGTCACAGGTTGTAGTGTTGGGTGGTAGGATGAAAGGGTTGTCAGTGTACATGAAGCAATTGCTACATTGCCCCAAGATGCCCAGATTCATCACGTAGACAGGAGAGAACACCGGGAGCTGTCCCTTGGACATGCCTGGGTAATCATTATTTTCCTCTAGACAAGTGAGGGAAGTAAGTACTAGAGCTGTTATCCTCGAGGTAACTTGAAGATAAGTACAAAAACTGTTAACCACTAGGAAATGATAAAGGTTGAGTGCTTCAATAATTTGTAGCTTATTTAGTGCTTACTACAGATCTGAAGTAGTGCTGAGCATGGAAAAACAGATTCAAGTGCTAAAATTAAGAAACTGGCTAGTTCTAAGGGAAAAACTGAAGAGCAGACTTTATGGCGCAGGGAATAGTTTAATCCTAGCTAAGCAGTGCTGCGCGATCCTCAAAACAGCACAAACACAGGTTTTTAAGCAGAAAGATGAAAGGGATAGAAATGGCCCAAAACAGCCAATAAAACTACAGTTTCTGAGCTGAAACCACTCCTCCAGCGACAGATAGGCCGTTCCAAAGCTCACCACTCTCACTGATGAACAGAGAAGCTTCCCTCTATCTTAGAAAGGTATGGGCAACACAGGAACTTACAAAACAGCCCAGAATTCAGCAAACTCTGAAAACTGGACTTTACTAGATCTAGAAAGGCAGGATAGGATTTCTTTGTTTTTTTTTTGTTTTGTTTGGTTTTTAAAGTTTAAGCAAATTCAGCAATAAAAACACTTTTACCATGGAAAATAGGCTATCACACTTGAGTGTGTAGCCCTTTACAGTTAAACAGATGAAAAACACTTAAAAAACGATACTTTAAAGTGCAAAGAGTATTTGGTTTCAAACACAGTACAGATAAGTAGATAAGTTGATAAAAAAGCTGTCGGAACAATGCAGCTAGCAAAATCAAGCAATAAAAAGCAAAACAAAGGTACTTAATCTACTCAAAGTCTCCTTTGCTCTTTCTCTCTCTCTCTACTGCTGTAGGACTCTGCAGGACACACAGGCAGGCTCTTGCTGAGTTAATACAAGTGCAAAGCTGTGCAAACACGGGTTTTTAAGCAGAAAGATGAAAGGGATAGAAATGGCCCAAAACGGCCAATAAAACTACAGTTTCTGAGCTGAAACCACTCCTCCAGCGACAGATAGGCTGTTCCAAAGCTCACCACTCTCACTGATGAACAGAGAAGCTTCCCTCTATCTTAGAAAGGTATGGGCAACACAGGAACTTACAAAACAGCCCAGAATTCAGCAAACTCTGAAAACTGGACTTTACTAGATCTAGAAAGGTGGGAAACGAGTAGACGGATAGTATTTTTTGGTTTTTGTTTTTTTTTTTTCAAAATTTAAGCAAATGCAGCAATAAAAACACTATTAACACGGAAAATAGGCTATCACACTTGAGTGTGTAGCCCTTTACAGTTAAACAGATGAAAAACACAAAATTATACTTTAAAGTGCAAACAGTATTTTGTTTCAAAAACAGTACAGATAAGTAGCAAAGTTAATAAGAAAGCTGTTGGAACAATGCAGCTAGCAAGAACAAACAATAAAAAGCCAAACAAAGGTACTTAATCCACTCAAAGTCTCCTTTTCTCTCTCTGCTGCTGCAGGACTCTGCAGGACACACAGGCAGTCTCTTGCTGAGGTAATACAAGTGCAAATACCGTGCAAACATGGGTTTTTAAGCAGAAAGATGAAAGGGATAGAAATGGCCCAAAACGACCAATAAAACTACAGTTTTTGAGCACTGTAGATACACTGTCCTGTACTGTGCTTGGAACTTATACTTCACATTCATACTTCTCAACTGTTCACATATTCATAGGATGTCCAGATGCATGCCTTATCAAATTTATGGCTTTCTGCCATATCACTGAAATGATCTCAGGACTTATGTCACTCAATATTACATACATTTGAGTGCATACCTCTCAACTGTCCTGATTTTTGCAGAATGTTCAGATTTTTCTGTCTTATTTTTGATCTTTTCCTCATAATATTGTGGTTTTCTGGCAAAACATTGGCATGTCATTGCAGAATGAAGTCAGATATAATGACATTGACAGGTAGACATTTGAGTTTCAAAACATTGGCATGTCATTGCAAAATGAAGTCAGATATAATGACAGATAGACATTTGAGTTTCAAACTTCATGCAGTTCATAGAATTCATGCTACTGTAAAACCTATAATTCTATTGACTTTCTAAGTTTGTAAGAGCAATATTAACAATATTCCCTATTTTTTGGGCCTTTTCCAACCATTATTTATGGCTTTGTCAGATTTTTTGCTCTAAGAAGTTGAGAGGTATATTTGAGTTTCATACTTCAACTCCTTCAGAACATGTATTTTGACCACATTTCTATAAGGCATCTATATTAAATGTGTCTCTGTATTATGGGTAATTGCCCCTGCATTATGTTGGCCTTTATGTAGATGTGTTGAACTAAGAGATGAGATATCTGTGTAGCCCTGGTGACAATTGTGGTATTCTGTGCAAGACTGCAGACCGTAAGTGCTCTGGTGTAAACAGAATTGCTATACGTGTTCACTGACATGGTTTCCTTGCCAGCAACACTATTGCCATCCATGAAACCTCACTTAGACATGGCACGCTGAATGAATATGTATTGCATGGTGGTGCATGCTGCTGCTTGCAGTGAACCACCATGCAAGCATGTAAACTCCATGTAGGTTTCAGGCAGAGCCTACACAGAGCTTATTGAATCAAAGGGATATATGTATGTGTTTGTGTGTGTGTGTGTGTGTGTGTGTGTGTGTGTGTGTGTGTGTGTGTGTGTGTGTGTGTGTGTGTGTGTGTGTGTGTGTGTATATGTATGGATATAGTATTTTACATCAAGTGGCTGTAATATCAATCAGTGACCAAAACAAAACATCATTGCATTAAAGCTGACAATAAAACATTGACAACTGAGTGCCCATGCTCCTTGGAGTAACTTCAGAGCATATAAAGTAAAAAAACAACTTTTGCAAAGAGAAAAGCTGCCCTGTATCCCCCCACACTCTCCCCAGCTAAGCTGTTTAGGTATTCCAACTCTAAGATTGCACAATCCCCAGAAAAAGGGTATATTTTCCAACACTGACAACTGTCAGTCTCACAAATGTGTCAGTTATCTGTTTTGTCAGCCATATTATGTTGACAAAACACACTGACATTTAGGACATGTGCAATTTCAGATATCTCCCATAAATATATATATAAATGTTTATAAGTGCACACACAAACACTTGATGATAACATAGCTATGGTCAAACAGCAAAGCTGTCTAAGAATAGATATCTCATATTATCAGTTATATACCTTGCCATCTGTGTTGGCAGTACTTTTCTTATTGTTTGTTCCAGAGAACTGGGTTTATAAGTAAAAGACAGAGTTCATTTTGTTAGCATATGCAAATACTCCATCATGACTGTTCTACTATCTGATGCAGCATGAGGCACCCAACAACATCAGGGATTTGTATTACATGCAATTTCCATCCATTGCTTGTAACTATTAACTTCACTATAGCATCAGTCCGTTGTTGTGCAAAGTGGAACAGCTAGATTTAAAATGAATTTTCATGTTAAACAGTCTTTGACTTGTGCTAAACTTCAGGCTCAACATGGTGGAGGTAATGTCTGTGTTCACTCTCTCTCTCTCTATATAGATATAGATATATATATATATATATATATATATATATATATATATATATATATATATATACATGCACACACACACACACACACACACACACACACACACACACACACACACATGGATCTACTTCATGTTATCGTACAACCACAATGTCGAACTACTAAACATCAAGATAAGAAAGTCGAAATTTCAGAATATTGCAGTTTCTAATTGTCGCATGTCATTTTGTCAAATAATAGTAGAATGAGCACTGTAACATGTATAGAGGGTGCTATTCCTATAAGAATGTGTACGCCATCCTGTAACTCAGAAAAAAAAAACATGGTGGACGTTTAGTTCTTTAGTGTAGGTGCAATCAGAGGCATGTGGAACAGTCACTTATGTTTAAAGGGTAAACCAGTTTTATGAATAGTTAGTTTTCACTTTTTCTCAACTTAGTGCGCTCTCAAAGTTGGTATATTTAATTTACAGTGGATGTGGGGGGTGCAGGAGGGCTTGCCCCCCTGCAAAAATGAGAGAAAAGAAAATAAGTGTACTGATTTGTTAATTAGGACCCGACCGTTTAATCTATTTTTGAGGTTGTTTTATTTTTACGCAGACTGGTGTGTGAGGTAGTTATTGAGTAATAGTTTTGTGTTGTGTTATGGAACTTAATTTTGAGTTTGGATGCATAAATTGACTGGGTTATGTGTTGCAAAGTTATAGGGTTGCAGGTTTTACGTTTGTTATAGTGTTATTGATGTTTTGGGTTTCGATGTTATGTGTTTCAGTGTTTTGAAGTTACGCTGTACTGCAATATAAATTTTCTTGTCTTGATGTTTAGTAGTTCAACCTTGTGGTTGTACAATAAAAGGAAGTAGATCCATATATATATATATATATATATATATATATATATATATATATATATATATATATATACATATATATACATATATACACATATGACTTTGAAACCCTTTGAAATGGGTAGCTGTTGTTATTTCCTCTTCTGTGATCCTCAATTTGGCAAAAAGGTCTTCTAAATTATAATGCCATACTTGAGATGTGCATTCCCTGCTGTTGCATGTCATGATGTCATACTGTATGGCAGCTGGGAAGGTACACAACATCCCTACATTCCCCAGTTTATTTGTACTATTTGTTACAGAGTTTGGATCTTGAGCCTAACATGTGTCATAGCAAACCTTCTGTGGTTATCAGCACATCAAATAGAACCTTCACTGGCACTAAATGAGGAAATATACAATGTGAAGAATTATCTCAAATGTCAGAACTTCACTCTGGTGACAAAAATAAGGTGTGGTGAGCCAGAGGCCTACCTCACCTCTCAATAGATAACATGGAAGTGTATCCAGAGTGGAGTTGGAGCAGGTTTCCTTGTGCAGTCATTAACAGAACTTAGAAAGAAAAACAAAAGTGAAGAAGACAATGAACAAAGTATTTCCTTCTGAGTCCATCCCTGAAATGGCTTCCTCCATTTTATATCTTTACCTGCTGTGCGATATCCATTGTTCACTTATGGATCATTTTGCTCCCATTGTCAGATAAGGGCAGCAGCCACCTCTTCAGGATAAATGCTGTGGTTCTAGTGTGGTTCTAGTGTTGACAGCCCCATACTGTAGCATCTGCTGATGTAGCGCAAGTTGTTAAGTTCCCCACAGAATACTCAGTGGATAAAGTCAAAGTGAGGGAGTACTATCTCCTCCCTACCTTGAGTTAAAGTGAGCTTTCCAGCGAGATTTGTTAGTCCTATGGTACCTTCCTGGCCTTCAAGTATTTTGGAACATTTATATTTATGGATTGTTTAGGTTCTAGTGGGATTTCCCTCATGGGCACAGAAGAGCGCCAATATGGAACTGGATATGGAGCTAGCGCCGGAAGACTGCTTTTGTAGTTACTGGCTGTAATGTGCATTTCTCCACAACCTGGATGCCCATTATCAGACCTCTAGCACCCACCTGCCATTGACTCATGACCATTTCTGTCATATGACACATGTTATGCCTTGCTAGAGCTAGGTGTGGTGAAGTGTATTCCTTTCCTTTAGCAGCCCCTCAAATGGTAATTCTGAGGACATTGAGCTTCTTGCTTCTGAGGTACACAAAGATAATGAAAGCTTCTTTCCCATCCCTAGAACATTCCTTCATATTATGCTTTGCAGAGAAATTCAGGCTTATGAGGTACTCCATGGACCAGCCTGTAGCACTCCTATTTTTTTTTGGGGGGGGGGGATGACAACATGGCAGTAGATGGCAACAAACCATGTCTATTTGTTTAATTCTATTTGTTTTGCTGTTAATCTTACATTTTGAGTTTCTTTAAAGTGTATTTTAAATGTTTTGTTTTGTTCCTGTTTATCCAAGCAGTTTGTCATGGCTGACTTTATCTATATCTGTTAGCAATTTTTTTCCATCAGCTTGTGGAAATGTCAGGATATCTTGTTAATGTATCTGCCTTTCACTGCCAGCCCATTATGTTATGCTCGTGAGAGGATTTCTTACATGCCAGAGTCATTTTAGTAATATCAAAATATGGTAGCAAAGTTATGGCAGAAGAGTTGCTTCTTTTTTTTGGACTGGATCCTTCTCTTCTGTATTGTGAATCACCTATCCAGTAGTGACTTGATTTTTCACTGTCATTCGTTGAGATGTATGTTGCAGCATCCAAACATAATTTGAGTGGATGCAGTCACTAATCATGTTGATTTTCAACTTTTTTGGCAAATTTGGAGTTTCTTCTCATGTCACTTCAGATATCATGAATCTGCCACCTTCAGCGTTTGTGTCATATACATCAACACTATTGTTTGGCAGCTGTCAAACATTGATGTCATCTGCTTTTCATGTAACTACAGCACACTCCATTTTATTATTTCATATGGCTGTGGTTTTTCTTCAATTATACTGCATTCAGTTTATTACTTTTGACCTTGTTTGAAATCATACATCCTTAAGTGTCTGTCATGTTTCTATTTTTTTGTTTGCCCTGGTATCTAAATGGATATGGCTGTACTTCTGAAGCTGTCATCGCACTATTGCTATAGATCATCTGGTGTTTTCTGAAGAAATTCAAAGACTAGAGTTTTTGTGCGATACTGACTTAATGAACCTGCCTGGGCTTTTAATGGTTTCCATTAATCCAGTTCTTAGTGTTACCTCATCAGACATTATTGTTCTTGGGTGCAGTTTTTCAGTCCTTTACTTTAAATTGACATCTTACAGTAGCTCTCGTTTTATATAGAGCTGATTAGAATTATTAACTTTAGTAAAGTAGAATTTTCATTTATTTATTTTTAGTTTATTTTCTATTTATTCTGTATTATTTTTAATTCTTTACGTGTATTTACCCATTTATTACTGTATTTTATTTAGTTTGTTCATTGGGCTTGACTCATCTGTTTTTTTTTTTTTATTATCTTTTAACACTTTTATAGTTACTGTATTATGTTTTCTGTTTATTTATGTATTCTAAAATGCTTAGGAAATAAGCACTATTTTTAAATTAAATTTGAAGCTGAATTGATGCCTCCTTCACTTCTCTGGAGTAAGTAACCCAGGTCACTTTACTGTGTGATATTTGCAATGCAGCATAGGTTCCAGACACTGCAATATCTGTCTATCTTGCTTGCAGATACGGAGTCCAAAGCTTTGAACAGGGTGGGTACAGGGTGATTTCCTTGGATTCTCTAGGTCCAGGGCCTTCAGTTATGTGCCTGTCCTACTCAGATGTAGGCTTCGTTTGTGGTCTAGACTTCAGGAAAGTTTTCAGCACTTCCTGATTTGGGGTTCAAGCAGTCTTTGGAAACAGCATTATGACAGCTTCTTCAATAGACTGTACTTATGTTATGGCTGGGGCATCAGAAACATTGATATGTCTGTACCAGATGGCATGACTTGGGCTGTCATCCTTTAAGGATTTGATGAGGTACACTGTTTTGGAGACTGCTTTCTAATGTTAGGTCTTTTGTGTAGTCTTTCTTATACTTCATCAAAGACTTGTAGAAGAGAAAATGGGTGTTGGCCATTACTTTCTGGCTCTGTGTACTTCATCTAGACAAGATCATTTCCCCATGAACACAGTCAGCCAAGCTTCAGGAGGTTATGCACCTCCAGCAAAGTCTCCAGTCTAAAAGACTTGACAGTAGACAGCCCTGCCTCTTAGAACTTCATGTAGGAATGTAGCTATCCAAGTTTGCCGTAGCCTAGCAGGCTCCATTTAAGGATTGATGGATTCTAGGTGAGGTTCCCAACATCCAGATCTTTGATTTGTTAGGTTATTCCCATTAATACCTACATTTAAAGACTAGTCATTCTTCATAACGCTCTTAGAAAAAGACTAGACTTACAAAAAGATGCTGTAAAGTCTGTTCCTCCATTGCAAAAAAAAAAAAAAAAAAAGAAAGCGATGTCTGTTCCTCTATTCTTGCCTATTCTTCTTTTGAAAAGGAATATGAGGTGTTGTCCCATTGTGAATGTCCACAATTTCAGTGAATATAACCATACAACAAATTCAATCAAGTGGCTCTTTAGGCACTAATGCTTATCTGTGCAAGGTATCTGAATGGTGTCAATGGACATGGTGGAAGTGTTTTGACACATTATCATCTGGGGGGGAGGGGGGTCTTCATACAAAGTTCCTTTCATTTCCTTTGGGCAGGCTTCACTCTAAATACAAATTGCTGCTATTTGATCTGATACCTGTGCCCATGGTACTTACCAAAGTTCTTGGCTAGAGTAACCAGGCCTTACATAAAAATGGACTTCAAATTATCTGGCTGGATGACTTATTTCTGATGACATCATCTAATGACTCATGGATAACATCCCTTTCTTGTGCCTTTCCATAGCTTCAAGCCTTATTGATTGCTATCAGTTCAGAGGAGACCTGCCATTTCCAAAATATGCAATTCGGTACATCAGGATGGGGTTGGATATTGCTCCATATATGGTCATTCCTTTGTGCAGATATATTCCAGGAGATCCTGGCCTTAGTTTCTTGGGTGAGCATTACGGGTTAGGTGGAAGCTCACATCTTGCAGTGCTACCTAGTTGCTGCCATTTTGACTGTCCCTTTCACCCACCTACATTTGAAGGTGTTTCAGTAGATAGTGAGGTTTTGGCAGTTACAGATTCAGCATGCCTTCACTGGCATTTGAATGATGACAGGCCCCTGCCATCTGGATCAAGAGAGGTGGACTGTCCCCAGCAATTTTAACTTGGGGTTATCTTTTATTTGGTTTAATCTACCAAAAAACTATTACAGTGAATGCTTTGCAGCTAAACTGAAAAGCCCACCTAGGCTCTTTCTTTGAGCACTGCAAGTTTTGTCCCCTGGAAAGGAGAACATCTAACCTTGCTTATTTTGAGAGTTGGGTCCTTAACCCTACAGTCTCTGGAGATTTAGATATGACAAGACCCTTAGCTGTTGTGATTGGACATTCAGACTATGGTGTCACATGTTAACAAGCATGGCAGCACAGAAGCATACCTCCTTGCAGATGGGAGCATCTGCTCTTAATCTGTAATATTTGGAGTCAGAATATGGAATGGCGGATTATAGACATGAGGTGATATGCTTCCAGCTCTTCAGGTGCCCTTAACAAAGTGTGAAACTGTAAACAGAAAATCTGACTGCAGGATTTCCATTCTCTTGGTCTGAATCTTGCAGAAGGCACTAAATTTCTGTTACATTTCCCCTTTTAAAGAAGCAAAAATTATTTATACATTGTGGTAGATATTTTGTAATTAATAGACTTGTTTACCCTAACTTTACCATCATTTCTTGGTATGATGACTTCTACGTTTGAAAATTCATGCACATGTATGCAATATTATATTATAAATGATCAATTTTCAGGAACTATCATCATATGTAGCTGGTTATTTCTATTGATTTTCTGTATGAGACAACATCAGTGGTCTCAATAGCTGATGAAGAACCTGCCTAACTCATCTTTTGGTGAGTGTTATCACAGTTGTGATGAATGCTCTGATCTGGAAAACATCTCTCTGAGTGTCTCTTAGGACACCTGTTTGGATATCTTTCCATACACTTCAGCAAATGTGGACATGTCCCAGACATATTTGCCTTGATCAGATCTCCTCAGTCCTCTGTTATTTGATATTTTCATGGTATGTGATTGGTGGCTCACATTTTCTGAAAACAATGGCTTTGGGTTGTTTCTGTTAGCAGTGCTATTGTACCATCACTGCACACCCTTCCTTTAAACCAGTTAGTATTTCAGACTGTTATTATACAATCTGTTTGACTCAATCTGTTTCAGTCTCCCATAAAATTGAGTTTTGAGTCTGATCTTTAAGAGACATTGAAAGAAACAAACAGGGAAATTCTTCCTTATACACTACATTCCCTTACCGGTGTAATTAGTGGTAAACCAACACATTGCAGTAGAGAATTCCTATCTTCTGGTAATATTAAATGAGACTCTACAAGACAGTCACTGGTATTGCTGTAAAACTTATTTATCATATGTTGTACAGTCTGCATTGCCCACTCAACATGACCATTAAATTGAATGTAGTTGGGACTAGACGCTGCTACATTGATCTCAGCACTAGCATATTGCAGGTTGTTAGATATACCAATATCTAGAATACAATGCTTTGAAAATATAGCTAGCAACATGGCCTTACATTAAAGTTCACCCATTCCTGTCTGTGAGAAACAAATACAATAAATTCCAGCATGTTGAATATATTGATCAATATTTCATTAATACTGCTATTTAAATTAAAACCCTTTGACTGGAGTAGAATAAAGTCATATTAAGCAAAGAAAAATACATTTTCCTAATTTCTCATTACATTTGGCAGATCCATGCAAACCATTCAGTGCAAACATCTTTAGTCTTTGTAACTACTGCAAAAGCACTTTACACAACAAATAGTATGCCTTTGATGTTTCTATATTATTATGTATATTATTATATTTCTCGTATATTTTTCTAAAGTGTTACTATATTACACAATGTAAAAAAAAAAACTTGCATCTATTTTAATTATCTTAGTTGCCTTTTTTCCAAGTTTGTGGCTGAAAAGAGTCAATTAATTAACATACCTGTCAATAAACTTATTATGTTGTAATTATATATTGCTAGGCTCAGTGAAACGTATTCAAGTATGTCATTTGCTTATCTTTTTGTCCTTTTATATCGAAAATGTATTTTTCACTATCATGTATATAACTTGCTTATCTTTTTATATTTTCTCTACTCGTTGAAAATGTTTTTTTTCCACTCTCATATGTGTTGATTGCTGATCTTTTTATCATCACTATGTTATTCTCTATTACTTGTTATGGAGCTTTTCTCCCCAGGTCTCTGCTGAAAATGGGTCCCTGGCCCAATCGGACCTGTAAATAAATAAATAAATAAATTACTGTTGATGCAAAGTGTGAGATCAGAGATGTACAGGATTAAGGATAGTGTTTTCCATCCCATCATTCACTATATATAGAGATGTGAGGGTATAACCCCCCCCAACATTATATACTACCAGCTCCTCAGATTTCCTTAACAAAGTGTGCAACTGCAAACAGGAAATCAGACTGCATGATTTCCATTCCGGTATTCTGAATTTCTTAGAAAGCACAAAACTTGTGTTTTGCTCCCTTTTTCAGAAGCAAAATTATTTATTCATTTTGGTAGATATTCTGCTATGAATAGACTTGTTTACTCTTACATTACCTTCATTTCTCAGAATGCTGACCTCTGTATTTGGAAATTGATACATGTGTATGTAATACCGTATTATAAATGATCAAATTGTATTGCTTTATTATTTCAGCAATTCAGTGTCATGGATCTAAATTACATGAACTATCACTATATGTAGCTGGCTGTTTTGTAGATCTTCTGTATGAGACAACATCAGTGGTCTCTATAACTTTACAACTAGAGCATACTATAACATACTTTTATAAACATTTTTGTGTTTTTAAAGGAGATCCACACCCACAGACCCAAAAACATGTTTATTTCATCGTGGTTTGGTGTTTCTTACATTTTAACACCACTCTGGGACATTTACAGGTTTTTGAATATTTTTATATGTAATTTCTGAGTCTGACCACGTGGGGTCTAACATCTTGAAATGATCCTGATTGTTTAGTTTGCCTCTAAGTATCCCACAATGCAGTGCTTGTCTTTAAAAAAATTACATCACACAGGCCTCTTTCTTCCTAAAGCTCCTATCATTGTATTGCTTTTACAGGCATACACTGCTGCCTTTCAGTCAGTTTTAAGTAACATTTCATGCTGTTCAATGACTACTTAAAACACAAACAGTACAAATGCCACCGAACAGTCTTCCAAAGTGCTTTTTACTGCTGCTGCTTTTTAGAATGGCTAAATTGCAGTCTTTTGTGAAGCCTGAATTGTACTACTTTGACTCATCTCCCATCCTCCATCACACATAACTTCCCTAGCTGTCAAAGTGCTTAGGGTAATTTGAGCTGTTATTAATGAATGTAGGAATCATGCTTTTTGACTTTTTGTGATCCAACACTTAATTAAAGACCCACAAGGTAGATGCCTAGATGTACATTTAGATGTTTGTGAGTTGAGATGGCAGTTGAGACTTGATGCCACAAGGTACCCAGGTATAAATGAAGCCATTAGTATATCCAGCATTTTAAAGTTAAAAAATATTTTGGGATAATTCTTTGTCCTTTAAGGTTTAGCATCTGGTTTTAATATGTTATATACATCTATTTACATTTTTACATCCATATTTTATGTAATTAATGATATATTTTAACAATTTGCTTTTATAATAACATAGGGGTTCACATAACGTACAGTTTTTAATATGGTATGTCTTTTTAAGAATAATTGATTTATTATACCAATTAAGTGTCATTGATTTATTATTTAAGGCTGGGGTTGTGTTTTTTGTACTTGTTCTAAAGAAGTCCCTTATCACTAAAGAGAAGAAAGCACTGAACGGATTTTCAGTAAAGCTGTTTATCTCTAGCTGCTCGTTTCCTCACTGTTGTGTTTAGGTTCTAAAGTTTATATTGACAGTCATTGTTGGAAAGTGCTAAGGGTAATTTGAGCTGTTACCTGCTGTGCTTGACAGCTCGCAGCAGGAGACAACTCATGTATTCTTTCCTTGTTCTATCCTTTACTTTCTGTATGGGTAGGGGAAGGACCAGATAGCTGTGACATCACAGCATGGGTGGGTTTTTAGAACAGTCATGGTGATGTCAGTTTGGGGAAGAAATTTGCCTAAAAACTACCTGTATTCATTGGCCTTGATGACATCATTGAATTGGAGACTGCAGCAAGCTGTTCAAGGGAGGGATAAACGTTTTTTTGAATGTGAAACCACCACAGTACAGTGAGGTACTATTCTAGTGGAGAGAAACAGTTAATTTAAAATATTTTAAATACTGTATTGTTTATTTATAGCAGAGACTGTAAATAGGGATAAAAGGGACAGAGAAGTTGAGCATTTAATAATAGAATCCTGTTGTTGCCCTTTAACTACATCAGGACTTAAGGGCTTGTTCTGATGAATTGGGAGTGGACCAACATTGCCACATCTTAAAGCAATGGATACAGTAGAGTTTTCATTGCATTATTCATACCTAGATGCATAAAAGCAGCTAACTTCTCTACTTTTGGAAATTGTGATAAATATGAGGTGAGCACAGATTGGTATATATTCTTTTGATACTGAAACAAATGTGTACCGATAATGTTACTTGTATGGGATTACTGTTGTGATAGTCCTTACAAAGAATACAGTTGTTGCTGTAGTTTTACAGACATTACTGACCAGAATAATAAATCAAAAGCTTTTGTTTTACATATGACTTTGTACAGATAAGACTTGTATTCTTGATACCATTTTATTCTGTAGCTGATTTGGCATTATCAGTTCATCTGCTTTAAACATGATCTTGTATGCAACTAATCTCTTCTCTGAATAAAAGGTAAGACTGCATTTCTTTACTTGTCAGTTTGTTCTGGTCAGGCCTTTAAAGCAATGTCTTAAAGCATTTACATTTTGGGTCTTCCTCAGTACATTAATGAAACTCTTTAATCTTCTGTTCTGCTGTTAGCAGTCACATTATAATAAAATTAACTTCTGGTTTAGCTCCAAGAAAATGTTACTGCTCTTATAAGTAGGAATTACTTGTCATATCTACTTTGTGCATCTCTTTTCTTGGGTTATATCTTGGTGTTGTCACATTTCTGTAAACACAGTGATGTACATTTTGCCTTGTGCAAATACTTCTTAAATATCATATGCAGTGATGCCTTAGTGGTTAAGGTCTTCACCTCCCATGTGCAAGGTACAAGGTTCGATCCTGACCTTCGACCAATGCTTGTTTGGAGTTTGTATGTTCTCTCTGTGTCTCCATGGGGTTCTCCCATGTCCAAAAAATATCCTGAGTGTTTCCATCTCAAACTCACCAATGAATGACTCTACATGGTACCCTATAGGGGGAAGAGTTGTACAGACCAACCGCTTTGGGCATCTACTGTGGTGCACAGTATCCTCAAGATAGGAGAATATGGATCAAAGACTGCGTGCTGTGGCAAAGCTAGCCACTCTATGGTGTAAAATATGGCTCTAGGTGATTCGGTCATGTTGACTAATGTCGCCAAAAATGGGCATGGGTAGTTACTGGTGATAAGTGGGTTGAGGACTCGGCCTACTCTGACCCATGCCAGGGACCCGTGCTAACAGTGGGAGGGGTATATGTGCCCCTATTGACCAGTGTGTGCCCACCATGCAGCCCTGGGTCAATAAGCTACTGGCTGGCTGGTGTCAAGTTGCCCAGCCTGGGTTACCTGGGATAGCTCTGTTGAGTGAAAGCTGGACATAAAACCAACCCATCTGACAAACATGAACTGAGAATTGCTATGCTTAATGTAGGTTCACTGACAGGACGTAGCTTAGAAGTGGATGACATGATGATACGGAGGAGGCTGGACATTCTATGTATCCAAGAGATGAGATGGAAAGGCAGTACAGCAAAGCCACTTGGCTTGGAATCCAGATTCTACTACTCAGGGGGAGGGCAGGCTAGAAATGGAGTAGGAATTGTGGTGAGAGAGAGGCTTCAGAAGGCAGTAAGGAATATCATCAGAATTAATGACAGACTAATGGCAGTCAGACTCCAGTGTAATGATAGGACAGTATTCATAATCTCAGCCTATGCCCCACAGCAGGGTTGTGATAGTGAGGAAAATAGTGCATTCAGACAGCAGTTGCAGGACCTACTAGATAAAGTAGGACAACATGAATTGGTGTTGATAATGGGTGACTTGAATGCACATATCAGGACAGACAGAACAGGCTATGAGGACTGCATAGGCCCACATGGGTGGGCAACAGGAATAAAGAAGGAGAAGCCATTCTAGACTTCTGTCTGGAAAATGGCTTGATAGTAGCCAACACATGGTTCAGAAAGAGAGACAGTCACAAGATCACATACAAGAGTAGTCAACATGCAACTCAGGTAGACTTCCTCCTAGTAAGGAAAAGGCACCAGGGTAGAATCCATGATTGCAAAGTCATCCCCAGTGAAACAGTCGTCCGACAGCATAAACCACTTGTTGCCACAATCAGCTGCAAGTAGTGGTCAGAGAAGGCTCTAAGGTCAACAGAGACCTGTCTGAAGACATGGAAGTTGACAGGAGACAAAGTACAACAGTTTAAGGAATTACTCAGGGCTCTAGAACCCCAAGAAGAGGAGGAAATAGGTGGAGTTGAAGAAGAATGGCAGCACCTAAAAACAGCATGTGTTAGGACTATGTGGCCAAGCCAGTTATGGAAATAAGGAATATAAGGAAAGCTGGTGGTGGAATGCAGATGTCCAGGAAGTTATCAAAAGAAAGAAGGCATGCAGAAAGAAGTGGGAGAAAGAAAAGACTGACCAGCTAGGAAGGACTACTGGTTGGCTAACAAAGAAGCTAAGAAAGAAGTTGCAATAGCAAAGAATGGGGCATCAGAGGCACTGTACCAACTTCCGGAAAGTGACTCAGTAAAGGGCACAAAGAAACTATATCAGGTTTCAATGCAAAGAAAGAAAGATAAAGAAGATAGTCAGACACCCTTCATAAGGGATGCCAGCAACAACCTGCTCACCAACCCAGAGGACATGAAAGGCAGATGGAAGGAGTATTTCCAGCAGCTTCTGAATGAAGAAAACTCTACAGAAGCTGTACTGCTCCAGAAACAGCCTATGATGAGAGAAGAAGTGGAGTCCAACTTAGAAGAAGTAAGAACAGCACTAAGGAAAATGAAGTCAGGGAAGGCAGCAGGCTCAGATGAGGTCACAGCAGATTTGATAAAGATGCTGGATGAGGTAGGGGAGAAAAGGCTCCTTGGGGTACTAATACCAGTGTGGAGAGAAGGGCGTATCCCAGATGACTGGAAAATAAATATATTCATGCCAATGTACAAGAACAAAGGAGACATCCACTACTTTGGGCAATACAGAGGCATCAAACTCCTATCACATTGCATGAAAGTTCTGGAGAGGGTGATTGATAAATGGATACGCAGAGTAGAAGAATGTAAGATGGGAGATGAGCAGTTTGGATTCAGATCAGGATGCAGCACAACTGACCCTATGTTTGCAGTGAGACAGATACTTGAGAAGAAGCTAGAGATGAGGAGAGTCCAACTGGGCATTCCTAGACTTGGAGAAATCATATGACAAGTTCCGAAGAAAGCTGATCTGGGCAGTACTGCTGCAGTTTGAAGTCCCAGAAACATTGGTAGAATTAGTGCAGACTATGTACAAGAACCCAAATGACTCAAGTACGAATTGTGTTCGGCCTCAGAGATGGGTTCCCAATGGGAGTGGGTGTACATCAGGGTTTAGCTCTGACCCCACTGCTGTTCATACTGGTGATGGACTACATTAGCAAACAGGTTGGAGGGGACAGATCAACAAAGCTACTGTATGCAGACAATGTAGCAGTACAGGCAGACTCTGAGCTAGAACTTAGAAAAGGATAGGAGAATGGAATGCAAATCTGAAGGCACACGGGATGAAACTAAGCACAGATAAGACAGTGGTCATGGCAGCAAATTGGGGAAATCAGAAGAAGCTGAGAATAGAGATAGAAGGGAAGATAGTGGAACAGGTAAACAGCTTCAAGTATCTGGGAGGGGTAGTTGAGGAGAAGGGTAATCTGAATGAAGAGGTTAAAGCTAGAATCAGAGGGGCTGCAGCCAATTGGCATAGAGTATCAGGTGTAGCCTATGGCAGAAGAATGTCAAAGAAGCTGAAAAGTTAGGTGTACAAGACAGTGGTGCAACCGGTACTACTGTATGGTACAGAAACCTGGGCAGTAAAGGCAGAACAGTTGAAGAAGCTAGAGATGATGGAAATGAAGTGCCTGAGAAAGGTGGTAGGATGCACACTGTGGGACAGATGAAGAAATGAGGACATAAGGACAGAAGCCAAATTAGCTCCAATTGCAGGAAAGATCAAAGAGAACAGATTACGGTGGTTTGGGCACATGTAGAAAAACAGAAGACAATCTGGTGAGGAAGATTTGGGACAGACAGGAAGAAGGTAAGAGGAAGTGAGAACGTCCAGCAAAGAGGTGGATGGATTGTGTGAAAGAAGATCTGCGGCAGTCAGGCATGAGTGTTGAAGAAGGCAGGAGCATGGCACTGAATCGAGAGAGTTGGTGACAGTTAACATGATACCCCGACCTCATGTAGAAAAAATGGGAAAAAGGGACTGATGATGTTGATGATTACTATTTCACATCTTCATATATATACTGATTAAACCTTCCACAAGTACATAGCGTGACTAGTAGGTCTTTTACTGATTTTTTTCTGTCTAGGCATAGTTTTTCAGACATTCAGTGCACATAAGTTCATAAGAGGGTACTAGGCTAATGGCTCTAGGGCCTTTTACAAGCCTAGCCATGTAATAACCCAAGTCCCCTTATTGACTATAGTTAGATGGTCATTGTTAGCAAAGTGATACTGTGATCAGCACCAACTTCCCCTGTACATGAGGGATATAGGTGCCACCCCCAGGGTAAATTTACGGTCACCCATTCACTTGTCAAGGTTGCGCTTGAACTGGATCATTGAAGAGCTCTGCTTTACTTGGAATGGGAACTTATTCCAGAAGAGTGTCTGTCCAGCATGCTTTGTTAATGTCGCAGACTAGGTTCAGATCCCTGGAGCGAGTTATTCTTGTCCCGTTTGATTTGCAGATATACAGCATTTCCATTAGGGCAGGGTCCAAGACTGCTCTGTAGGCCATGCACAGGTCACCTCTCAGCAGCCTGTATGATACAGAGTACAGTGGCACGGCTTTCCGTCTTTCCATGTATGTCATGTTTTGGAGGCCCTGAATTCTCTTGGTTAGAAACCTCTGTGGTCTCTCCAGTTGCTGCAGGTGTCTGGTGAAGTACATACAGAAGGAAGCATTGCACTCAGTTAGTGGTCTGATAAGGGTTGAGTACAGTGGAGTATAACCTCCTTGGTCTTGGATGCGATGCCCTTATTTATGAGATCTACAATGTAGAATGCTTTTCTTACCACGATGGACACATGGTGACTGAAGTTTAGATTGCTATCAATCTGTGCTCTCAAGTCTCACACCACTGAGTTTGAGCCTAGAGGAGTGCAATCTATATCATAATTAGCAGGGGCTACTTCTTTGCCAAAGGGGATAATGATTCTTTTTTTGCATTAAGTTTTAGTCTGTGAGTTTGGCACCAATCATTTGTCTGTGTCAGCCCTTTCTGTAGTATGTTAACATTGTTGGGGGACTCTGTGATTGCGCCCAGTTTTTAGTCATCTGCAAACTTGGTAAGCCACAGGCCCCCTACCTTCACCTGGATGTCAGAGAAATAGATTCCAAACAATAGAGGGCCCAGCTCAGATTCTTGTGGTACCCCACTGGTAAATGGTCTACTGGTGGAGGTGGACTCCCCAACTTTGACAGTGTGCATTCTGTTGGTAAGCCAGTTTGCTACCCATCTAGTAATGTATGGGTTCATCCCCACCTGGGAGAGTTTCTCTATGATATCTGAATGGGGGATTGTCAAAGGCCTTGGCTAAATCAAGATAGGCAGTATGTACTGTTTTGTCCTGATCCAGGGCTTTGGTGACATTCTCAAAGAAGTTCACTAGGCTTCATAAGCAAGATCTACACTTGACGAAAACAAACTGGGTCAAGTCAAGGGTTTGAAGGTTGCCTATATCCTTGTGGATAATGTCTGTGATGATTCTTTCCATGGCCTTGAAGATAAGGCTGGTTAGGCTTATGGGTCGATAGTTCCTAGGGTCAGTTGGTGGACAAAGCCAGTTCTCAGGCTATGGTTAAAGACAGTGCCGAGTGGTTCTGCTAGATCTTGTTTTAGATTGTTTAGTAAGCAAACTGGGATGTTATCTGGTCCCATAGATGCCATGTTTTGGCCTTGGAGAGTCCTTGTATGACCTGTTCTTTGGAGATACTCAGTAGAGGACTAGTGTCAGGAATGCTTTGGGGCTATGTCTGGTGGAGACAGAGGGGGGAAATTATAGACAAATCTGCCAGCTAGCAGGTTGGCAATTTCCTTAGGTTCAGTGTGAGTGGTACCATCCACAATATGTTTGGCACACAGCTGGACATTCCCTTTTATGTTCTGGATATAGCTAAAGAATGCCTTATGATTGTCTTTAGCTAGGAATGCTAATTTAGACTTGTAGCTAGCCTTATAGGACTTAGAAATATATTCGATTTGCTTATTCAAGCTGTGGAGGATATTCTTCCTCTGTTGTGTAACTTCCCTCCTGTTCTTAGACATCAGTTTTCTTCTTTTGTTGTATAGCTTATTTATACTTACAGTCTATCAGGGTGGCCTGTTTTTTCTGGAAGACTTAGTTTTGTTCTTGTTGGGTACAGCTGAGTCAATGCATTTGTTTAAGTGGCTGTATAGAACAAAATCCAAGTAAGTTCAAGGCAAGCAGGTAGACTGGACTCCAGATGTAACTTGAAATCAAAATAAATGTATTTGTATAAAGCACTTTTCGTCCAATTCTATACATGAACTTCTTCAGATACACTGTTACTAAAGAAAACGGTGCTTATGGGGGTATTTTAAGCACCATTTTCTTTAGTAATATTGTATCTGAAGAAGTTCATGTATAGAACTGGACAAAAAGCGCTTTGTACAAATAAATTTATTTTGATTTAAAGTTACATCTGGAGTCCAGTCTACCTGCTTACCTGGAACTTACTTGGATTTTGTTCATCAGTCTGCTTTTTGCAGTTGTTTATCTAAGTGGCTGTATAGGGCATTTGTGTACTCCTCTGCATAGGAGTCATTGTTGGCTATGTTGGCAGAGGACTTGAAACTTTTTATGCCATCTCTTAGTAGGCAATACTCTGCTTTGGAGAAATTTTTCATTTTTTTTACTTCTGTGGGGGTGTCAGGCAGATTTATAGCCTGACCTTACCAGGGAAGACAACACATACAGTGTAGTGCAGTGACCCCCCCCCCACATGTTGATGAGCACTAGGTCCAGGACATTTGAGCCCCTTGTGGAGGTGCAGACCAACTGTTCCAGGGCATTTGTGTTAACAAAGTCCGGAAACCTTGTAGCGATCATATTTGTGCTCATGTAAGTCACCCAATCAGTGGAAAGATAGTTGAAATCTCCCATGACCAAGTTGTTTGGCTGTCTACTGAACAGCACTAGCAAGTACAGGTAGCCGGTGTGCTTCTCCTGGTTCATGGTAGGGGACCTGTAGCTAGCAACAGTGTGTAAGGGTATTTTACTATAGTCAATTGGACCTGGAGTAGCTCAAGAGAGTCGTATTGTTTCACCAGTCTGTGGTGTATTTGGATTTAACGAAGATGGATACACCTCCACCTCTGGTTCTTTCACACTTGTTTTAGGCTCTGAACATGTGAAAGGCATTATGGCCTTATATGGCCAGGGTGCTCTCAGTGGCCTTGAATCAAGTCTCAGTGACTGCATAAACGTCAGCATATTCCAAGGTGAGGAGTGCTTCCAGGGAGTGCAGTTTACATTTTAAGCTCCTAGCATTAAGCAACATGATCTTGAGTTTGTCTTTAATGGATTTCTTTACATCAGAAGTTTTGATGTTTGGACATTGCCTAAAAAAGGCACTATGGGGGAATCAAGTGTCTTTGCCAATATCCAAAAGCCTTGAGGAGACAAGTGAAGGCCATCTCTGGCAAAGCAGTGTGTCTTCCCAGGCAGATAGATATTGGATCCCCCTGGAGTGACACCAGAAGCTAAGCCAATTACTGAAATCAATAATTTTCTGTCCGTATTGTGGCATCATCCTAGGTGAAGGTAGAATGCTGTTTAGGGCTAGGGACGTACCTGCCTGGGACACATAAGCTGAGAGTTCGGTCATGTCTCTCTTCATATAGTCAGGAGAAGTATGTCTCAAGTTACTCACACCAACATGTACTATGACAGAGTCATAACAGTACTTGTTGCTGAGAGACTTGAGTGTGTGCATGATTTGACAGATCCTGGCATGTGACAGGCACCTGACTTGTGACCGTCTCATTGTTCATCCTGGTGAGGGGGACATCTGTGTGTCTCACTATTGAGGCACCTATGACCAGAATATTAAGTTTTGCGGTGTTTTGCCTTAGGTGCTTAATTGTTGAGATACTGATATGTGTGTTGTTATGTGTAGTGCTGGATTCTGTTTGTGTACCAGTATATGTATGTTGTTTGCGCTTGGGAGGCCTCTTGTCTTTTGGTAGGCTCTTAGTGAGTACCTCCACATATGTGGGTTTATGTGTCTTGACCTAATCTTGTGTGAGATGGAAGTTGTATGTGCTGGCAACCTGTTGAATGTCTTCTTTATTGTTATGTGAGAAGACTGATTCTAATTTCATGGTATAGTTACATCTCTTACATGCTGTGTTTGTTTGCTTCAGGAGCAAGTGTTTGTTAGTACACATGAGAGAATTACTACATTGCCTCAGGATGCCCATGTCAATCAGGTTGGCCGGAGAAATGGTGGGAAACTGTCTGTCCATTATGGCAGGTGTATATTGTAGTAACTAGTGGGAATGGGCTAGAATACCACTAGATGGACTAGGGTTTGCTTGTGAGACTAACAAAGGTGGCTATTCTGTGGAGAGCCAAGGGTGGAAGACTGCGTCAATGCCTCATAATGTGCAACTGAGTTGCTCCCTAGGTAACAGTGCACAACTGCGTTGCACACAGAGAGGCAGTTGAGCTAAGGAGGATTCTCTAGCAGATATCAAGGGAAAATTGTGTTTCTAAGAGTTTTTGTTTCTACACAACAGAGCTAAACCCTGCAGCATGGTGCACATGTACGCACAAACATGGGGCTTAAGCATAAGCGAAGCTAAACAGTTTTAACACAAATTAAACAATAGGAAAGCCCAAAACTGAGCCTTTTTCCAGCAATCCCCAACTCAGATGGGTCCTGCGCTACATATTTCTGCCACAAAGGTGCAGGAGGGCCTTCTTAATGTAGGATGGCTGGTTTTAGTGCTCAAGTAATACCAAACAGCCTAAATTCAGCAAATTTGATTCTAGCCTGTGTGAAGAAATACAGAAGTACTAGAAATTCAAAGTGCAGAAAAAACAGTCACAGCAGTAAAAACAGCAAAAATGAAACAGCAATTAAGCAAAAGCTTCTGGCAAGTCAAATGATCTAGTACATATCTGGAAATGGTCTTGTATTTCTTATTCTTATATTCAAGGTAAGAAAAATGTGAATCAATGAAACCATCTGATGACCTAAGTAAGCAATTTTTGCACAAAATACTTCAGTTTGTTTTATTTCAGATTTGGTACTTTGAAAAATTGAGCAGACAATGCATTACACTCTGTTCCTTTAATTTGAACATCACATTTGATTTATTAAGATTGAGCTTCTCTACCCAGATCTAAGAGTGATTCTCCTGAGTCATATCGTTTGCATTATATTCTTGCAATTTATATGCAATGTGCACTGTCTCAACACTTATTCTGTTCACAAGTCATTTTCATTACATTGTTTCACCAAATATTTTTTTCAGTTATAAATTCATTTCTTAGTTTTACACACTTAAGCAAAATTATTTATTTTGTCATAGCTTCTACTCAAATGAATAAGCACAGTTTTTTCATGGTGTCATGCTTAAAACCACACTTCTTGCAGAACTTAACACATTTTCCACCTTTTTATGTCTCTTATGACTGCCAAGATTCATTTTTAGTCTATTTTTGCCCAACTTGTCTCCATTCTAATATGTAAGTTAATATACTTCAAATCTTCACCACATGCTCTCTAAATGTCTGTTATTCTAACAAATTTGCTTCTTGTAGCAGTCTGTCACTTGATAATTTTAAGAACCACATATGATTTGTTTCTCTAAAAAGTCATCTGACTCACCAGACTTGCAGACTTTTGCTTAGTTCTTTAATTCTTTAATATAACCAGAAATATTTTATATGGGAACTTGTGTTATTGTGAAGAAGAACAAATTGCAGATTTTTTTCCTCTGCTCACAGTACCTTTGATAAGTCTGTCTCATCATCAGCTAGATGTAAGAGTGGGCCACAGTTCATTACATAGCCTTAATATTGGCATATTCTGGAGAATCTTGTGTTCTGTCAGACAGCATGACTCAGAACTCAGATATCTTTCTGGAATTTAAGATTCAGTAGAAAGGTACTCAGGCTATCTTCAAGAAGAGATTTATTCCGGAAAATAACTTTGCTACCTGAAACAATGCAGTGCTAACCAAATATATTTTATGTAACAGCACTGTGTGGATTGGGAGTAAAATATATGCTTAGTAGGAGGTGAATGATTCCTTTATGCATTCTCCATGTCCAGTGTGCCTTATCTATTGTCTTTTGTTGAAGTTCTACATAGAAATAACAAGGCATTTTGTTTTGTTTTTTTTTTTGTTTGTTTTTTTATTAAACACTAGTATAGAGTAGATTGGTTGCAGTTCATTTAAGTCTTGGCCTTTTCATAAATTATTCCATTCCAAGGCTTTGGGCTCTGGTACTGTGACAAAGACAACCACCTCCATTTGAAAGCAGGGCTGCTGCAGTATTTTTTGCTTATCGATTGACTCTGTTCAGGTAGTTTTCAGAGGTACTGGTGGCTGCCAGGAAGACTTCTACTCAGGTCACCTATAAACAAAGTTCTCTGTTACAACCAAGGGATATCCTTTTCCTGCCCAGTCTGTCAAACAGAAAGTTTACCTGGTAAACTATAGGTACCTTTGTGATATTGTTCTTATTCACTCCACTGCCAAGTAGCTTATTTCATCCATTTCAGAATGAATTGATTTGGTTGAAATTAAAATATTGGCTCAGTATAAAGTGGAAAAACACTGTATGAGGAGGTCCTTCACCTTTGAGATCCAATGAAGAATCCATCTCTGCATTGGGACATGAACATAATAACTGACATAGTTAATATCGTCCCTTTAGGAAAGCTGGTTTGGTGGAATGCTAGTTTGTATCCTGCAGTCTGCTCTTTCTGACTTCCATCAGCCAAGTAGATTTTTCATCTCCTGGCTATTATGTTCAAAGAGAGTGATCTTGTTTTCCACAAGGAAAGGATTTTCTCCTGGTTGAATTATTTTTCTACTCAAAAACATTTTCCTGTGCTATCATCAATAAGCAGATCCATTCATCTCCCAATCTTCTTTCTGGATGCTAAAATGAGGAAGAATGTTTCTCCCATACCCTGTGTGTGTTGACAACCTCTTAGGTTTCGTCTGCCTTCCCTGGTTCCCTAAGCACAGACAAATGAATTAAATATTTTCTTTACTCAAGGTAAGAAGGGTTTTGGTGTTACCATATAGATCCAATCCAAGAGAAATGCTGACAGCAACATCTTTTGTCACTAGAAGGCTAATAATCCCTTGGCTACAGTAATAACAGGACAGGCCTCCAAGGTGTGGTTTCTTGTGTCATGTTTCAGGAGGCAGACATTTATACCAGGGCGAGTGTTTTTATAGTTCATGTCTCCATTTCATAGGCATGGTGTTTGACTGCCTGAAGATCTTCTCTGTCCTCTTCCATCCCTTTTAGAGTTTTTAGAGCTCAGCTAAGGATTCAAAATATATGTGGGAAGTAGCTGTATCATCTGATCATAGATTTGAACCATCTTCATCCTGGGTAAATTATTCCCACAGCAGCAAGCTATCTTTATTCTCGTCAAGTGTTTTATCTTAAGCAATGTGCAGTCAGATTTAATATAAACTAAATGTAAAATGAAGAAGAAGAAGACAGGAACAACTCTGACATCAGGTTAATTCTGGTTGAAGGATATGTGATAGATATACTTTTACATCTGGATACTTTTACTTCCAGATAATGGCCAAGGCTCTTGCCACCCCTACAGTGCCTTTTTTAGGCTGTGTTCCAAAGACCAAATTACCACCATAACAGCTACAAACAAATGCAATCTGAGGGTCATGCTGCTCAATGCTAAAAGTCTAAATCTCAAAATGCACTCACTCTAAGTATGCCTTAAAATGGAGAACATCGACATTTGTGCTGTAACAGAGACTCGGTTCAAAGCAGCAGAAAGCACCCCTGCACTACCAGGCTATAACTCATTCCACACCTTTCACCCCCAGAACTTGGACCGAAGATCCAAAGGAGGTGGTGTTTCTATATTCATAAAGGATGTGCACACCTCCAGACTGGTAGCCCAACATAATGCGTCAGAGATACTTCAGGTGCAGCTAACATTGGGTAAAACAGAGATTAAGGTCGTGGCCTGCTATAGGCCCCCAACCATGTCACAAGACTCACACTCCATGTTCCTAAGCATCCCTGGAGAATATTAGGTTCCAACCTAACAATCTCATACTGGGCAACTTCAACTACCCCTCCATTAACTGGGAAAACTACTCATGTACCAATACACTTGCCCAACATTTCCTGGAATTCATTACTTCCAATGCCCTGGACCAGCTCGTTCTTATCACCACTAGAGTTAGCAATATCCTTAACCTGGTCAATACTAACATGGGTGACCATTGCTCTACACTAATAGTCAACTCCTCCATGGTTAGATCCGACCACAAACTAATCACCTTGGAAATCTACATCCCACCCACCCGCCACCCCCTGCAAAGATAACCGCCATGAAAAAGTTCTCCAAAGCTAACTTTGGGCTCCTAAAAACAGAAGTGGCTAACTTCACGGCACCCATGCAAATGGAGAATAGTTGCATGACTGCCGAATCATACACCAATGCACTGTACATACACATCCACAAATGCATGGATCTCTCCATGCTCAATAGAACCAAGATGCTTTCCTCCAAAAAATGGAAGCCAATCTGGAGGTCCACTGCCATAAACAAACTCTACAACAGAAGGAAGAAACTGAGGCGGAATAAGGTTAAGTCCCAAGACTGGAAAAACTCCCTTATCAGCCTCAACAAAAAGTTGAGATCCCTCATCAAATCCTCTAAAGCTAGCTATGAAAACAGAATTGTAGCAGATAGTAAAGACAACCACAAGGCCTTCTATAGTTATGTAAAGAATCTCCATGGCAATACCCAGATTTGTTCTGAGCTACTGCACAATGGTACTTCCTATACCAAGCCAACAGATATTTCCAATATACTGGCTGACAGATTCAGTGCCAACATTACCCCCCCCCCCCAAAGGACCAATCACAATACCATTAGATTTCCATGCACCCAGTATTATTGCTGCACAGGTTAAAACAGCATTGTCCAATGCCATAAATACAGCTTCTATGGGACCTGATAATATCCCTGGCTGTGTTCTACATGAATTACAGAGTGAACTGGCACTACAACTGTGTGCCCTGTTCAATCACAGCCTCACCTCAGGCTTTGTCCTTGCCAAATGGTGCACTGTTAAAGTCATCCCTCTCCACAAAGGAGAAGTGACTACAGACCCTGGGAACTATCGCCCCATTAGCCTGACCAGTCTGATATGCAAAGCTATGGAATGCATCATCATGGACCTAATAAACAAGGATATAGGGAATCTCCAAACTCTGGATCCCACACAGTTTGGTTTTGTGAAGGGAAGATCATGCCTGCTCAACCTGGTTGACTTCTCTGAGTCAGTCAGCAGAGCTGTGAATGAAGGCAAGGTGGTTCATACAGCCTACCTTGATCTGGCCAAGGCCTTTGATACCATTCCCCACTCAGGAATCATAGAAAAACTCAGTAAGCTAGGCATCAACCCCTATATCACTAGGTGGGTTGCAAACTGGTTCACAGACAGAACTCACAGTGTGAAAGTAGCTGACACTAAGTCAGACTGGTGACCAGTCAGGAGTGGAGTCCCACAGGGTTCGGTCCTGGGTCCTCTCCTGTTTGGTATCTACTTCTCTGAAGACCAGGCCAACATGAAGGGACTCTGGCTGACAAAGTTCACAAACGATTGCAAGTTGGGAGCTATTATTAACTCCCCAAGTGATGCTGACATCCTGCAGAAAGGCCTCACTGAGACCAACAACTGTTGTCAGAACCATGACCTTAAGCTCAATGCCAAAAATGTGTCATCATCCCCTTTGGGAAAAACTTGTTTCCCATGAATTTCCACATCAATGTTAGTCCACTGAACACAGAAGCATGATAAGAGATCCGGGAACACAGGTTGACAGCAACCTGTCTTTTGACCACCACATTGCCACTGTGGTCAGAAAGTCCTTCTATGTGGCACATCTCATTACTAAGGGGTTTGCATCCAGGAAGAAAGAGGTCATTGTCTCCCTCTACTCTTCCCTCATTAGGCTAATTTTATTTATTTTATTTTATTTTTATTTTACATTTGTTGACCGGGCTAGTCTGGCTGGATATATGTCCATTTTCAGTAGAGGCCCGAGGAGAAAAGCTCCACTATATGTACTAGTAAATAACATAAAACAGCACAGTAAGAGACAAATATAAAAATCAAACAAACTATTCCAATGTAGCATAGTGACAGTACAGAAGCAATTTAACAGGTAAAAAAATACAGCTAGGATCGCTAATTCCATATTCTTTGCAGAAGCAGGAATTGTAAAAGATAATAAAAATAATAATAAGTAACAGAGTTTATACAATATTTACAGAATTAACAATTATGATAAACATTTGTGCCAGGCTATAGTTTTAAGTACCAGATTTGCACAGCAGGAAGCAACATACAGGTTTAAATAATAGATGAGATGACAGGTTGCAGTAATATATCTAGTGTAAAGAGAAAGTGACATTATAGGAATAGGAATATCCAAGTGGATGCTAGGTGAGCTACAGAGGAGGGGTAGTACTAGTGGGTGAGACAAGTAGAAGAGATGGATGTATAACAACAGGTAATGGAGAGAACCATAATGAAAGTTGGATGCTGTGGTCAGTCAGGATTTAAGCAAGGGCAAAGCCAGTGTGATGTGAAATAGTTCTTTAATTGTTTCTTGAAAAGTTGTGATGAGCCATTGATGATAATCATTGAGTACAATACCCCATTTGGCATGAACCTCACTAGACACCTGCAACAACTGGAGAGGCTGCAAAAGTATCTCACAAAGATGATCCTAGGCCTTAAACACTTGTCCTATATGGACAGACTCAAAAAACTCCAACTATTTTCTGTCTCATATCGCCTACTTAGAGGTGATCTCTGCTTGACTTACAAAGTGATGTCTGACCTAGCTCTGTTAGAAATGCTACATCTAAAGAAATCCCCATCCCTCCACACCACATACTCCAGAGACCTCAACCTCATTACCACAATCAACAGAACATGCTGGAGGGACAGGTTCATAATCCAGAGACTGCCCATGCTCTGGAATAGACTTCCCATACATGTCATGCAGAGCACCTCACTGGCCCTCTTCAAGAGAAATCTTGATGAGTGGATGGGAAATAGACAATTCACTCCGGGGATCACTCCAGTGGCTTTACTCGACAGAGGCACTGGGAACTAATGTCAGGTGGTACGATGCCAGGGTAATCCTATGGGCTAGGCCTGTAAAGGCTCCAGGGCCATTAGCCTAGTACACACCTATGAACCTATTTGCAGTTTTTGGAGATTTTGCTGAAAAAAATGAATCATTGAAGGCAGTCACTTTTGGAAGGAAGGAATTTCTCTACCATTGAAGTGCAGTGATTTATGATGACCATATTTACTGTGCAGGTACATAGATATAGCTTGTGCATATAGAATTTTGAACCCCCCCCCCCCTTTACAAAAAAAAAAAAACAGTTTTTACATTCATGTAAATGTAGTTTTGACCTCATATTCTGAATTGTGCATAAGTAACTGTCCATTTGTCTTATATTCTGGATCAATTAATTCAAACTCAGTAAAATTACAGGCAATTAGATGTTAAAACATTCTTTGTACAATGAATGCAGAACCTCCTGCAAATAAATTTATCATTTTATATAACTTTGACATTTTCTGTGCTCTCTTGCAGGTGCAGGTTTATCTACCTTATAAAAGTATGGGGTGTCAAATGAGTGCCCATGGAGCATGTTTGCCCTGGTGCACAGGTGTATGTATAACCCAGAGTATTTATTTATTTATTTTATTTTACATTTGTTAACCGGGAGTGTCTGACTGAGCTGAAAAGGCCCTTTTTCAGCAAAGGCCCAGGGAGAAAAGCTCCACAAAGAAAAATTACAGACACATTTCGTTATTTAGACATGATCCGCATACACACAAATTACAGGAGACATGTTTTTACAGTGGTATGCGGCACATAAACAGTTACAGTGGAGAGAACAAACAAAAAAATATTAATTTTAAAAATAAAGGTAATTAATAGATTTGTGGTGTATAGCTGAAATTTGGAACATAGGTATAATACATACATAGTACACAGGTACAGTACATACATTGTAGACTAGCCAGTGTTTGTGAGTAAGATTGAAAACTATTATCAAATGCTCTAAATTTTGTATATGTGTGTTATCTGCTTTCACTAGCCTGGGGAGCAATCATGGCACTGCCAACTTTCCTTGAGATGTTGCCTGATGAGGTCTTTAAAAGAGGCTTTGGATGATGTGTTTTGAATGCTTGTAGGGACAGAGTTCCATTTTTTTAGCCACTGAACTATTATATAGTGCATCTCCAAAGCTATTGTAGCTGTTGGTGACTTCTAGTAGTAGTTTGCTTGATGATCTAAGAGGCCTTTTGGCTGAGTGATGTTGTACTAGGCTTTTGAGGGCAGGACACTTATTGGGGAGGTAATAGATAGAATGACAGAGGCAGAGCTGATTGTAGGTTAGGAGGTTGGGCAGTTCAAGCCAGTGGAGCTGTCTCAAAGCAGTACAATGATGAGTTCTATATGAGCAATTTGCAGAAAAATGGGCAATTCTGTTATGGCAGGCTTCCATTTTGCTTAGTTCAGTTTTGTTGAGATTAGTTAGAATGGGAGATGCATAGAGTAGGGTGGATAGAAGTTGGGAGTGAGCAATGACTGATCTTGTGTTGTTGGTAAGAAATGGTTTGATACGGTAGAGCGACCCCAGTTTGGCATGTACTTTTTTAATAGTTAAGTTGAGATGACTATCAAATTCTAGGTGGGAGTCTATGGTTATTCCCAATAGCTTAGCCTGTGCCACTGGAGCAATTGGAGAAGCATTAGTGGAGTAGATAGTGAATTGACTGTTAGTGTTTTTGTTAGAACTGGTTATAATCATAAGCTGAGTTTTCTTTGGATTGAGGATAAGTTTGGCTTTGGTAAGGTAGTTTTCAACGTCAGAGAATGCTAGTTGAGTTGTTTGCAGGAGGGTGGGAATGTTTTGTGCAGCACAGATTAAGGTAATGTCATCTGCATACTGAATTATAGATGCATGCTGTGTGGCGGTATCGAGGTTATTTGTGAAGACTGTCAATAGTAGTGGTCCTAAGATAGAACCCTGTTGGACTCCTATAGTTATGGGCAGCTGAGGAGAGAGAAAATGTTCCCATTTGACAGCTTGGTACCTGTCAGTTAAGTAGCATTGGAACCAGGTAAGAGTGGAATTTGATAGATGATATTGGTTTAATTTGTTTAGCAGGATTTGGTGTGAGACTGTGTCAAATGGTTTGGGCATATCCAAAAAAAGAGTTGACACTTATTTTTGAGACGGTTTACTGTGTCTGTGAAGCAAAGGAGGGCTGTAGTGGTACTATGGGCAGGTCTGAAACCATGCTGAGTAGGTGACAGGATGTTGCTGTCTAGGAGATAGTTTAGCATCTGGGTATGGATGCATTTGTCTAGGATTTTGCCCAGGGGGGAGAGTAAAGCAATGGGTCTGTAGTTATTAAAGAACCACTACGGGCAAATGATGAAAACATATATTTTTTATCTTGCCATGATTTACTACACCTCCCAAAGCTGCCTGCAGCAAAATAAGTACTCATTCCTAATTTTATTTTGTTTTTACTCTTTTCTGCCCTCTTGGGGGCAGACATCGTGATTCCTTTGGAAAGCTAAATCTGTCCCGTAATGCACAGACTGAGAACAAATAGCCCTACCATTTGTTGTCAGACTAGACTTCCATTCACTTAGAATGGAACACCTGAAAAAAACTGCCAAGTTTGAGAGTCTGCAGCTCATGTGTCATTGACTGGTATGAACTGAGTTTTACAAATGTTGTTCCTACTGATGTACTACACATTCTCTGAAAGAAACTTGCAAAAGTGTCAACAAATTACTGAGATAAAAAAGACTTTTTACAAGGAGCAGTTTTGCAAGTTTCAGTTCCTGGCCATATTACTCCTCCCATCTCCCCTCCTTCAGTGGGCTACAGTCTCACATTTCCAGTTTTACTAGATTCAACTATTTATAGTTTCATAGTTTCATAGTATAGTACTAGGCTATCTGCCCTGGGGCATTTGTAAGCCTAGCCATAGTGATGTGGCTTTTGCCACCCCATGAAATGGTACAAAAATTGTACAGAATAAATTTAGAATACTGTGCCTCTGTCTAGTAGTGACACAGTGAAGGTCCCCTTATATAGTAGAATTAGTTTACTGTACCCCTGTCTAGTAGTGACACAGATGTGGCCCCTGGGGTAAACTTACGATCTCCCATCCACTCATCAAGATTTCGCTTGAAGAGAGTCAGTGAGGGGTTCTGCCTAACATGAACTGGGATCTTGTTCCAGAGCATGGGAAGCCTCTGGGTTATGAATCTATCCCTCCAGCATGTCCTATTCATACCTGTGCCGAGGTTTAAGTCTTTAGCTCTCATGGTCCTGATGGATTTGGATTTTTTGAGGTGGAGCATGTCCATCAGATCCTGATTGGACATGGCCTTGTACGTCAGGCAGAGATCACCTCTGAGCAGGCAGTATGCTACTGAATAGAGCTGAAGTTTCTTTAGTCTGGCAGAATAAGACATATGTGATATGTTGGAGACCCTTGATCCTCTTGGTGAGGTACTTTTGTGGTCTCTCCAGCTGTTGCAAATGCCGGGTGAGGTACATACCAAATGGGGCATTGTACTCAATCATGGGTCTGATGAGGGAGGAATATAGGGGTACAATGACATCCTTGGATCTGGATGTGAATCCCTTCATGATGAGGTGTGCAAGGTAGAATGTTTTTCTAACCACTTTGGCAACGTGGGTGTCAAATGAGAGGTCGCTGTCAACTTGGGTCCCTAGGACTCTGATTCCTTTTTCCGTACTCAGTGGGTTGCTGTCTATGTCATAATTTGTGGGTACTTTGTTTTTCCCAAAGGGGATGACTATACATTTTTTGGCATTTAGTTTATGGCCGTGACTCCGGCACCAGTTGTCCGTTTCTGTGAGGCCTTTTTGTAGGATGTGTGTGTCTGCTGGTGTATCGACTATGGCGCCTAGTTTGCAGTCATCTGCGAACTTTGTCAGCCACAGCCCTCCCATGTTTGCTTTAACATCTGAGAAATAAATGCCGAACAAGAGGGGTCCCAGGACAGATCCCTGTGGGACACCACTTGTGACTGGCTTTGAGTCTGACATTGCTCCAGCGATTTTAACTTTATGGGTTCTGTCCTTTAGCCAGTTTGCAACCCATCTAGTGACATAAGGGTTTACTTTTAAGCTGTTGAGCTTATCTATGATGCCTGAGTGGGGTATTGTGTTGAAGGCCTTAGCCAAGTCCAGGTATGCTGTATGGACTGCTTTGACCTCATCAATGGCTCTAGTGACTGTTTCGAAAAAGTCAACCAGGTTTAAAAGGCAGGATTTGCCCTTTACAAAGCCGAACTGAGTGGGGTCAAGTGTCTGTAGGTCCCCTATGTCTCTGTTTATGAGTTCCACAATGATTCTTTCCATAGCTTTGCAGACCAGGCTGGTTAAGCTTATGGGGCGGTAGTTTCCAGGGTCTGTAGAGGCACCCCCCTTGTGGAGTGGGACCACTGTTGCTGTACGCCAGTGTTCAGGTACATATCCCGAAGTAAGGCTAAGGTTAAATAGCATTTTTATTTAGTCAGCTTTGCATGACAATAGGCATAACAAAAAAATCACAGCCTGGTGTGCCACTAAATCTGTTCCCTTGTATGTCTCTATGCCACTTCACTTCTGAATAGCATTTCCCAGAAATAAAAAAATAAAAAAAAAAAGCAAACACATCAGTCCAGAGTTTAGGCCAGTCTATCCATTTAAAATGTGCACAGTAAAATATTCAACTTATAATGCATTTTGGCTGCTGACATGGTTATCTTTACATAGTTATTCTCTTATAGTATAACCTGAACTTATGGTATTTAATGATAAATTTTACAACAGTTCTCAGTTTCTTAACAAGGACCTCCCAAGCCTCTGATGTGACCTTGTACTTTTTCTTACTATTGCTTTATCCAGTTTGTCTTAGTTGTATACCTGCTGTAGCATGTCTCTCATCCTCTCAGCAACAGACTCCTGGAGAAAACTTCCAAAGCAGATACTTGTATTGAAAGAGTAGCAGCAGCTGTAGCAGTGAAACTACACTCCAAAACAATGCACTCAAACATAGTACTGACAAACACAGGGGAATGTATATGTCTGAATCAAGCAGTGATGAAATTGCTAGGGACTTCACTGAGCACAATTTTACTCTTAATCTCTCCATTTCATAATCCATAACATTCGCACCACAATTACAAAGGCACACCTCCACCTTCCACAAACACAGCTACCCACACAACATACCAGTCAAATTTAAGGCTTTTCCCGCCTCTCTGCAAAACACAGCTGTAATGGCTTTGGCAAACAAATGAAAATGATTGATGGGTGCTGGTTCAAGACTCCCATCCATATCTCTCAACAGTACAGATTTTTGCAGAAAGTCCAGATTTTTTGTCTGGTTTTCATAAAATTGCAGTTTTCTGTCAAATCACTGGCAAATCATTGAACACTGAAGTCAGAAAGTTGACAGACATTTGATTTTCAGACTTCATATCCTTAAGAAAATTCACTCTAATGCAAAACCTGTTTATCAACTTTCTAAGTTTGTAAGTGCAATATTTATAAATTGTCCCATTTTTGGGCCTTTGACCCTATTATTTATGGCCTTGTCCAGATTTCTTGTTCTATAATGTTGAGAGTTATGCTGCTATGCCTTCCTACTGGAGCCAGTCCACTGCACTTGCACAAGTGTCCCCCTCAGCAGGGCAGCAAGCAGGTATCAGTGCAGATTTGCTTTATAGTTCTTTTACACACACACACACACACACACACACACACACACACACACACACACACACACACACACACACAGTAAATCTTGTTGTCCATGTTATTTCTTCTTTTCCTTGGTTTCGTTTCTCTTACTTGTAATGTTACTTTTACTCATTTTTTCTCCTGCCTCCCATATCTACCCTAATTATTACTTCTAACAAATACTTTTTCTCACTCTTTCTTCTCTTCCCCTCCTCCTCTTTATCCACTATTTGAACTTTTCCACTCTGACATTTGCTTTATGGGTAAATAATGAACAGTCACCCTTATGTCAGCACATTTCAATGCTACATAATATTGTATTTAGTCTAATAATAGGTTCATAGGTAGGTACTAGGCTATCGGCCTAAGGGCCTAAGTAAGCCTAGCCAACAGGTTTCCCTGGCTTATGCCACCCATGAAAGATATTTTCCTGTCCCACTGTCGAGCAGAGCCACAGAAGTGATTCCCGAGGTATATTTTCCTATCTCCCATCCACTCAAAGATTTTTCTTGAAAAGTGCTAATGAGGAACTTTGCTTGACATAGATAGGTAGCTTGTTCCAGAGTATGAGAACAGGATTCTATCTCGCCAGCATGTCCTGTTTATTGTGGTGACAAGGTTTTGGTGTGCAGGGTCCTGAGTTCGAGCCTTGCAGAGGCTTTTTATTTTTTTTTCAGTCATAGCCTCACCTCAGGCTTTGTGCCTGTTGATTGGTGCACAGCTATAGTTATCCCACTCCACAAGGGAGGAGCCACCATAGACCCCAGGAACTACCGCCCCATTAACCTGACGAGCCTGGTCTGCAAGGCCATGGAACATATCATCATGGAACTTATAAACAAAGACATTGGTAATCTCCAAAGTCTGGACTCCACCCAGGTCAGGTTTGTAAAAGGCAGATCATGTCTCCTAAACCTGATAGACTTCTTTGAAGCAGTCGCCAAAGCCATAGACAAGGGTAAGGTGGTTCACACAGCCTATCTAGATCTTGCCAAAGCTTTCAACACCATCCCCCTCTCTGGAATTATAGATAAACTCACTAAACTAGGCATAAATCCCTATGTCACAAGATGGGTTGGCAACTGGCTCACTGACAGAACCCACACTGTGAAAGTAGCAGACTCCAAATCCGACTTCAGACCAGTGACAAGTGGAGTACCACAGGGTTCAGTCCTGGATCCTTTCCTGTTTGGTATCTACTTCTCTGAAGTACAGGCTAACACAAAAGGTCTTTGGCTAACAAAGTTTGCAGATGACTGCAAACTAGGAGCCATAACCGAAACTCCTAGTGATGTGGACATCCTACAAAAGGGCCTCACTGAGACAGATGCCTGGTAAGCCATGGCCTCAAGCTCAATGCCAAAAAGTGCATTGTCACCCCCTTTGGTAAAATCTCTGTGCCCATGAACTACAACATAGGCGGTAGTATGCTTAACATCAAAAGTGTGATAAGAGACCTTGGGACACAGGTGGACAGTATTCTCTCCTTTGATAATCACATCGCCACAGTAGTCAGGAAATCCTTCTGTGCGGCACACCTCATCACAAAAGGTTTCTCATCCAGAAAAAAAGAGGTCATTGTTCCTCTCTACTCATCACTCATTAGACCCATTATAGAGTACAATGCCCCTTTTGGTATGTACCTCACAAGACATCTACAACAACTAGAAAGGCCACAGAAATACCTCAAAAAGAGGATTACTGGTCTCAAACAGATGCCCTACACAGACCGTCTCAAAAAACTTCAGCTTTACTCCATCGCATATCGCCTACTCAGAGGTGATCTCTGCCTAACATACAAAGCTATATAAACCAACACAAAGAAACAAAAACTCAAACTGTTAAAAAAAAAATGAACGGAAAACGATAAGAGCCGGCAAGCAGATAAAAACTAAACTGTTTATTGTGAGCGCTTTCGGTAAGGTCTTTGCCTTACCTTCTTCAGACAAATAGTGGAAAATTCAATTAGGTTCCCTTTATACCCAATTTACATTTAATTGGGCAAGTTAGCATAGCTAACAAGACAACGTGACTAACGTAACTAAAAAAAAAATATATATATATATATATATATATATATATATATATATATATATGTATGTATTTTGTGTGAGCATAAATTATTACACAAACATTAATTATTCACCCAATATCCTAAAAACTGATTAAAAATATGTATTCAAGCTGGTCATCTTTTTAGTGAAAGGAGCTTCAAGCTGCATTTAATAGATAGGCAATCATTAAGGCCTGGAAAGGTTTGTGCCCTTGTGTTAATCTGCCACATTAACTCATCAATTTCTAAGTATATTTGCCAAAGTCCACCTCTATTAATATTTTTAACATATTCTTAGGCCAACTGAGGATTTATCACCCATTTTATGGGTATTTGGTTTATTTTATTTTACTTTATTTTATTTTCTTTGTTGGTTGCTTTCATAATAGTATCAATTGTGGATATTTATACAATAGGACGTTAAAAATTCTTACAGTTATATTATGTTATACTATATAACTATTTCAAGAATCTGCATATATTTTTGTATTGCTTATTTTGATCCACTGACATTCCAATAAGCACACATTAAGCAATGAGTTTAAGCGTAGTATGTTGATCGCTCTTAACATTAAGTAGTTTTTATTTATTTGTACATTTACATGTCATGTATTTTTTCAGAGGACTAGGTTTGTTGTCTTTGGTTGTTGGAGGCATTTCATGAATTGTATGGTTTGGTGATTTATTTTATGAAACAGAATTAATGTTTATGTGTTAGTCACGTTGTCTTGTTAGCTATGCTAACTTGCCCAATTAAGTGTAAATTGGGTATAAAGGGAACCTAATTGAATTTTCCACTGTTTGTCTGAAGAAGGTAAGGCAAAGACCTTACCGAAAGCGCTCACAATAAACAGTTTAGTTTTTATCTGCTTGCCGGCTCTTATCGTTTTCCGTTCATTTTGTTTTTAACATACAAAGCTATGTCAAATCCAGAGCTTTTGGACATGTTCCACTTAAAGAAATCCCAATCCCTCCAAGCTGCACGCTCTAGGGACCTAAACCTTGTCACCACAATAAACAGAATATGCCAGAGGGATAGATTCCTGTCCCAGAGACTTCCCATACTCTGGAATAAACTACCTATCAACATCAAACAAAGCTCTTCATTAGCACTCTTCAAGAAAAATCTTGATGATTGGATGGGAAATAGGGAATTCACCCTGGGGATCACCTCTGTGGCTCTGCTCAACAGTGGCACAGGAAAATAATTTTCTTGGGTGGTAAAAGCCAGGGTACTTGTTTGGCTGGGCTTGTATAGGCCCCAGGGCCGAATGCCTAGTACCTACCTATGAACCTATACGTTCCATGGCCTTGCAGACCAAGCTCATCAGGCTAATAGGACGATAGTTCCTGGGATCAGTGGTGGCTCCCCCTTTGTGGAGTGGGATAACTGTTGCTGTGCGCCATTCAGTGGGCACAAAGCCTGATGTGAGGCTATGACTGAACAGAGGTGATCTCTGCTTAACATACAAGGCCATGTCAAACCCTGTGCTGTTGGACATGCTCCACTTAAAGAAATCCCAATCCCTCAGAGCCATACGCTCCAGGGATCTAAACCTTGTCATCACAATGAACAAAACATGCTGGAGGGATAGGTTCCTGACCCAGAGACTCCTCATACTCTGGAATAGACTGCCTATACATATCAAGCAGAGCGCCTCATTGGCCCTCTTCAAAAGGAACCTTGATGATTGGATGGGAGATAGGAAATTCACCCCGGGGATCAAGTCAGTCGCCCTGCTAGAAAGGGGCCTGGAGAATTAAATATTGTGGGAAGAAATATCCAGGGAATTGTTATGGCTAGGCTTGCATAGGCCCTAGAGCCGATAGCCTAGTACCAACCTATGAACCCATGAACCTATGGTGCTTAGGTGGGGAGCCACCACTGTAAAACGCAGCCTGGGATGCATGTGCTGTATTTTGTCTTTAGAGAGTGCAGCTTTTACCTGTGTAGTTGTGATTACAGGGACTCTGCATTCTTCCTGTATAGATATGGGCCCTTTAGGGTGTGAGAGGGTGGTAAAGTTAGCACTGAACCTATCTGCCAGAATGTTGGCAATATCAGTTGTTTCTGTAGTTTTCATGCAGTTGTGCTGTAACCTCAGAGCAGATCTGGGTGTTGCCATTGAGATTCTTGACATAGCTATAGAATGCTTTGTGGCTGTCCTTAGAATCAGTGGCGATTTTAGTTTCATAGCTAGCTTTGGATGCTCTTATAAGGGATCTCACCGTCTTACTGAGGCTGATCAGGGAGCTCCACCACTCATGGGATTTCACTCTCTTTTGGAACAGTTTCTTCCTTCTGTTGTACAGTTTATTTATGGCAGGGGACCACCAGATTAGCTTCCTTTTTTTGGAGGATAGCTTCTTGGTTCTGTTTGGGATAGCACAATCCATGCACTCATGTAAGTGCTTATAGAGTGCATTTGTGTATGATTCAGCAGTCGTAACTGTACTGGCCGTCTGCATGGGTGTCATGAAGTTCACCACTTCTGTCATAAGAAGCATGAAGTTGGCTATGGAGAAATTTTTTGCCATGGTTTCCTTAATGTGGGGTGGGGGAGGGATGTGGATATCTAGGGTGATTAGCTTATGGTTGGCTCTGACCAATAAGGAGTTGACTTCGGGTGTGGAACACCGGTCACTCATATTGGTAATGACTAGGTCTAGGATATTGTTGCCCTTGGTGGAGGTGTGGATAAGTTGATCCAGGGAACTGGAATTTATGAATTCCAGAAAGCGTTGAGCGAAAGAGTTGGTACATGAGTAGTTTTCCCAGTTAATGGTGGGGTAGTTGAAATCACCCATTATTAGGGTGTTTGAACCCTAATATTTTCCAGTATATCAAGAAAAGAGGAGTGGGAATCCTGGGGCATGATGGGGGATCTGTAGCAAGCTACAATTTGGATTGCAGTTTTGCCCAGAGTTAGTTGCACTTGGATAACCTCGGATGCATTATGCTGAGCAACTAGCCTGGAGGTGTGGATATCTTTAATGAATATGGGCACACCTCCGCCTTTGGTGTTCCGCTCCAGGTTACGTAGCCGAAAAGTGTGGTATGAGTTATAGCCTGGTAGTGCAGGGGTGCTCCTTGGAGCCTTGAACCAGGTCTCAGTCACTGCACAGGTATCGATGTTCTCCATTTTAAGGAGTGCCTTGAGTGAGTGCATTTTGAGATTTAGACTTCTAGCATTGAGTAGCATTACCCTCAGTTTTTGCTTGCCTGTTCCTGTTGCATTTGAAACTTGTCTGAAAAAGGCACTATAGGAGCGGCAAGAGCCTTAGCCAGTATCAGGAATCCCATGGGCGACAGATGCAGGCCATCTCTGGCAAAGCATCATGGTCTGTCGACCATGTCATCCCAAGCAGACAGATACTGGATCCCCTTAGAATGACACAAGAAGCTTAGCCAATTGTTGAAATCAATCATTTTGTCCTTGTACTGTGGTATCATTCTGGGCGATGGCAGAATGCTACTCTGGGCTAGGGTCATACCTCCCTGGGCTACAAGATCGGAGAGCTCTTCCATGTCTCTTTTCATGTAGTCCAGGGAGGCATGTCTCAGGTCATTCACACCAACATGGACAATGACAGAGTCATATTTGTACTTGGTTGTGGAGTGATCTGAGTGCATGGTTATGTGGCAGAACCTGGCACCCGACAGCCAGCTGACAGTAACCTTCTCCTTGTTTAGCCTGGTAAGTGGGACATCAGTGTGCCTGACTATAGAGTCACCTATGACTAGTGTGTTGGGTACGTTGTTTTGCCTAATATATTATATATGTTATTTTGTTTGTGTCTTTTAGCTTTTTCCCGGTTAGGGGTCGCCACAGCGGAACTCCGGTCTGCTAATGATTGGTAGTAGAGTTTTACATGCTGGCTTGCCGGGCCTAACGCACAACCTACAATGAAGGAATGCCCATTCACACATGTCGTCACACAGAAGACACTCTAACTGAGAATCGAACTGGCAGCGTCTAACTGTGAGGCGAGAACGCTACTGCAGCACCACCAGTTATAAGATATATATATATATATATATATATATATATATATATATATATATATACGTTTGCCCATAACATCTGAATAAGTGAGTGGGATTTTCATAACAGCATCAAGGAAACATTTTCCTTCCTTCTGTGTTTTTTTTCTTAAGTTTTGGATTTTTCTTGGTATATTGATTGATTTTTCTTAGTATATTTTATTTTTTATTTATTTTCCATTTGTTTACCACGTTAGTCCGACTGGACACAAGATGACCATTTTCAGCGGAGGCTGGGGGAGAAAAGCTCCAGATACATAGTAAACAATTATAAAAAATAATAAAAATAGATTATACAAACATAGCTATTTTGTACAAAGAGCATAGAAAATATAAAAAGAGTAAAATCAGAGTTTTACAATAGATGCAGCATACACAGGGGCTTATAATATTGAGAAACAATTAAACAAGATAATATGCAACAAATATACAACTGCTTGAACATAAATTCAAAAAGAAGTTTCCATACACAAACAGGGTCATAAACTAGAAATCATAACTATATTGATATGATTTATATTGCATTTATCTTGTTTTAATGATGGTATGTGTGTATTATTGTACGTGTCATATGTGCACAAATATTTGTATAAATCTATGTATTTACAGTATATTGACAAAGTACTGGGTCACATCAGAGGCTTGGGAGGTCATTGTTAAGAAACTGAGAACTCTTGTAAAGCTTGGCAATGAATACCATAAGTTCAGGTTATGCTATAAGAGAACTATGTAAAGATAACCATGTCAGCAGCCAGAATGCATTATAAACTGAATGTTTTACTGTGCACAATAAGAAATGGATAGACTGGCCCAAACTCTGGACTGATGTGTGTGCCTTTTTTTTTTTTTTTTATTCCTGGGGAAATTCTATTCAGAAGTGAAGAGACATATAAGGGAACAGTTTTAGTGGCACACCAGGCTGTGATTTTTTTGATGTCTATTGTCATGCAAAGCTGACAAAATAGTTGAATCTACCCAAGCTGGAAATGCCCACTGAAGGAGGGGAGATGGGAGGAGTAACTTGGCCAGGAATTGAAATTTGCAAAATTGCTCCTTGTGAAAAGTCTTTTTTATCTCAGTAATTTGTTGACACTTTTGCAAGTTTCTTTCAGAGAATGTGTAGTACATCAATAGGAACAACATTTGTAAAACTCGGCACATACCAGTCAATGACATATGAGCTGCAAACTCTCAAACTTGGCATTTTTTTTCAGGTGGTCCATTCTAAGTGAATGGAAGTCTAGTCTGACAACAAATAGAAGGGCTATTTGTTCTCAGAGTCTGTGCATTGAGACAGATTTAGCTTTCCAAAGGAATCACAATGTCTGCCTCCATGAGGGCAGACAAGAGTAAAAAAATAAATAAAATTAGGAATGAGCACTTATTTTGCTGCGGGCAGCTTTAGGAAGTGCAGTAAATCATGGCAAGATAAAAAATATATGTTTTTTCATTGTTTGCCCGTAGTTGTCCTTTAAGTTCAGTGGAGGTCCCGCCTTTATGTATGGGTGTAACATAGGATATTTTCCAGAGTTTGGGCACATAGTTTTCAACAATTGATCTGTTTATGGAGTGGAGATTGGGATAGCAATAGCATCTGCTGTGAGTTTCAAGAAATAGCTGGGGAGTAGGTCGGCTGCTGTTGATGAGGGTTTTAGTTTGGAGAGCATGCTTTTGATTGAAGTGGTGGAAACTGTTTTGAGGGTAAAGCTTGTATTAGTGTTATTTGTGTTGGGGGGGATAGTGAGGAAGGAACTGTCCTGTGATACTAAGGATAGAATTGAGTTCACAAAGTGGGAGCTGAATTGTGTTTCAATGGGAACTTTAGTGTCAGGGGTGCTTGGTTTGGGGGTAGCCTTTTGGGTGGATTTCAGTAGCTGGTTTGCATTTTTCCAAAATGTTTGCGGGTTGTGTTGATATTTAGTTTGTAATGTTGTGTAGTAGGATTTTTTTCCAGCCTAATGCATTTTTTTGCACGGTTGCGCAGTCCTTGGTACTTAGTTAGGCTTTGTGTTTCTTTGGTTTTTTGATAGTAAAGCCAGGCAGTGTCTCTGGACTTGAGGATTTGTTTGGTTTCTTTACTGAGCCAGGGATTTGTAGAGGTCCTAACCTTGATTTTGCACAATGGAGCGACAGTGTCTAGGTGTTGTAGAAATGTTTTGTTGAAATATGCTACAGCCTGGTCAAGTGGGAGGGGTTTTAGAGGGGCCCAGTCACAGTTACAGAGTAAAGTGTTGAGGACCTCAGGAGAGAATTTTTTTGTGTTTCTAGTGGATATATAGTTAGTGGTTTTGCATATGCTTGTTCTACTATGTATAAAGTATATTATGTTGTGGTCACTTAAGGTGTCTGGGAGACTGCCTGTGTGAGGGTACAATGTGGGGTTGTTAGTTAGGACCCAGTCAAGGATGGATTCCCTTTTAGATTTTTTATCACAACTAGATGGAATTTGGACTAGCTGCTGGTAGCCATGGAGATTTATTAGATTACTTGGTGGTTCTGATATACAGAGTAGGTGTGAGTACTCCAACCTGGAAGCATGTTTAAAACTTGCATGAGGTGTCACAAGAATGTGATATCTCCAATGTTATGCCTCGTTCAATAGTCAGCTGTTACGGAGCATGCTCACAAATATTAGCTCTAATCTTTTCACACAGGCACAAGTCATAGTTTCAGGTGCAGTTTCACATAAAAATATACAAATCTTTCATTTTCTACCACATACTATGATGCATGCAGTACAAGTGCATGTGCCCTGTTGCACACACCCCTACTTGCTCTGCTGTTAAAGTTGTGACACCATTTCCAACTTGGCACATGGATCTTCTATACATTTATAACAAATGAATTGTCAGTTTTCACTGTTATTTTATTGCTGTATGCAGACCAGTGATTATTGTGCATGTATGTGTATATCTATATATACATATATGGTTTGCAGTTTGGCGAACACGAGAATGTTGAATGTATTTTGGCTGATTTCCATATTCTATAATTGTCCTTCTGTAAATGCCACTATGCATTCACTCATATGAGGTCGACGTTATGCATAGAGATCATGGTACAGTGCAGATCATGAAATTTACCTTTTTCCTCACTGTAGTTGATCTCAGAGTTGGAATATATAATGTGCATGGGGTGTGGGGGGCACAGTGGGGCTTGACCCTCTGCAAATACATGAATTAAATGATGTGTAGTATTGAACTGCATACGGTAGTACTGCTGGGAAGCAGGCAGGTAAGTGGCAGCAGGTAAACTTTCGGTAATACTGAGGCCGTCAGTTTGAGCATTTTGAATTTATGGGTTTTCGACATATGTAGCTAATTAATATTCAGGAATTCGGAATAAAATGTGGTTTGTCGTTCGAAATTTTGATGGTAATATATATACACACGCACACACACACACACACACACACACACACACACACACACACACATATATATATATATATATATATATATATATATATATATATAGACACTCATTCATAACCCCATTTTTTCCTATTTTTCCACATAGGGTCAGGGTGTCATATCAACAGTGGCTGCCATATCTAGGGCCAGTGTATACACTGCTAGATGGCTAGCCCTGCCTTGATTGCTGTTCTGTACCACACACATACATGCACAGTCACACCTACAGCCAATTTAGAATGTTCAGTATATAAAAGTATCTACAAATTTTTAAACTGATTTTTATTTTTCAAATGTGGTCGCGTGGGTTCCTCTGGGTGCTCCGGTTTCCTCCCACATTCCAAAGACATGCTGTAGGTGGATTGGATACATTAAATTGGCCTTACGTGTGACTGTGTGCATGTGTGTGCCTTCTGTGGAAGGTTGGGCACCGGGCTGCAACTCAACACCGTAAAACTCCACTGCCAATCATGAGCAGACAGGTGATCCGCTGTGGCAACCCCTAAGCGGGAAAAGCCGAAAGAAGAAGAAGAATGGATTACATCAACGTAAAACATTATACTCAATGTTTGTTGTTTCAAGACGTCAGTATACAGATTTCTATGTATGTATATATATATATATATATATATATATATATATATATATATATATATGGTTCCACTTGAAAACATCAAAATTCATATGGTCGAGACCTTATCATCAAGTGTTTAGAACATCGATGTTGTCAAGGGGAAGAAAGGGATAAGTAAAAAGGGAAAAAGCTAGTGTTTCTGCAGGGCAGCAAGGTGCCCTGCACACTGTGTCTGTGAATGTGCCATCTCTGTGATGGCACTGCAGACAGGGTACGGGAAATCTCCCATTTAACACTTCTGCATATAGTGCTAAAATGGATATTTCCCTTTACCCCACTGTAGTGCAGTCTCGGAGTTGGTATATTAAAGTAGGGGGGGGGGGGGGTGCAGAGGGGCTTTCCCCCTGCATACACTTGTTTTAAAAGTTTTTTTTTTTTGGTTTCACTTGAAAGCTTCGATGTTCCAAAGTATCGATGATATGGTCTTGACCATATGACATGCGATGTTTTCGAATTTTGATGTTTTCAAGTGGAACCATATTTATATATATATATATATATATATATATATATATATATATATATTATATATATTCAGAGAGAGAGAAAGACACACACACACACACACACACACACACACACACACACACACACACACACACACACACACACACACTCTGGTAGTGGAGTTAAAGTTGTATTCCATTAGCCACTGGTCTACTGACTTAACATTTAATTTGGCAAGTAGTTGCCTGTACCCTACGGCTTTTGCTATTCGCAAACTAAAAGAAGGTTTCTAAAGATAGTGTCATTTTGATAAATGTGAAAGACTGGAAGTAGCAACAAACATATGCTGTTGGCTTGAAGTAAACGTCTGCATGCTACAGCCAAGAAATTAAATGGTGTTGGTCAGAGACATGTAGTGATACTTAAGGATATAGGCCAAAGAATTTTCATTTTAAAATTTACATATCAGAACTGCTTAAAAGTTACAGGAATATTTCTGAACAAAGTCTCTCATGGGAAGATATTTTCTGCTCTAAATTCAAGGATTTTTCTCAATAGTTTCTTCACCTTTTGGTACATAATTTGGAAGACCCCGTGTTCTAAGATGATGAAGTTCATATTGTCTTTAACCTCTAGGATGTTGCTGTAGGTTCAAGTCAGTTCAGACTGACTCTGTCTCAATGCACAGACACTAACTGTGCCATCCTCCCATAATTCTCCACAACAACTAGACTCCAGATTTTCCCTGCTGCTTGCATACCTCACAGTACTGGAAAATGGCCTTAGGCAGTTTGATATTTTGGGACTACTTTTGGCCTGAATTTGTCAGCCTTTCTGTCAGTTTGCTTCCTGTAAGGTCAGTTCTTTCCTTCTTGTTGTCGTTAGGACAAATTTTTGCTATCATGCATTTTTTGTAAAGTTACTTCCCTATCAGTCTTTTTCCTAGATCATGGTTTCCTTTCTTTTTTTATTTTCTTCCCCTATTTTATCTGGTATCCCCTACTAGTGGATGGATTCTTAGGCTGCTAGATTATCATCACCACCATCATCATCATCATCATCATCATTCATCATCATCATCATCAGCCTGCTTTTTCCCATTTTCTACATGGGGTCGGGGTATCATATTAACTAGAGCCATCTCTCTCAATTCAATACCACACTCCTGCCTTCTTCAACACCCATGTCCGAATGTTGCAGATCTTCTCTCACACAGTCCATGTACCTCTTTGCTGGACATCCCCGTTTCCTCTTATCTTCTTTCTGTCTGTCCCAAATCTTCTTCACCAGATTGTCTCCTGCTTTTCTGCACATGTGCCCGAACCACCATAATCTGTTCTCTTTGATCTTTTGTGCAATTGTACTATTCACACCATTGTCTTGTACCCCTTACTTTTCAAGTTCTTTGGCATTCTTCTGTCAAAGACTACACCTGAGACTTTATGCCAGTTGGCTGCAGCTCCTCTGATTCTAACTTTGACTTCTTCATTCAAACACCCCTTCTCTTCAACCACCCCTCCCAGATACTTGAAGCTATTACCCTGTTTCACTGTCTTCCCTTCTATCTCTATTCTCAGCTTATTCTGATTTCCCCAATTTGCTGCCATTACCACAGTCTTATCTGGCTTAGTTTCATCCCATGTGTCTTCAGTTTTGTATTCCATTCCCCCTATCCTTTGCTGACGTTCTTGCTCAGAGTCTGCCTGTACTGCCACATCATCTGCATACAGCAACTTTGTTGATTTGTCCCCTCTGTCCTGTTTGCTAATGTAGTCCATCACCAGTATAAACAGCAGTGAGCTCAGATCTGGTCCCTGATGCACATCCACTCCCACTGGGAACCCCTCTGTGAGACTGAACACTGTCCATACTTGAGTCATTGAGTCCTTGTATATAGTCTGTACTAATTCTACCAATGTTTCTGGGATTTTGAACCACTGCAGTACTGCCCAAATCAAATTTCTAAGGACCTTGTCATATGCTCATATGATGATAGATTGCTAGTTTAAACTGACATTTTTTGGTGTAGCAAATGCATAATAACTTTATTTTTGGTCTATCTGTTTGTGTTACAATGGAAAACACTGGTTATAAAAAAATCGCAACCTGCAGTCACAGGATTCCTTACAATGATCACCATATATTTTTTGTAACTTTTATAAGGGCTCAGCACCCTGTACCAGAATGCTTCATTTGTACAAGTTTCGAAAATGGGCCTCAGAGGGCTAAGGTAACAACTGACTTTTATGTAAAGGTAGAAATGTAGAAGAGGATTCTTCTTCAACTTTGAAGGAGTTTCAACAACAGAAGGGTAAACCAAGGGGGAACGGGTCTCTTATTTGCTATCAGACTAGAGTTCTTATTCATAAAAAGCACTCTAGAGACCACAATGACTCTTCCTTTAATTTGACCATGGTATCTTCTCTGGTAATTTCTTACTCTGAGCTAGCCAGTTCTCATGAAAGACATGTTGTCTAACTCACCAGGACATCACAGTTTGTCCACCCTGATGACATAGAGCTAGTCAGGCTAACCTTCTTCAAGCCTCCTTCCTTTAGATCCAGCTGTTCAATATCCCCCCCAACAAAATTTAACAGTGGACACCAACTACTCCAAGATAATGGAGATCTTGTTGCAGGCCCAGATGAAGATGCATCTGATTCCACTCCCCTCTGTTTCCAGGGCAGACAGTGATTTTTGAGTACACACCCCTGCCGTGGCTTCTTCCTCATCAGTTCCTGTGCTAGTGCCAGTTGTACAGAAAGTTGGTAGCCTCTAGTCGCAGTAGGTACTGGTGTTGACAGATACCATAGTGCCAGATACTCCCAATGTGATAGGTTTGCAGTTCTTTCTATCTTCAGCACTGGAGTCACCTTTAGTGCCATCTGTTCCAGCACTGATACCAATTGTGCTGATGGTCTGTTTGGTTGCAGTACTCTGGGTCAGTGGCTTGAGGCTGAGGTAGGCACCCTCCCTATCAGTGTCAATTTGTCCTTCAACATTGTTGTTTTGGTCTTTGAGCTTCAGTGTTATGTGGCTAGACACTATTACTGGTATTAAGTAACCTCTTTGTGCCAGGAGTTATACCTTGGTTGTTGTCATTGGTGACAGACCTTCAGCAATGACATCCTTAACACCTGCACGTTATCAGGGGTCAACTCTGGCACTGAGTTTGCATCTCTTGACACAAGAGCAAAGTACAATAAAGCTAGTGTACTACTTCCTACCTTGATACCATCTCAGTCTGAGTCTGCAGTCTCCAGATGGTATAAGATAAGCAAACAGAGTGCTGCAGAAATCATGCAGGTACAGATCTGGCTATCTTATATTTACACCTCTTTGGATGGATACGTCCCCCACAAGGAGCTCCATAAAACATAGATGTAAGAGGAAACATTTGACTCCCTGCTATCGTCTCCAATATCGGATACCAACAAGGGAGCTGAGGGTGACTGTACCTTCCTGATGATCTCAAATTTAGGGGAAACTCCTGAACTGATGTGAAAGAAAAGTGGTTGTTGATTTTATACCTCTTCATCTCCAGAGAGGTTTTTAGAGGAGGCTTTCTTTTCTGCCATCTCAACTAACAGGACGGTACACCTGGAGTGTAGCATGAGTGCCTTGTCCATCAGGGGGGCTAGCAAAGACCCAGATGTGGTGTTTCCAATCCCAAGAAGAGCAGAACATATTTTGTAAAAGCCTCTGTAGTGGGACTGTCTAGTACAGACACCTGTTGTGGATGCCATCATTGTTATGGCAATCATTAAGGTGCAATCCACCTCTTAAATTGCTACAATCCACCCCCCACAGAATGACTCTCAGGCTTTGCTATTCTGGGACATGTTTGTATGTGTCTTCTATATTTTCTTTATGGGCATTCCTTCATTTGTCATATATGATGAGGATCCAGCAAAATCTTGCAGATAATCTCTACATGTCACTGGAACAGTTGCTGGAGGACCAGGAGAGCCTCAAGTTGCAGATGAATGTACGGGCAATCACCATGGTTTCAGTCTCTAATGTATCCATTCATCTTGTGAGGGATACTGGAACTGGATTGGGTAGGGCAGTGGGCACAGGTATTAGGGTTTGCAGCCAAGACTGGATTTGTTTGATGGACTTTACTGAGAATTTTACACTGTCCTTTCTTGACACTCCTTTCAATGGCTCAGACCTTATGACCTTATCGAGCCACTAGTTAGAATGAACTCCAAAAAAGCAAGCGGGATAACAAGCTTCTCATGCCTGTGTGTGTGTGTGTGGGGGGGGGGGGGTTCACCTTCAAGCTCCACAGAGAACCTTTGCTAGAAACCAGTAGAGTCCCAAGCAGATGTGATTCAAGCATGTCTCCCAGCAGCAACAGCAGCAGAACCAGTAGTTTGGAAGAGGTGTACATAGCCATGGCTCATTTCAGAAGGAACACCTACTCAGAGGCAGAAGCAATACATACAGCAGTGGGTTGTGAGACTCCTCTTCTGCCAAGCAATCCTGGCAGATTTAATAAATGCTTCCACAACTATCCCAGTCTAGAGGCATTGGAGGCCACCTGACCCTGCATGCATCTGTGTAGTAGACCATCACATAGGATAAATGGATTAGGACCCTGATAGTCAAAGACTAAAAAAATCCTGTTCCACAGCCTACTAAGAAAAATGTGTCTTCCATTGTCTGACATACTACACCACCAAATGAAAAGCAGCTGCATAACTAGGTCATCAGCCTTCTAAAAAAACATTCAGTAAGTTCTATGAGATCATAAAGGTTCCAGATATTATTCAAGATTTATTCTGGGTCTGAAAAAGACAAAGAAATTCATGACACTCTTAGATTTAAGAATTATTTTATTTATTTTATTTTACATTTGTTTACCAGGAGTGTCCGGCTGAGCCAAAAATGCCTGTTTTCAGAGGACGCCCGGGGAGAAAAGCTCCAGGTTACATAGTGAACAGTGTTACCATAGTTTTTGGGGAAAAAAACACAACAGTTACATAGTAAATATTGATACAATTGAGTTGAGGTGAAAAAACAACAGTAATACGAATAATGCATTAAAAAGTGGTTAGTTATACATATTACACATTATAATTGTTGGTCATTGAATGTAATACATAAGGGACAAAAACATTAACAAATTTCTAAATCAGTTAGTCCCAAAGATCTTTATCTAGATGGTCTTGGTAAACACTATACTCCCCTGTCTAGCCAAGGGGACTTGATAAACTCTCTAGACCTCCAAGATACTTGTTGTAATATCAAAATAGCAAAGCAGTTAAGGAGCTATCTACACTTCTGGGTAGGACTCAGTCACTGGTAGTTCTGGGCTCCTCCATTTGATCTCACCACATCCCCTAGGCTATACAGAAATTGTATGGCTATGGTGGCATCACACCAGATACTATAGAGAGGGAAAGTCTTTCCATATATAGATGACTGGCACCTTGCTACACCAGTGTCGGAACATCTTATAAAAACAAAGGATTCTTTACTGATTATATTCCAGTCTCCAGTTATTACAGTGAGCACTGCAAAGACACAGTTGAAATCGTCTCGAAATCTGGCATTCTTAGAGTGCAACATGGATACTCAGCTGCAGTCAGTCTACCTCAAGTGAGAAAGAGAGCTAAGTCTTTACAGAAAACTGCATGTGATTCAACAAAAAATTTCAGTAGCAGCCCATTTATGACTAAAAGTACTAGGACTGATGGTAACCATGAGATTTCTTCATTGCACCCTGTGAATGCAGTGGTCTCAAACCTTTATAACAGACTGGTCTGTTCAAATCAGGATCTCACAGTCTTGTAAGACTCATCTCAGCTGGTGGATGGACACACCCAGTGTTGTTCTGAACACCACCTTTCTCCCTCCAGTCTCCATAGTGACCATCGCCATGGATGCCTCAGTGCCAAGACAGGGAACACTATCAAGAAGGACAGTCCAAGGATCATGGTCACAACACAAAGTCAGACTGCACATAAATGTTTTGGAGATGAGAGCAGTACTTTTCACCCGGCAGGATCTTCAAAACTCCCTCCCACAGTGTGCTGTTACCACTCACATGGGCAACATGGCCATGGTCTGCTATATAACCAAGCAGGGAAGAACCTGATCCTACACATTCTGCAAGAAGACCATGTAAGTATGAAAACTGGTCATATTGTTCTACTGCTTTCTAACAGCAACCCATATTCCTGCTCAAGGCAGTTGTTTTACAGGTAAGCTCATTTGCTGCATTCTGATGCCTCAGAAGTTGTCTCTAAGCTTGTCAGTGCCACAGAAAATCATCTCACACTGTGGAAAACATTTCTCAGATCTTTTTGCTTCTCACACCAACTACAAGTGCAGTGACATTTCTTTCTGTCATCGTCATTCTGTCTAGGGAGGTGGCCCGAAGATACACTAGTCTAAAACCTGGGCCCTAGGATTACTTTACACCTTCTTCTTTCCCAGTAATCCCAAATGTCATACGCAAAGACAAATCTAACAAGTCCAAAGTTATTCTTATACCTCCCTTTTGGCCTTTGCTGGTGTGGTTCCCTCTGTTGTGACCTCATCTTTTGGATAAGCTTCATTCTTGAGACCCTTCAGAGCCCTAGTCAGTCATCTGACTGGCAAGCCACGTCTAGACCTTCACTTTCTCAACCCAGCCATTTGGTTTCTTCACTTCCAGTGGTAGCCAGGGATGGTGCATACCTTGTCATGGTCACCCATATCTTTACCAGCCGATACAAGGACATTTTACAAAGGGGAAAGGTATAGGTTTACATTATGAGCTACCTCCAGGTCCTAGACCCTTTCTCAACTCCTTTTATGGTGGTTCTAGATTACTTGTCTTAGTTTTTCAGTAAAGTATATATTGTGGCCATATACAACTTTTACAAGAGCTGTCATAATAGCTCTTTTGCTCCTTGTAAAGCATGCATTGCCTTTATTAGAGGGAAATTTCATACTAGTCCACTTTCTCAATGGAGCCTAAATTTTCTATTGGAGAAGCTAACTTTGCCTCCATTTGAACCAGCATCATTGTCATCAGACCTATAGTTATTATCTAGGAAGACCCTTTTTTTGTTGGAAATTACATCAGCTAGACAACTAACCAAACTTCACACCTAACTAGCTGATTTTTCAAAAAGATAACAGTTCTCACAAACCTATCTTTTATGTCAAAGTGACTACTGAGACTAATTTAAATCAGTTGATCAGTCATATGATCTTTTTTCCCAAATGATTCCAATAAATATGAATATCTATTGTATTATCTAGATGTTAATATACAGCTGAGATTTTATTTGCCTAGAGCTAAACAGTTTAGAACAGACAATTTACACTTTATAGTTTAGTTTCATAGTTTCTTATTAGGCTATTGACCCTGAGAGATATTTAGAAGCCTAGCCATGCATTTTAGCCCCTGTAATGTAAATATGAATACCCCATAGCAGGCAGAACATTTACATGTTACCCCATTCCATAAGGGACAATGGTGATACTCCAAAAATGAATTTACGGGTTCCCATCCATTCATCCAGATTACGCTTGACTAGAGTACCAGAAATTACTTTGCTTTATGTGGATAGGAAGATGATGCCAAAGAAGTGAAATCCTCTGAGATAGATATCTACCCTCCAACATCTTCTGTTTATGTTTCAGAAGATATTTAAGATCTCTTGAGTGGGTGTTTATGTCACCATTGGACTTGTGGATATCCAGTAGGTCTGAGAAGATAGAATCTGTTGAGGCTGTGGGTGTGAGGCAGAGGTAACCCCTCAGCAACCTATATAGTACCAGGAATAGGGACAAGGCTATGAGATTATCAGTCAAGTTTTTATGATTTAGACCCTTGATTTTCTTGGTAAGAAAACACTGTGGGAATTCAAGTTGTGTCAAGTGTTTGAACAGGTACATGTCAGAAGTGGCATCGTACGCAGTGATTGGTCTAATAAGTGCCAAATACTGTGGAATGAGCACACCTCTGGACCTGAACACTGTACTCTTACCAATAGGCTGCACAATGAAAAAGGACTTTCTTACAATAGTGGAGGCATGGTGAACAAATGATATTTCACTGTCTCCATAGGTTCCCAGGTCCCTAATTACTGGATTGATTGTCAGGGGTGTGTTTTCAGTGTGATAGTAGCAGGGGACATGATGCTTGCCGAAGGACACTGTTATACATTATTTTAGCATTTAGTTTTAGTTCATGCTTTTGACACCAGCTGTCTGTATAGGAAACTCTCTCTCAGAGGATCTTGGTGTTCCCTGGAGAGTTAATAATGGCACTGAGTATACAGTCATCAGTAAATTTGTTGAGCCATAAGCACTTAACATTGACTTTGACCTTCCATAAGTTAATGCAAAAAAGGAGTAGCCCAATGAAAGAGCCCTGTGGTAGACCACTGGTGTCAGGACTTTTGGAGTTGATGTTTCTTTTGCACAGAACAAACTAGGGCTGAAAGTTTCTAAACTGACTCTGCCAATTATTCTTAATTGGTGCATCAAACCGTGTCATAAAAGTGTGGCAGAGAACTCTCTCTTCCTCCAAAAGCTCATTCTACCAGAACTTTAGATATTTCTAAAGCCGTCTTTATTTGTGCTTCTTTAGACAATATTTGTGCAGATGCAAGTTGAGCTTCTCTGTATACTTTTGCAAGTCACTATAAGATGAATGTAGTGTCCAGGGAAGAGTCTTTATTCAGGGCCACCATACTTCACAGTACCGTATCTTGACTACCCAAAATGCTGTGTTTGAGAGTGTGTCAAAGAGGTTTAAGAGAATGGGTTGGACTGTCTTATATATAAAAGTTACGTGGTTACCATAACAATAGCTCTAGATGATCATAGTCCATCCTCTTTAACAACTCAACCCAAATACTCCCTTCTTCATTAAAGGAGTCTGGAGGATTTTTTTTTTCAGGAGGCTTATCATTAGGCCAATGCTGAGCTCTACACCTGTATATTAGGAAATATGGAGAGTCTATTTATTGCAGAGCAGAGCACCATGGGAAAATGGGAAGATATAGAGCTTGAAAAAGTTTCACAAGCTGAGCTGACCTGAGCCTGTGGCTAAGCCCTAGAGGTTAAAGAGGAAGGACTTGAGACATCTAGGTTTGTTTTTCAGGTAAGTATGAAACTGTCAGATCACAGTCTTTGCTAGTTATTGTCAGTGATATTTTACATTCACGTGCCTAAACAGCAAACTGATTGTCTGTGTGGCAGTTACAGTGCTAACCAAGACAAGTACCAGCACTGCTTTTGTCGTCTTAGAAAAGGGTACCGCATTACAAACTACAAGTATCAGTGGTTTAATCCTGCCTCTTCACTAGCTCATTCCATTTAATTTCTTAGTTATACCCGCAATGCAGACTTGAACAAAAATGGCATTTTGTTTTGGTTATGTTTATCTCCAGTGTTGTAATGCCCTCTAGTGGTCTTTGAAATAACTACAACTTAGATATTTGTGTGTAGCTTTTACTGAATGCATCAATAACACATTTGCCATACTCATTTACAAGAATTTAGAGTTTATCTATTACTGTATTGATTATAGAATGTCTGCCCCCATAACTGAAAGTTATAGTATGTCAACATTATAGCTAAGAAGAAAAAAATGGGAAATGTCATGGTTTTCACTAGACAGAAAACAGATTCTACAATGCATCTGCTTGAGCTTTCTGCTAGCAGAAGCCATCTTGATTTTTGGAAGACATGGCCAATGTGTGTCAAGGGCTTCTGGCTTATCAAATTTCCAGATGCCAAGTTAGGATAAATTATAGAAGCACCGCAAGATATTCACATCTTACAGGAAGGTCTAATGCAGACAAACGGCTGGTGTCAAAGCAATGACTTAAAACTAAATGCCAAGAAATGCATAACACTACCTTTTGGGAAGTCGGTCACCCAGTAAAGCTACCTCATTGATAAAACACCCCTAAAGTAGATACAATAATCACGGATTTGGGGATTCATGCAGACAGTAACCTAGCTTTTGAACAAAATGTGTCTAAGGTGGTAAGAAAATCATTCTATGTCAGTTAAAACATGAGTAAGGGCATAGCATATATGCCCATAGAAATCTTGCCACTATACTCGGCCCTCATCAGACCAATCTTTCAGTATAATGCCCCTTTGGTATATTTGTGATCGGACACGTGCAACAGCTGAAACGTCCACAGAGGTTCCTCACAAAAAATAAATGAATGAATGAATAAATATATAATGTAAAAACCAGTGTATGGGAAATCATAAATTCACCCCTGGTATGACACCTTTGACTCTGATGGTCAGAGGTAGCCATTAAATCATGCCCTAATTCACATACTACCCTTAAAACAACATCTAAGGCATAATAACTTGTGAGATACGTTTGAGTTTCATGGCTAGGCTGATAAAGGCCTCTGTGTTTGTTAGTCTATTATACACCTGTAAACCTATGATGAACTGATGAAAAACTCTTCGTATTCCAAAAGCTTGAATAACTATATTCTGAAAACTGTTTTGGTCTGGTCACCCCCTCTGTGTTTTAACATTATACATGGCCTATTCTACTGTTTCATATATAAAAAAAATCTACAAAGCTGATACCATTAAGGGAAATTCTCCTCTAGTATCTGTGTTGCCCCCTTTTATGTTTTACAGTCATACACCATTGTACCACCCAGCCACCATTGTACCACCTCACAAACATGCGTACACACACACACACACACACACACACACACACACACACACACACACACACAAACGCACACACGCACGCACACACACACACACACACACACACACACACACACACACACACGGCTCGGGCTGGTACTTTATCTTTATATTGCTGTTCTTGACTTATTTTTTATCTGCCCGCTTAAATCATTTATATATCATAGTATTGCTTACTTATTAGAAATATTGACTAACCCTGAATGAGGTTATTGTTGTATTGCATCACTTTTCTGTTTCTTCTGCTAATTTTCCAGTTACTCACACATGTATGCAGTGTATTAAAATGTGCCTAAACTATTAGTTATAACTCTTGCTTTATTATCTGCACATGAATTATGACTCTGTTATATTTTTTTTTGCATTGTTCATTCATCTAAGAAATTTATTAATTTTCCCACTGTACTAATTATGTATCTGAAAAATTCAGTACACCATAAGCTAGCCATACAATAACTTTAATAAGTACCTTTACAAAAAACCAGTGCCAGACTAGAGTCAAGCTCAACAGGGTCTTCTTTCCCTGCTGATTCTGCCAAGTCCATTCCCTTGGCTGTGATTTCACCAGATAGTAGGTAGGGAGAGTGGAACTCTTGTTCATCCATTCATGCCTGTCACTAATTAGATGATGAGGCATTTCGCTACCTTAACAAAGTCATAGTTACTCACGGAGTTTACCCATGCATTATTGCATTTCTTCACTTTGACATTCAGAGCACTGGGCAGAAATCATATTGCTTCAACACCTGTTTTGGGCCTTCATGATGCTTTGTTTTAATTAAACAGTCAGATGCCCCTGGTCTGCACCAGTTCTAAGTCAGCTGCTAGCTGCTGGACAATGCGGGACGCTGGTCGGGACCAGCACCCACCACAGCTGGGGCAATCCAGAGGAGGGGCCCAGTGCTCATACAGAGTCACCACCACGAGGAGTGGGGGCGATGCCTCATCCAGCCGTGGCACACACCCAGCCCTGCTTCATTCCCAAGCCCGACCAACCCAGCCCTAAAAGCCAATCCTTATCCCGAAGTTACAAATCTGGCTTGCCGATTTCCCCTACCTACATTGTTCTAACATGCCAGAGGCTGTTCACTTTGGAGACCTGCTGCAGATATGGGTACTGCCTGGTGTGAAACTTACACCCTCTACCCCAGATTTTCAAGGGCCACTGAGAACTCATCTGACACAGCCAGAACCACGACACTTTCCAAGGCACAGGCCCCTCTCTTGGGGTGAACCCATTCCAGGGTGCCCTGCCCTTTACAAAGAAAAGAGAACTTTCCCAAGGGCCCCTGCTGGCTTCTCTGGGATCATTTGTGTCACCACACTGGATGCCGCAAGGCACCCATCTCCACCGCTTTAGATTCAGGTATCTGAACCCAACTCCCTTTTGATCAGCCGAGGGCGACAGAGGCCATCGCCCATCCCTTCAGAATGGTGCTCACATATCTCTCAGGACCAAATGACCCAAGTTCAACTGCTGTTTGCATGGAACCCTTCTCCACTTCAGCCTTTACAGCTCTCATTTGAATATTTGCTATTACTACCAAGATCTGCACCCGCAGCAGCTCCACCCAGGCCCTCGCCCTGGGTTTCAGTGTCACTGCGGTGTCCCCCCTACTCATTGCAACATAGCCCCCTTGGCTTCCTAGTGCCAGCAATGGCCAGGTATGGCTTGACACTCCAGCACCATCCATTTTCAGGGCTAGTTGATTCGGCAGATGAGTTGTTACACACTCCTTAGCGGATTCCACAAAAATCAAAATTTAGTCTTCTGCTATCCAGTCCCTCTCAATATTTTATCCTTTTACTTATCATCCAACATAAAATGATAACAATAACAGACTGTTAAATGTAATAAAATGTTAATAATAACAAATACCTACCTATGTTAAATAATACAGTAGCAAATTAAATACATACATACAATTGATAGTACCCTTTCAATGCAGTCCCATCTCTAACAGCAGTATTCCCTAAAGTTTGAAAAATATTTTGTATTAAATCAAAACTAACATTATAGTATACTTCACTCCTGTTCCTGTCTTGCTGTAAAAACATACCAAAATATGGCAGAAAAATTCTTACTCAATATTTTCTCCCCGAATAAACGTTAAACTGTTATGCCTATTTCTTTTCACCCATCCTATCTCTCTGCCATTTCATTGCACAGTTTGTGATAGATGCTGACCCTAACCTCTAGGCAACTTTGGTCATTTTTCCAAATACCACACACCCACGTGGACATCTTTACATCACCTGCTTCCTACGTTATCCCATTCGCAGCTCTGGCTTTAACTACGGCTTCATTAATTGCTAATCATGTACAGTCACCACTTTCAAACTAACACTAATTTTCTAGTTCTGCTTCCCTTCTATTCATACCTTCCAACTACCAGTCTCCAGTCCTGTCACCTTGATTACAGTTTTTTGCCTTTTGCCTCCTTTCTACCTTCCCATCCTTTGTACTCATTTCATTACACTTCTTCTTCTTTCAGCTTTTCCCGGTTAGGGGTCGCCACAGCGGATCACCTGTCCGCTCATGATTGGCAGTGGAGTTTTATAGTGTCGAGTTGCCAGCCCGGTGCCCAACCTTCCACAGAAGGCACACACACACACACACACACACACACACACACACACACACACACACACACACACACCTAGGGCCAATTTAGAGTGTCCAATTCACCTGCAGCATGTCTTTGGGATGTGGGAGGAAACCGGAGCACCCGGGGAAAACCCACGCGACCACAGGGAGGACATGCAGACTCCGCACAGAAGGCACCCCAGCCGAGGATCGAACCAGAGAACCTCTTGCTGTGAGGTGGCAATGCTAACCACTGCACCACCGTGGCTGCCCCATTACACTATACTGTCATTAATATCACATCATGTAAAAATGTAATAATAACCCTCCATATAATATCCTACACTGTAACCAAAGGATTGGTAATCTGCTTCCTTTTCCTTTACTCCTTCATCTTCATCTTCTGTCTTCATAGCCCACACTTTCTATGGTAGATAAAGACTCTCTTCCTCCAGTAACCTAAGCATTAACTAGCATAGTAAATAGCAGTCATGCCTCTGGTATTCACCTTCAGCGTCCCAGCCTTATTTAGAGTCAGGTACAGCACAACTGCAAATAAAAAGGAAAATATCCCCCATACTCAAGTTTCTATCACACACACACACACACACACACACACACACACAATGTATCTAGCAAAATGTGGGAATATACACCCTAACCCAAGTCCCAGTCTTGTAAAAATGACCTTCCATGACCTACATTTCCCCTTCTAGCATCATTCTGCCAGCCGAAGAATATGACACATAAATGTCCACATACTTGTAATAATGTTAGAACTCTCTTTGTACTTCCCTGACATTACTGAGATGTGAAAAATGTGTGTGGTTAAAACCACAGGTCCATGACACTGAAATATTGCCCAGCAAGTTATGGCATCCTGCACAATGTCCTTCGCATAGGTGCAGGTGGTGCAGCGTTCATATTCTCAAGCTGAGAAAATTATACCTTACATTCTCTTAAAATACTTGTCTTCATTATGTTTGTCACTGTTTAAATTAACAATTCTAAGTCTGTCACAAGAGATACCACCTCTGTACCAGCAGGTATTGCACAGCTCTCTGACAAGGGTAGCTAATAATGTTAAACAGCCAATACAGCAGTTGAAATACTTTTCATTGAGCAGTGGTCAGTTAACACACCCCTTAGACAGTCTTTTTGGAATAATACAAATCATCCAAAAGAACACAGGAAGATAAAACTTTAGGGGAAAAAAACAGTGTTCTAGATTGGATACTTGCATATCATCCTTATAAGAATACCTCCTACTGGCATCACGTCAAATTCTATTAACAAACAGCCTTGTGTTTGCTATATGCAACTACACAAATGTCACAAAAATGCTTCATTATAATACTGTCAGGAAAATTTTGTAAGTCAAGCAAAAAAAAAAAAAAAAGAAAGAAAAGAAACTGGACCCCTCCTTTAATCTTTACAGGTAGACAATGCAGTATCCCAGACTCTCAATCATGGCTGAAAAAAATGCCCTCAGGACAAAACACTACAAAATCTAGCCTGGTAATAGGAAGTTTGAAACTAAGATAAAACTTCTCTTCAAAAATTCAGTCTTACTTTTCTAAGCAGTGCCAAAATCACACGCTTTTGCTATACTTTTATATTAAGAAATTCCGGGATCAGACATCTTGTGGCAGAAGGTGTTTACCTGGTCTGTGTGAGTTGGGAAGCACTGTAGGAAGCTCAAACTGTGCTTATTTATTGATTACAGGGCATAGGAGACTGTTTTCAAGCTTTTCTTTCTTTGCATGGATACCTGCTGGGCTGCAGCAGTTAGCAGTGCCCTGTATACCAGCAAACACCTCAACAGTAAAATTTACCTATAAAGTTAGGATTAGATCAAAAACCTGGTAAACAGTGCAGCATTGTGCAGAAATAAGCTTAGAAAAGCTAGCCTGTTGATCGAATAGCACTACCATATCCTAGCATTATATAACTTTCTTCCCTTAAGCTCAGAAACTACCTTAGAAGACTCGTATTAACTCCCATTCCTTAAGCCTAAACAGCCAACCCTATTACAGGACTAGACAACATGGATATGCAATTTCCATATGTCTCTGCAGCTAGCTTGGTAGATATGAACATCCTAAGGCAATGTAGTAATTGTATCATGTTCTCAGACAACCAGTTAATAATTAAAGAAAATAAGGTATGCGAGAGATGCAAATACACAACTTCCTTGGAGGCAAAAATCTCACATAAAAAAGAGTTTGTCAGGAATACACACTACGTCCCTCATGCATATCATTCTCCATGCACCTAGATTGTCTTATGCTGAGACACTAAAAAGAAACCCTCCCAAATTTCAAAGACCTCCAAAGCCACCTAATGGCAACACTGCTCCTCAGCAATCACTAAAGCACACTTCAAAGCAACAGCAAACTTCTCACATAAGCCTAAACCTAATGGTTCTCATAGGCTCATAGATTCATAGGTAGTTACTAGGCTATCAGCCCTGGGGCCTATATAAGCCTAGCCAAAAAGGTTCCCTGGATTTCGCCACCCAAGATGGGTCCAAATTCAAAGCTCATAAGGCAAGCATACAGCTTACCTAATACTCTTATCACTGGGGACTCCATTGTGTGATCCACAGATGTCCCATTCACCAGGTTGGACAATGTTAAAAAGACAAAACTACAAACATAGTGAAAAAGTCTATAAGTAAACTTAAGGTCTTACTGGTCAATGCTCCAAGATCTATGTTAGCAACAAATATACCACCAGGCTGGTTAAACAGGATGATACCATGGAGCTCATCCACGGGCAAGTCACCATAGGTATGGTCCTTCACCATATCTTGGCTAGTTACAGGTAATCATCTATGGTCCTAGAGTCTCACAACTCTTACCTAAACCAACAAGAGGTGCTCACCATACAACTAAGCACCCTATTCATTATTGTCTACAAGCTCACACCACCATGCAAACAAGGTAAACATCATGGCAGGCTAATTACAGCATAAGCAGCTTAAATGGATGCTAATCAACCAGTCCAAACTGAAACATGAACAACTGTTATTTGAACCTTCTTGTGGCAACAGATGTAAGGGTAGGACTGCCATACACATGGTCCTGGGTTCTAATACAGGATATTCCATACACTTTTACTATTGTTTCACTTCCCATTACATTCATTCTCAGTTATAACACTTTAGATATTGGAGCTGATTTTATTTATATGTATGAGAGAAGAAGAGGAGCCCAACCGAGAAGAAGTAAGAACAGCACTGAGGAAAATAAATTTAGGGAAAGCAGCAGGTTCAGATGAGGTCATAGCAGATATGATAAAGATGCTGGGTGAGATAGGGGAGAAATGGCTCTTGAGTGTACTCATAGCAGTTTGGAGAGAAAGGCATATCCCAGATAACTGGAGATTAAGCATACTCATGCCAGTGTACAAGAACAAAGGGGACATCCACAAATGTGGGCAGTACAGAGGCATCAAACTCCTATGGCATTGCATGAAAGTTCTGGACAGGGTGATTCGTGATTGATAAATTGATACGCAGAGTAGTAGAATGTAAGATGGGAGTTGAGCAGTTTGGAGTCATATTAGGATGCAGCACAACTGACCCATGTTTGCAGTGAGACAGATACTTAAGAAGCTAGAGATGAGGAGAGAGTCCAACTAGGCATTCCTAGTCTTGGAGAAAGTATATGACAAGGTCCCAAGAAAGCTGATTTGGGCAGTACTGCGGCAGTTTGAAGCCCCAGAAACATTGGTATAATTAGTGCAGACTATGTACAAGGACCCAATGACTCAAGTACGAACAGTGTTCGGCTTCACAGAGGGGTTCCCAGTGGGAGTGGGTATACATCAGAGTTCAACTCTGAGCCCACTGTTGTTCATACTGGTGATGGACTACATTAGCAAACAGGTTGGAGGAGGCAGATCAACAAAGTTGCTGTATGCAGATGATGTGGCAGTATAGGCAGACTCTGAGCTAGAACTTCAGCAATGGATAGGAGAATAGAATGCAAAATGCAGTGGTAATGGCAACAAATTGGGGAAATCAGAAGAAACTGAGAATAGAGATAGAAGGGAAGATAGTGGAACAGGTAAACAGCTTCAAGTATCTGAGATGGGTGGTTGAGGAGAAGGGAAGCCTGAATGAAGAGGTCAAAGCTAGAATCAGAGGGGCTGCAGCCAACTGGCATAGAGTGTCTGGTGTAGTCTATGACAGAAGAATCCCAACGAAGCTGAAAAGTAAGGTGTACAAGACAGTGGTGCAACCCATACTAGTGTATGGTATAGAATCCTGGGCAGTAAAGGCAGAGCAGCTGAAGTAGCTAGAGGTGATGGAAATGAAGTGCCTAAGAAGGGTGTTAGGATGCACACTATGGGACAGATGAAGAAATGAGGACATGAGAGCAGAAGCCAAGGTATCTCCAATTGCAGAAAAGATCAAAGAGAATAGATTATGGTGGTTTGGACACATGCAGAAAAGCAAAAGACAATCTGGTGAGGAAGATTTGGGACAGACAGAAAGAAGGTAAGAGAAAGGGAGGATGTCCAGCAAAGAGGTGGATGGATTGAGTGAAAGAAGATCTCTGACAGTCAGCCATGAGTGTTGAAGAAGGCAAGATTGTGACTCTGAATTGAGAGAGTTGGTGACAGTTAACACGATACCTTGACCCCATGTAGAAAAAAAATGGGAAAAGGGGGACTGAGGATGATGATGATGTATGAGGGATGAGACACTATTACTGTGTTATATCAATCTTCAAATTGCAATTATTTAATTTTGCACTGCTGTTTTCCACCCACCATCATGCACACACGTTGTACGGTTGTGTGCACTTCAGTAAATGCGATAACTGGAATTGGTAGGAAAACATCAGTCTCCATTGCTCTAGATCTGCTGGTAGACAGACAGGGAAAGCATTATTGAGGAAAGTGCCAGGTTTAGAGCACAGAGGTGGGGTGTCCAGGAGTCCAGGATATTCAGTGCACTCTTAGTAAAGCACCACATTCATAGGCTTCTGCAGGAGGACTATTCTGGCTCCAAGTATAAGTCTGAGGCATGGGATAGTTTAGCCCAGGCTGTATCCAGTGCCACTGGCATCCTGTGCACTGGACAGCAATGTAGGCATCATTTTAATGACCTACAGAAGAGGAAGAGGGATACGCTTGATCATTGGATTGAGGAATTTAGGACTGGGAACATCCCACATCCGTGCAAGTATCAGCTCAAGAGAGTACTTGCAAGACTTAGAAAGCTAAATATAGGCAAGACTGGTATGCATAATGGTCTTCTGTTCTTTTCTGTCTTATTTTTTTCATAGCTGCCAGTGATCATGAGTGCAATGCCCAGACTCATGAGCTAGACTGGGGAGATTGAGGGAAGCAAGTGGTATGTATGCAGCAGAAGAGAAGAGTTGTTGTAGCATTAAAAAGTTAAGGATAGCTTTTTTGGTATTTTATAGAGTTTTATCAAACTGAGTATCTGTATTCCAACCGTAAATGCAAGAATACATGCATTAGTCTGTAGCACAAACTAATTGCAACAGTCCGATATTAGACTTTAGTCAGAGGTTGTGGGTTCAAATACCACAATTCACAGCTATGCCATACTATTATTTCTTCAGTACTATTTACATTACAATAAAACCACTATACCAGTGGCACAAATGCCCTGCTGTAAACTGTAATCTGTATAACTGGAACATGCATACATGCAATGTATGCACATTTCAAGGATTACTTGCAGCACTCTGTAGTATAGTGTTGTATCTGTTAAGAGGGTAGACCTAAATGTAAAACAAGTTAATAGAGTTGTATAATTGTATTAATGCATTGTATTTCACATATCATGTTACTAATCTTATCTCTTTTTTTCTCTCACCCCAGCCCTTATTTTTTTTTTTGTTATTTTCCTCATTTTTATTTTATTTTATGAATTATTTTGTTTTATTTTATTTCTATTTTATTTTATTTTTTGTTAATTTTTTTTAGATTGTATTTTTATTTTATTTTATTTTTATTGATTCTATTTTTTTTTATTTTTATTATGTGTCATCAAAATCTGTCCATGTCATCCATGTGTACCATATCACTAACTGGTCCACAGGACAGCAAAGTAGGCAAGCCCCATTGGATCAGCCTGTCCTTGCTCCACCGGCAGCAGCACCGATGCCCAACATGTCTGGGAGCCAATCTGACAGCACTGCCTCTGATGCCCCTGCACTAACTTGCTCCCTCAGGTAGTCCTGCCCTTGAAGCTGGTTCAGAGGTACCCTCCATGAGCAGTGGCAGAGGTGGTGAGTTCATCACCCACAGCAAATTGCCAGGAATAGTGCAAATGGTAGTGTACTGCACCATCAGTGCATACCTATGCGGGCTGGATAGGCTGTTGTCCCTCATTTTGCATTGTACTAGGAGGAGAAGGAGATGTCAAGCACTCCAGCCACCTGCAGAGTAAGGGGACAATGATGACAGTCCAGTGGATGAGGACTCAATTCCCACTGTCTCCCAGCTTGATGGTCATGGGCCTGGGTTTTCCCCACCCTCACCTCAATAATGGTGTCCCCCAACCTTTTGTGTCCATCACTGTCCCTGTCTCTTGTCTTGTGGTCTTTGTCTCCAATTGCTTTCTCACCTACCCAACTTCCCTGACCCAGACATACCTACAGCCCTTCCCCACCATTCCTCCATCTCTCAAATAAAAAATTAACGGGCACCTGTCCCACAAAAAAAAATGTCCCATACATAACTCTCCATTTTTCACAAGTGTCTTCTTGGCACACATGATTCAGGCCACTTGACTATATAATGTGATTGCATTTTGGAGATGACAGTCCAAATTCAGTTAATATTTTGCACATATGTTCAGTTTACACTGGTAAAGAAATGGATAACTACAGTTCTTTCCTACCTCTCTCCTCCACATTCCTGTCCTGCTTTGCCTTTGTTCTTCGCCTGCTTGCTCTGTATTTCACCACTTTCATATCTACCCCATTTTAACACCTTTAATCTGGTCACAAAATAGAATCACACACAACACACATAAGTAGCACAAAAGGCAATGAATCTCTTCACTTTTTGGGCTCCATGAGGTGCACATTGTGGACCAATGCACAGCAACAGTGAGTAACAGAAAAATGCTGTTGTTGCCTCCACACAATGTCACTTAACCCCTCTGTGATATGCCAACACACAGCTTCACATGTACTACAAATAATTCATGTCATTTCATTATCAATGTTTAAATAAAAGTATTTAAAAGTATTATACAGACCTGAAATCAAACCCAGTACCATCTGGGCCCAAAAAGGACTGTATCTATGCATTAACATGTGCTGCTGCAGAGTCAGTTAAGTAGCAGGTGTGTTGCATAGACTCAATACTAACTGTTAGACTTTAGCACTACAGCTCACGTTTGGGCACTGCTTAGCTACACACAAACATATTTATTTTGCATGTGTATACACTTTTCCAACCATCCCACAAACATGCTGCTCACCGCGCTATAGAAAACTAAATATTATTATGTATTACTTTTGTTTTCTGTCCATTTCCTGTGTATGAAATAAAAGTACATGTGGAAACATTACAAACTGAAGGCCCTATCTAACAATATGTCACATATTTACAATACAGCCATGTGTAGCCACCTCTCTCAAGCATTGCAACCCTGGTGTCTCAGTACTTTTTCCAGACATAGATCACCTACACAACATAAAGTAATCTAAAATGTTGTCAGATATGCAATGCACATCAGTCTGGTAACATGCATAATTACAACTATTGACCCATAAGCCTAAAAAGCCTTATCTGCAAGGCTATGGAAGGAATCATCATGGACCTTATCCACAGGGACATAGGTGACCTTCAATACACTTGACCTGACCCATTCTGTTTTTGTGAAGGGTACATCTTCCATATCAAACCTTTTGGGACTTCTTTGATACTAACCCCAAAGACCTGGATGATGGATAACTGGACATACCACCTATGTTGTGTTATCCATGGCCTTTGACACTATCCCCTATTCATGTCTCATAGTGAAGATCTCCCATCTGGGAATTAGGCCATACGGTACTAGATGGATAGCCAACTGGCTCATCGACAGTACACACACTCTCAAAGTTGGGGACTGCACCTCCACCACTAGCACAATTACCAGTGGAATACCACAAGGATCTGTGCTGGGCCCTCAGCTGTTTGAAAACTACTTATCTGAAGCACAGGCAACAGTAGATGTCCTCTGTTTAACCAGGTTTGCAGATGACTGTTAATTGGATCCACTCATATAGACTAAACATATTACAAAAGGGGCTGACACATAGTAATCTACACTTTCATCACTGTGTGTTCATAGTAGTGAGTCACACATTCTGCATTGTGCACCTCATACATATGGACATCACATCCAAGACCAGGGATGTCATAGCTCTGCTGTACCCTACCCTTATCAAACTACTAAATGAGTACAATGCTCCCTTTTGTCTGTACCTCAGCAGACCCCTGCAGCAATAGAAAATACAGATGTTTGTATGGAAAGACTGAAAGACCTGTCATTGTACTCAGTATCATGCAGGCTGCTGAGAAGTAACCTATGCCTGGCCTACAGAGCAGTCTCAGATAAGGCTTTACAGGAAATGCTGGAAATCTGCAAATCAAATGGGACAAGACTAACATGCTCCAGGGTTTTCAACCTAGCCTGTGACATAAGCAGAACAAGCTGGGGTCACAGATATTTCCCCCAACGATTGACATTCCTCTGTAATGGGCTCCCACTGCATGTGAAGCAGTGGTCCTCGATGACCCTGTTCAAGAGCAACTGTGACAACTATTTAAGTGATTGTAAACCTACCTCTGGGATGGCACCTATGTCCCTCATGAATAGGGCCAGTCAGTGCTGCTCACAACATTGCTCTACTAACGACCATCTGACTATGCTCAATAAGAGTACTTGTGTTTTCACACAACTAGGCATGTAAATGCCATAGGGCTATTAGGATAGTAGTTTCTTATGAACCTATGAAGCTATGAACTTTTGCAGCTCTCCCAACCTCTTGTCTCTCACATGGCCTACTGATGTCATCCACTATAAGTTGACCAGCACTCTTTTAAATATCAGACTTGTGCCATGACACTCATATGAAGTACTGTGCTCTGTAGTCTGTGTACTTAGATAGATAGGTGTTCTGTTCTCTCTGCAGTCAACTGGATGTGTCTTTGTGTGTCTAGACAGAAGAGATTAAGTGTGTATCCTACAGTTACTGTTCCATTGTCATGGATTTCCAGCATTTTGATACTTGCACATGCCTACACATCCATTTCATGCAGGCCTCACAAACTCTCATCTCCCACATGGTCTGCTGATGTCATCTTCTATAGGCTGACCAGCACTCTTGTAAATATCAGACTTGTGCCATGGTGCTTGCATAAAGTACTGTGTTCTGTAGTCTGTGTGCATAGATAAGTAGGGGTTCTGTTCTCAGAGCAGCCAAGTGTGTGTGTGTGTGTGTGTGTGTGTGTGTGTGTGTGTGTGTGTGTGTGTGTGTGTGTGTGTGTGTGTCTATATGTTCTTGCTTGAATTGTAGAAACTATTTTACACCAGCATGGGGGGGGGGACACTGTTATTACCATATTGTCCTCAAATTATGATGCTGATGTCATCAGCTATAAAGTGTTGTCTGAGACACTCCAAGTTGGACTTGTGCCATGATGCTTGCATAAAGCACTAAATTCTGTAGTCTGTGTACTTAGATAGGTAGGGGTTCTATTCTTACTGCAGTCAACTGTGTGTGTGTGTGTGTGTGTGTGTGTGTGTGTGTGTGTGTGTGTGTGTGTGTGTGTGTGTGTGTGTGTGTGTGTGTGTATGCGCTCTCGCTTGATATTACAGAGAGCATTTTACACCAGCATGTGGGATACTGTTATTACCTTATTGTCCTTAACAGACACTGCTGATGTCATCAGCTATATCAGATTTGTGGATATGCAGTACTGTCACCAGGGCAGGATCAGAGACTGTCCTGGAGGCCAGACAGATGTCACCTCATCTTGTGCAAGACAGATTATAGTGCCATAGCTTTTAATCTATCCACATACATCATGGCATGGCTTGTAGGCCCTGTGTTTTCTGGATGAGAAAGCCCTGTTGTGTCTCCAGCTGCTGCATGTGTTTGATGTGTTTCATGCAACATAGAGCATTATATTCTATATACTAATGTGTTCTGATGAGGTTTGAGTACAGTGCTGACATACAATCCTGAGATCTGAATATGATGATGTCACTTATGATCTGCACAACACAGGCTTTCAAGACCAGTGTGGACACTTGGTGGTCAAAGTTCAGATTGCTATCTACATGTGTTCCCAGTGGTTGCATCACTGGGTTTCAACATGGTGGGACTGTTGTCAATGCTGTGATTAACATGTACTTCCACTTTTCAGAAGAACAACATATAAAGACACGTCTACATTTATTTGTAGATCTTGTGCCTTTGTCACCGATCATTTGTTTGTGTTACCTCCTCCTGTACTGTGTTATCATCATTGGTGGACTCAATGATTGCACCCAATATGCAAGAATCAGCAAACCTGGTAAGCCAAAGACCATATACTTTATCCTGAACTGATGAGCAATCAAGTCCAAACAGTGAAGGGCCAAGCACAGATCCCTGGAGTTTGCCAATGTTGGCAGATCTACTGGTACAGGTTGATTCACCAACTTTTACAGTATGTGTTCTGTCAGTGAGCCAACTGGTTACTCATCTTGTAATGTAGGGATTAATCCCCAGTTAGGGGGTTTCTCAATGATACCTGCATGGGGGATTGTGACAGAGCCCTTGCCAGATCATGATAGGCACTTTGTACTATCTTATCTTAATCCAGGCCTATCACATGGAATCACAGGATATACACCTTCCTGATACGGTTGAATCCACACTTCAACACATCCTCCACATGGGCTATGTTCCCATAGAAGGGTGTACATCAACATGCACCCATCTGAGTTGGGGTGACAGCACCTGATGCATGCATGTATAGACACATCCTGACTCTCCTCAACTGTGAGGTAGACCAACATGTCATCATGAGCCTCTTCTAAATAGACACTAGTAACATCCCGGCTATGTGCAACAGACCCGTGTGAGATGTTAATGCTAGATCATATCTGTTGCATTTGTTAGAGGTCCTCAAAGAGGTCACTGAAGGCATGCACGATGGCAACACTATCATCCTGTTGAACTTGACAAGGCCAAGACATTTGACACAAATCCACACTGAGGTATTCAATCAACACTGTCATACGTGGCCATAAACAGGTATAGTACCAACTGGGAGGACCACTGAATCACATACATGGCATCTCACTCTGTTGAAATGTGTGAAGTGATCTATATCTCAGGTCCAGTGATCAGGTCCATGCATCAGGGCTGTCTGCTAGGCCCTTTCCTGTACATTATTTAAGTGACGGACATCACAGATGACATACACATCCTGGTAAAACAGGTGCCTGAAGACCTACAGATTGCAGGTAATCACTGACTCCAACTGTGATATTAGTATAATACAGACAGTATCAATGCATACTAAATATTGCTGCCACAGCCAGGACAACACCTGCTATGACAAAAAACATGGGGGGGTTTAAGTTAGGTACACAAACACACAACCCAAGTATAATCTACATGTCACACCCTATAATCAGACCATTAGGTATGTGACCTGTGACCTGGGGTACATGGTATGTGGAATGTCCACCAGCATGTGGTCACAGTGCTGAGTACTCCTTTGAATGTTAACACAAGTACTGGGTATGTGAAGGGCACCCACATCAGAGGCTTATCCTTCATATTTCCCAGGCTTCATCACACCAGTAACGGAGTACAATGCAACCTTCTTCATATACCGCCCTACACATCTTCTAGTGATGTGTAACTGAAGTGCACCACCTTTGTCATAGTGAGCTGTCACACAGCTTATTGACCATACCTAGGTATTCTTTTTATGGCATATACATGATGGTCTGATGCTGCAGAACACCAATCAAGTTTTTACACCAGATGCATGTGTGCTGTTTTACTAGTGCACACACTACATACATACATGTTTGACAACATTAATGGCATAGATATCATTTGTGATAGTGTGGATTGTGCTCTCTCTCATATATATATATATATATATATATATATATATATATATATATATATATATATATATATGCCATGCACACTAGTCAACTAGCTTGTATTGTTCATATTGTCGCATACAGGTATAGCAGTGTCCCTCAACACCTGCAGCAGATGTTACAGTGCCAGGACAGTGTGTGTGGTTACCCTCATAGAGTGTGGATCTATCATAACAGTCATACCTCTCAGCCTGGAACCATCAAAAGTCTGGACAAAAGCCTATTAATTTAATGTTATTATCTGTTTATTCATTTAAAATCAATGAAAGATTTACAAGGAAAAATCTGGACAATGGCCAATGAAAAGTAGGTTCAATTGGCTGAAAATCTGGATGCTGATTAATATATAATTTGCATACATAATTATGTAACCACAACCTCTCCAGTGGAATTGTGGGATACCAACATTCAAACACAAATTAAAGAACAGACAAAATATTAAACAACACAAAATATAACCAGAACAATAGTGTTGTATATATTAACATTTGAAATTGTATCAAACTTTGAACTTGTATGAAACTAAAAGATCTGGCAAAAGATATAAAGACAAACCTATCTGAGTTATTTCCATTTATAAGGCACTAAAGTTGTTATGAACCAGCTTAAACTTTACTAGCAAAGCTAAATAAAACCCTAGCTGAAATATGGGGTCAAAACACAAAAGAACCATAGCTCTCAACTGTCCAGATTTTTGCAGAAGGTACAGATTTTTTACTCATGTTTTTTGTCCGTTTTTCATAAAATTGTAGTTTTCTGGCAAAGCACTGAGGACTCGAGTCTGAAAATAATGACAGACATTTGATTTTCAGAATAAATATCCTACAGAAAATTCATGCTAATGGAAAACCTGTTATTCTATCAACTTCCTAAATTTGTAAGAATAATATTTAAAAGTGTCCCTATTTTGGGGCCTTTGTCCCACATTATTTGCAGCTTTGTCCAGATTTCTTGCTATAAGAAGTTGAGAGGTATGTGCCAAATCCCTTTTCCAAATGTAGCTGTTACTTTGCAGTTGCTATTCTCTTACTTCAGAGTTACACACATGGGCACCGGAACCATAGAGCGAGGGGGGAGGGGTGCCCCCCAATTTTGCAGCACTTGCGACCATCCCAACTCATTATCACGTGCGCAATGACCATGCACCTGTTTGAACAGTTTTGCCTGTTTGAACAGATTTCTTATTTAACTGCAGTTTTGCTGCAGATTTTTCTTTTAAACGGATTTCTTATTTAACTGCAGTTTTGCTGCAGATTTTTCTTTTAACTGCTGTCTCGGATTCGGATTTCTTTTATTGCAGAGCTGGGAATAACAGCTGTTCAGGCAGACCTGTTTGAACGGATTTCTTTAGTTTTGCCATTAGCTGGGGATATGGATTTCTTTTAACTGCAGCCTCGGAGGTTTTCTTTCAGGACAACAGCTGTTCGGGCAGACATTCAGCCAGGATTACTGTATGCAGAGCTAAGGTACTGTCTTCAGTGTGTGTGTGTGTCTGTGTGTGAAAATGCCCCCAACAGGATACATCTGGTGGCTAGAGGTACACAGGCTCAAACCCGGTACCTTGGGTACAGGTAAAAAGAGCTTAAAGTCCCTAGCCACCATCACTTGTGAATTTATGCCTCACACTTTTGTTCTGTTCCTCATTAAATCTCTGTTTTTTCAGGAGCAGTAAAACAAAACCTTTTATGCTAGCAATTTTCTAAGTTTATAAGATTAGTATTTGAAATGTGTCCCTATTTTGGGGCTGTATTCCCCCATTATTGGCTTTGTTCTGTATTTTTGTGCTAAGAGGTTGAGAGCTATGGTGATAAGTGAAAATTGAATTCACTAAATGATAGCCATTTAAGTTTGTCTTCCTGTCTTTCAGGAAACTGATTTAGCTTAGTGGTATGTTGCTCTGACTGTAGTGCACAGCGTTCTGGGTTCAAGACTTGGCAGTGAAATGTACAGTGGTAATACAACATTTTATGCAAGCAACTTTCCAAAATTGTACAAGCAATGTTTAAAATGTGTTCCTGGTGTTTGCCACCCCCCCCCAATTGAAAATAAGTGCAAGAAGCTGTGAAACATGCCTATGACTTACACTACTGTGATTCTGTATTTGTATTTATTTATATATATGTATATATATATATATATATATATATATATATATATATATATATATATATATTGTGTGTAGAAGTAGACTGTTATCATGGAAATGTTCTGAATAGGGCAGTTTTGTCATTATTGGTGCATGCATTTTGCTTCACTGCCTACTGGAAAAATGTTCAAACAATAAATTTAAAATGCACTCTAACTTACGTCTAACAAAGAATATAATTTGATAAAGTCAGGAAGGTGTATCAAAGAACGCATGTATGTTTCTTGTTTTGTGCACAAGAGGCCTCTGATTTGAAAACAGCCCAAAGATAATCTTTATCCACCACTGGCCAGATGCATTTTCTTCGGATGTGGTGTGGGTTTTAATGTGTTTCAGTGAATGTGAGTTTCAAGGGCAGAGAAGTTTTAATGCCAAGTCTATTTTCATTGTGAGACAGTATTGCTTTGATTAGCAGATATGTTAGTGTTTGTGCATTGTGCTATATAATGCAAAAAAATAAAATCCAAATAATCATTGTAGAAGTAAAGCAGTATGCACACATTAGTGTTTATGGTAAATGGGGTGAAATAGCCAGGTGATGGGACATTGGAATGGCTGCAGGGGGACTCTGGTGCTATATTTTGATTCTGTTCTTCAGTTTGCATTTGAAAGTTAGTATCCCACAATTCCTTTGGAGTGGGCGGGGTTGAGTAATTATGTATGCAAATTTTGTGTTAATCAGTGTACAGATTTGAACCTATTTTTTCATGGGACTGAATGTTGTGGAGAGATGGATATATACCACAGAGGCTACCACTGTTCCAGAACAAACTATCCATAAAAATAAAACAAAGTTCATTCATCAATATTCAAATGCAACTTGGATTTAAGGATGGGCAATAGAAAATGTACTCCACGATTGCCCCTCATGCCACAAATGGATAGAGGCAGTTCCTAAATGCTGCATCCCTTATATATATCCCCTCAAATTATCTATGGAATGATCACAGTTATTCTCACTAGGGCTAATATGCAATTATCAGCCATGAGATAGGTAAGACCAATCAGAAAATGTTCATTCAAGAATCAAGCACCAAAAGGGAATTGGCTACGCTTAAAAAGTCCTCCAAGTGAACCTATGTTGTGGTAGTAAATAGTTATAAAAATTGCCCTTTTTAGAACACTAAGTGCCCCTCTCACCCTCCACCCCCCAGTCTTCAACAGCTTCCTGCACCTCTGGTTACACAGTGACCATCTTCCCCAATATATAACTCTTAAAATATTTTGATATTGCAAGCTTGATTCCCTTTTTGAAATTGGGCATTGAACTCTGCCAGTCTTAATTAATTAAAACTGATTGAGAACTACAGGAGCTCTTTGTTTTAGAGTCAGCGTTGGAGTAACTGTTCAACTTAATACGTCACTCCACACCCATGTCCTTCGGAAATTCGACCCTTAAAGTGGTAGAATGTGAAATTTGTTATAATTCCACCTAAAATAGAACTCCATAAAGCAATAAAACACAGCAATTGCAAGCAAGCCAGCTATAAACCACCCTACAATGTAGTAATTCAAAGACAAAACGCAAATTTTTAATATACAAAAACAAAACAACAGATATGCATGAATAAGTAAACAAAAGAAATTGACAAACTGTAGCAACTAAAAGAGAACATCTGAAGCCCTCTCAGTAGTCAAAATATTTTAAATGTCAAACACCGAAGAATCATAATATGTAAATGCACGAGAACATGGAAACACCCGCATAACTCACACAAATCTAGATTTCAAAATGCAAAGCTAATTTTCTAGGATAGGTGATGCAACACATGGTCCTATCTGAAAAACACCATAATCATTTTACTTGTGAGAAAGGAATGCAAGTTCAGGACTACCAATGAGTGAGACTCTTGAAACTGGAAGAGTAATCTATTTTATACTGCAACTAAATGAAACGTTATGTACCTACTGCAAGCAACAACGTTACAACATGAACATTGAAATCAACATGCACCTAACCTGCTAAATAAATCTGCCATATGTACCAGTACCTTTCTCTTAATAGTTTACATTTCCTACAGGATTTACTGCATAAATGCATATTTTCAGCAACGCTGTATTAATACACACTATTACAAATAATAAACGTTGTACTGTAATCACAATGAAGTTCCAAGGAGTAAGCGAAATCACCTATCCATTAAAGTAACTGCAAAGCCTCCCAATGACTATGACCACTTTCAAAAAATTCAGCACGTCTAAGTGACTACTCAGATAATTTCTTTAAACAATATACTCACTTGCACCTGAAGAGGAACAAGCTACAGTTTGCATTTTTCACTTATGACAAAGGTGTATTTAAGGCAAGGGCAATAACCAGTTATTGTGATAAGCAGTTAACCGTTTTCTTTATTTTAAGGGACTCAACATGCTTCTTTGAATTGAAATCTATGGTGGTTACTTGTTTTGATATAATCTACTTGCATGGTCAAAAGTGCTTGCAACTTGCATTTCGTCTGTATTATCGATGCAAACAGTTTGTATTAAGCAATAACTTAAGGCATACACGACATTTTTTTAAATTCTTTTTTACTTACCTGGAGCTAGACTTGCCCGTTCGATTCTCAGTTAGAGCGTCTTCTGTGTAGCAACATGCGTGAATGGGCGTTCCTTCGTTGAAGGTTGTGTGTTAGGCCCGGCAAGCCAGTACATAAAAATCTACTGCCAATCATTAGCGAGCCGGAGTTCCACTGTGGCGACCCCTAACCGGGAAAAGCCGAAAGACACAAACAAACTTACCTGGAGCCAGGGTTTGAACTTGAGCCACCAGAGAATGTAAATTTTCTCATCCTGGGACTGGGAGTGCAGACCTGACTCTGTACTGCAGTCTACAGAAATACTTGGGCCTGGCAGAACTTAAGTTAAACAGTAAACACAGCTCCACTCGCTTACTGCTGCCTGGTCTGCTGTGCAACCCTACTATATTCCAAATTTCCAGATCCAAACAGGTGTCTGCTAATGTATGTAAACACAGTCCATGTGTCTCTGACAGGATGGCGGTCTGCCTGAGTGCCTCACAAAGCTGATGTGTGATGACATCAGCCACAACTTGTAAACAAAAAAAAAAACACTCAAAAAAAATCAGGAATTAAAGGAGCCACTTGGGAATTTGTGGCACCCCATTATTTTGCTCTCAAAGCTGGTACATACCAAGGAATTTGGTATGGTTGAGAGGTATGATAATAGCTGTGTGTGTGTGTGTGTGTGTGTGTGTGTGTGTGTGTGTGTGTGTGTGTGTGTGTGTGTGTGTGTGTGTGTGTGTGTTTGTGTGTAGACTCATCTCTTATCACTCTAAATCACATATGTTATGTCAGAGGTATGGGACTACTGATGGTATTATTCTGATATTGTCCATGATTGTGGTTGGTTATTTTAATGTTTCCCATGAGCCTTTACCTGTGCCCACCTTGCTGGAAACCTCTTCTGAGGTTACACTCATGTTCAGGCATATCATGCTGCACAGCTTCACAATATGCACCCTACCCCGGTTAGATAGATGTCTTCTGCATTATTCATGTAAGGATGCTTATCTCACAAAAACATCCTCCCCATTGTTATGTCACCTTGTGTGACAATCACATAAAACACAGTTTCACTGCACAGTCCCTACCATACCATATAGATATGTGACTGGTGTTGCTACAACCATCTTCCATTGACATGCCCTCATCTGCAGTACATTAGGTTGTTTCACCTGTCCTCTTTCCCTGTGTTCATTCCTACAATTCATCTGTGTGTCCCTATTCAATACACACACTTCCCCTGAGTGTCCAATTTACATGTCAGTCCATGTACTATTACAGATCATTTTCACAGCTTCAGTACAGCATGCCAGGAATGGAATATCACAATACTCTGCACTGCAGATACACTGTCCTGTTCTGTGTTTGGACTATATGTTTCACATTCATACCTCTCAACTATCCACATATTCCCAGGATGTCCAGATGTGTACCTTATCAAATTTGTGTCTTTCTGCCATTTCACTGGGATGATCTCAGGACTGATGTGACTCCATATTACATACATTTCAGTTCAGACCTCTCAATTGTCCTGATTTTTGCAGAATGTCAAGTTTTTGTCTCAACCTTTTTGACATTTTCCTCATGAAATTTTGGTTTTCTGGCAAATCATTGGCATGTCATTGCAGATTGAAGTCAGACAATAATGATAAACATTTGAGTTTCAAACTTTATGTTCCTCAGATAATATGTGCTACTGTAAAACTGATCATTCTATCAACTTTATAGGTTTGTAAGAGAAATATTAGAATTTGTCCCTGTTTTTCGCTCTTTATTATTTATAGCTTTGTCCAGATTTCTTCTTCTGAGAGATTGAGAGGCATGTGAGAGTTTCATTCTACAACATTTGTATGCAACATCTTTGTCAAATATGTCCCTATTTCTGGTTAATTGTCCCTGCATTATGTTGGTCATTGTGCAGATGTGTTGAGCTAACAGATTGAGGGGTATCTGTGAAGGCCTGGTGATCACTGTGGCATTTCACACAATACTGCAGACCATACGTGCTCTTCTTTAAACAGAATTGCTATCAGCATTCTCTTACATGGTTTCCTGGCCGGCGACACTGTTGCCAGCCACGCAACCTCGCTTAGACATGCCACTCATCATTAATATGTATTGCTTGCTGCATCTCACTGTGCATCATCCCCCCCCACCCACACACACACACACACACACACACACACACACACACATACAAACACACAAATACACACATATGTAAAGTCCATGTAGACTTTACACAAAGCCCACATGGAGTTTACTGAATCCCTGACAGGGAGCCAGGTAACTTAGTATTCTATACACGAACCAAGAAACAGCTGTGCAAATCGACCAAGAAATCCAAAGTGAATGGAAAACCAGAAAGGTTGGGGTTTTGTTTAGTCATCTGATGAAGCCTGTAATAGGACGAAAATGTATGTGGTGAAAAACGTTAATGTGGTGTAGTTGTTCGAGTTCGTGTGTGTTGACTTTTGGAAAGTTGGACAAATAAAATTGTTTTTTTTGTACAAGAGATACTTTCTCGTTTTCCATTCACTTTGGATTTCTTAGTATTCTATACACGCCCACTGTGGTGATATGACGGGGGGGGGGGGGTTATCATTACTATTCTGTGATAGAATGGCTGTAATCATGTGTTTTTTAAGAACTCCTATTTAAATGTTGCACTGTTTACTTTTATGATAGTAGCACTGAGGAAGGGTGTTTGTGATCCTAAAGCTTTGCAATAAACATTGTTTTTTTTTGTCTTTTGGCATTGGATTCTTGAGTCTGAATGATAGGAGATACTGCTAGCCATGCCAGGGGAAGTAGGGTGGTGGATGACTTGTGCCAGCAGAGCTATTTGGCATTTTGTAAATAATTATATGTTATTTGTATATCAAACTGATTTGTACAGATGCTTGCACTGAAAATGTGTTTGTGAGGTTTGCCTGTGTTAAAATGTATCAACAGTGCATCCCACTGGAATGAAAATAAATGTACATGTATTATTGTAACTGAATTAAATGTATATGTTTTAATAGAAGATACTGGGACAGCAGAGGTTAACCAGCTAGCTTACTTTCAAAAAAATAAGGGAAATGTAAATGAGCTGTTATACTATGCAATGTTGCAATCTCTGTGGTCCCTTAGCTATGGTAGGACTGCACTGTGTGGGCTCTCCACTTTTTTTCTGAGTCTGGGATGGTGTTTATTTACAGTGAGCTTGGGTTTTATGAAGTGAAGTATTGATGATGTATATTTATGATTAGTATTTTTCAATAATTGATATACTAGCACATTGTTATTCATCACATTTCAATAGAGTCATGCAAGAAGGTTGGGGATTAGCATAATGGTTAAGGTCTTACCTTATAGACACATAGTACAAGGTTTTATTGTCACCTTTGGAAAGCATGGTTATGCTTAACATGACCTATTGGGATTGTTAATCTAGTGATCACCTATGAACCTTATTTGCATTGACAGAATGTTAGTTTCCCTTGGTAAGATTCAAAAAAAATAAATAAATAAACATTAGGCCTTTTTTTTTGGTTAACCAGGGTAGAGCACTCACTAATCTAAGCAGACCACTTTCAGACTCAGTCCAGATTTGCAAGATAAAATGAAAAAACAAAATAATAATTACAAATAATATGAAACTGTAAAGATAAACCATAGGTAGTGAAGTCACAAAAACGGAATGAAAATAAACTAATTATGACTAGTAATGAAAAGTTGAAAACAGATTATGCAGTAGGAAACCCAAAGATAATGGATGAGTACAGACAGTATAGGCTCAAACATATATAGATGATGTTCAGAGTGTTGTCACTGGAATAAGATGTACAGAGGTGACAGTTAAACTAGTAATCTGATGTTGTATCCTTCATTCACCCTCGGGATAGGGTCGCAGATCCGACCCTTGGATCTGGCTTGGCCTCTTTCCACACTTGGATCTGACTCTCAAGCTCCTCCCTCATACCCACAATAGCCTGCATCCACCCAACTGCCTCAAATCTCATTTGCCACTCAGAGAGTTGAGAAGCAGATTTCATTCTTTCAAGCTTTCAATAGTTTATTGGGTCTTGTAAGTGACTTTGGCAATTACTTTCCTCTCTCTAGTTTCTAGTGTGTGTGTGTGTGTGTGTGTGTGTGTGTGTGTGTGTGTGTGTGTGTGTGTGTGTGTGCGTGCGTGCGTGCGTGCGTGCGTGCGTGCGTGTGTGTGTGTGTGTGTGTGTCCATGTGCACTATTTTCTAACCTTTCTCTTTCTTTTAAAAACAAAAAAAAATTGTTTAGTTCTATTTTTCTTATGTTAACACTAGTTGTAAGTTAACTTTTGTAGTTAAGTTTAGAGTTATAGTTAAAGTTAGTAAAGTTAAAGCTAATAACTCTCCTTATAATTCTTTCTGGGGCTTTTGATCATCTATTTTTGGTGGGTTCTTTCTCCTTATGGCTGACAAACCAGTTCCTGTTTTTAAATGCTGCACTTCTTGTGGACACAAGATCCCCAGTTAATATGCCCACAAGGAGTGTATGTATTACCTGGGAGCTGACCATCTCAGTGCTGACTGTTCCATCTGTAAGGCTTTCGACCCTCGGAATTTAGCCAACAGATGGAACAAACTTATCCTAAGGCTCCTTATTCCTTCCTCAACTGAGGGTCAGACCCCTTCCTAGGCTTCTACCTCCTCAACCTTGGTTAAGGAGGCTAAAAAGAGGTCCCTAACCTGCTTCCCTGTGGGATGCTCCTGATTTTAAGAAGCCAAGTAAATTGGTGGAGTCCTCCTTGGATCCGCTAAAGTCTGCTCCCCTCTCAGATCCTAAAGCATCCTTGGATCTGAGGGAGATTATCACTATCTCTCTGACTCCATCAGCAGCTGCAACCTCGGACCCTACTGTTACGGATCCAAGGGGCTTGACAAAGTCACTGGCTCTTTCCTCTAGGTCCAAACACTCAAGACTACCATTGTTGACTTCATCCAGGTCCTCCAGAAGCTTGTCCAAGGTGGACATGGACAGGTTGATGAGGAGGTTTCTTAAGGCCCAGATTGAGATGGGGTTAGCCTCGGCTCCATCCCCTGTTGAATTTGTGAGCTACTCTAGTAACCCCATCAGGACTCATTCTCCAATCTGTCCCCTGGATTCAGAGCCTGGGGTTTCAGGACTGCCATATGAGTTGGATTTGGCTGGAAGGAAGATTCCTTCCTCGACACCAGGTATGCCCTTGACTAACCCTGTTCCAGCCTTGTCAGAGTAGAGTGAGTCTCAGAGCTGCGGTGTTGGTATCAGGTCTAGGGGACTGGGAATCAGTTCCATCCTTCTTGGAACCATCCGTTCCCTTGGGGGGCTTTGGCACTTGAAAGCTTGGGTTTGATCCCATCTGTAGGCCATGGATCCAGTGTAAGCCCTGCTTGTTTCTCTTTGGTAGATTCAGCTCCAGGTGATCTGAGTAGAGCTTCACTTGGTCCTTCAGCCTTTCAGGTACTGGTGAGGATCTTCTCCTGGGTTGGAGATTTGACTGTACATTTTCCTCAATCCACCCCTGTACCTCCATCAGATCTAGGCCTTCCTCTATCTCACCCTGCCATGAGTTGTCCCATTCCAAGTGACCTCCAAGAATTCCCTGCTCAGGAGGGATCCCTGTCTTCTGATACTTTCCCAGAATACCCTACTGAGGAGGTTCTTTGGAAGAGGACATGTAAAAGGAGCACATGGACTCCCCCAGGAGTCCTTAACCAATGATACTGACTTTAATGAGGGGGGAAGGATCCCCCAATCCCCACCTGAGTATGTCTCCTTAAGAGACACTTTGTACATTTTTAAGCAGAAAGGTGGGTTGTCTGCCCAACCTCCTTCCTCTGAGGAGTCAATTCTCTTGAAGGCATTTGGGACAGACCCATCTACATACTGGGTGACCCCCCTAACAGATGCTCAAGTGGATTTAATATCTTGCCATGCGTGGAAGGAACTGGACTCTATCGAGCCTATACCTAAGCAGCCCAATAGGTTTTTAGTTCCCCTATGGTCAATGCTATCATGGTGATGGTGGCCATCATGAAAGAGCTGGCAGAGGAGACTGGAAATGTCCATCCACCAAAAATTTGTCCAAAGTGCTGGACAGAATAGGGACATGCATTTATGCCTCAGCAACCTTTGTGCTGAGGTTGTTAAACTATCTAGTGCATTTTACTCAGCTCCAGAGGGACCTGGTCAGAGAACTGACAGCTTCTCTCTCTCAGAGTCCATACCTGCGGAGGACTTTAAGAAAGTTTCTCCCAATCTGGCCACTCTTCATCCATTGCCAATTCTTCAATAAGGTTAATCTCCCATAGCACAGAGGGCACCTTGGAAGCAGCCAGTTCAGGACTTTTGCTGAGGAGGCATGTCTGGATGAGGCTATGTGAGATCAGGACTTTCCCTAAGGAGGCATGCCTGGATGAGGCTATTTGATTTTGTGGAGCCCTTTAAGGCATTGTTTGTCAATGCCTGTTGCGATGGCTCCTCCCTTTTTGGGCCTTTGGTTATAAACACCCTCACCCACAGCAAAAAGGATGGTCAGACCCTTTCTGCTGTTGGAATCAAGTGCTTTCTACCCCCAGAGGTCCTTTTCCAGAAACCAGCATGCGGGCAAGAAAATTTGGTTCCACAAGCCCCTAAGGCCTTTCCAGGACCCACGTGGAGAACCCTCTGCTAGAGGCAGAGGACGGGGGTTTGATGATGAATGCCACTCTAGAAGCTGAGGGGGTCTGCAGAACCAAGGCTTTAGAGAACCCCCTTCCAATAAGCCCTGCAAGCACTCTGAATTCAAGAAGCCTCCCAGACATGCCACCTGGTCAATGGGAGCAGGCAGTACAGGAAATTCAACAGCTGCTGCAAAAAAGAGTCATCCAGGAGGTCCCAACAGGACAGAGAGGATTCTGAACCTACTCCCATTTCTTTTTAGTGCTGGAAAAGAAAGGGGATCTAAGACCCATGTTGGATCTCAGCAGATTAAACAAATACGTAAAGGAAGCGAGGTTCCAAATGGTTACGGTTCAGTCCATTCTGCTGTTGTTGCACAAGGACAATTGGATGTGCTTGCTAGATCTCAAGGACGCGTACTATCACATCAGAATAGACACTCCAGGATTTTCCTGCACTTCTGGCAAGGAGCTAATCATTACCACTTTAGAGCACTGTCCTTTGGACTCACCCAGGCTCCCGGTTGTTCATCAAATGCATGGTGGAGGTACCCGCTCACCTAAGGCTCAAGGAATTCCAGGTGTTTCCATATTTAGATGATTAGCTCCTACTCATTCTATCCTGGAAAATAGCTCTATTTGTGTCACTCTTGCCACTACCGCCAAGAGGATTTCTGAGCTTCATGCTTTATCTTTTAAGCCTCCTTACATCTTATTCCATAGGGGTAGAGTGTCCTTACACAGAAATCCATCCTTTAGGCCTAATGTGGCTACAGAAAGTAATATCAATCAGTCCATTCCACTTCCAGTGTTCTTTCCCAACTTTTCAAACAAAGAGAAATATCTTCTTCACTTTTTAGATGTTCATAGACAGCTCCATTTATATTTACACAAGACCGAGTACTACAGAAAGTCTGATTTGCTTTTTTTAGCTTTTTCTTTGAATAGACTATTGAAAGTTACCCTGGCAAAATGGATTTCAGATTGTATCTCCTTTATTTATTCTTCTAGAGGGTTGCAGTTACTTAAACCCCCAAGGGCACATTCTACCAGGGCCATGGCTACATCCTCAGTGTTCTATGCCAGAACCAATACTGACAACATTTGTGTCGCAGCTACATGGTCTAATAACCACACCTTTGTGTCACATTACAAATTGGATGTTAGTTCCAGGAGCAGGGCTTTTTTTGGCTTTATGGTGCTCCAGCATGTCCTTCCATGAGGGACACCCAAGGCTCTCGTATCTGGGGACTCTGACCCTATCATGAGGGTAAATGAAGGAGACAACATCAGATTAAAAATGTATGCCTTACCATAACTTGGCATCTATGTTGTCTTCCTTCATTCATCCTCACTTTCCCACCCAACCATCCCCCTGCCTTTCTTCTTAAGGAACCTGGATGAGCTCAGGACTTTTAAGTCCTGTGTCTGAGCCTCTTCTGACAGTCTTTTGCATTTGAGTGTGGCATGACTGGATTTGGCAAACTTGATGTGAGGCAGCTGGGTGGGTGAGGGGTATTGTGGGTGTCACGAAAGGAGATACTGCCAGACCAACTATCTGGAATGTTGTAAATAATCATATGTCATTTGTGAATATTAACATGATTCATATAAGATGTTTGTCTTATAAATATATTAGAGGTGTATGTCATATAAGATGGTTTGTACAGACATGTGCGGAAGAGGTATTTTACAAAGTGCTGTTTGAAATGTATCCATGGTGTACCCTACTGGAATATAAGAAAAATGAACATACACTATTACAGCTGTTTAAATGTATATATTTTAACAGGGGAAACTATAATACAGGAGGTTAACTTGCAAAACTTCAGAAAAATATCTGAAATTAAATTAATTTATGGCTAGATCATGTTGTCTTTCAGTTTTAGTGCAGCAATGAGACACAGTATCTAAAACTAAGGAGCTTTCTGTATTGTCTTGGAAGTGTTTTATTGTTTTATGACTTTGACCTGCCATAGATCTGAGGAAAAGCTCTTGTCTATGTATTTTCACAGGTAGATGCTAAAAACTGCCAGATTCCAGCAGTGGAGGATTTTACCTGGGATAGTCAGATGACAAGAAATGATGTCATTCTGCAAACTATCCCAGCAGTAATATTTGAGATATTAATCTGGGAAGTGTCTTAGTGAGAGGCAGTATTCTGTATTCTGTCTTTGACCTGACAACAACAACTAGAGAAAATCCATTCACCACATCTTCCCTCCTCTGAGTAAGTAAGTCTAGGGAACAATATTAATCTCTTAGATATAGTCAGGAATATAGCAAAGCTTAGCTTAGACATTTTCCTTTCTTTATTTGAGACTGTCCTGCAATGCTGCTTTAAATATTTCTTGTGATTTTTGAATTCTGATGTCATTGTAAATATACATTTAGTATTGTCTTATTTTATTATTTATTATTAAATATATTTAAACTTTTCATTGTGGCTGACCTGTCTAGAGATATTTAAGTTCTGAGAGTACTTGCATATTTATTTGGTGACACTGCGAGCCACTCCTAATAGCATTGCTCTTGGTCAAACTACCATTTGTATTAATAGTAAAATTACACAATAAGACTGCACACCCTTTGTTAAGGGCCTTAAAATAGTTGATAAGGAACTGGCTGGTGGCAGAGATAACTACTTATAATCTGGGCAAAAGGGACCATAGCTAGTAAACCTGTGCTAGCCTTTCCCAGGTGTGTGTATGTGTAAATTAAACCTCAAATATTGTGTATGTCAGCTACTTGGCAGGGACACAAAGCACTAGTTGAACAGAGAGGGTGCTGGAGGCCTTGGCTTGGCCACTCAGCTGAGATCTCAACTCTATAGCTGTGCCAGTGGGGAGTCTTATTGGGGATCTAGAGAAAGAGAGAGAAACCAGCCCAAGACTGAGTGTGTTCTCTGTGTGCTCTTAAGGGAAATTGCACTTGATGCAGAAAGCTGCATCTAGTAACTGTGTGGGTATCTTGTCATCCTCCCAATGTACGTCCCCCACTGGTGCCATTGGTGAGGATTGAGGATCCTTGATTACTGGTCCAGTGGTGGGGCATCACAATGGGTATGAGGGAGGAGCCTGAGAGTCCGATCTGAGTCTGTGGAAAGTGGCCGAGCCGTTTCCAAGGTTCGCATCTGAGACCCTATCGTAAGAATGAATGAAGGAAGACAACACAGATGCCAAGTTATGGTAAGACATAACTTTTTATTATACGTTTTACAATACTTAAATCTAGTATTTTCAGTTCTGATGTTTTCCTGTTTTTGTAGTCCCCTACCCCATATCTACAGCTTTTATGATTTTGAGAAGGCTTGTGGAATTGCGTCTGGAATGATTTGGTACTTTTCATTTTCTCCCTCTCTGTCTTTTTTTTTTTTTAACCAAAAAATGCATTCCTTTCCTCTCTCAGTGCCTTTTAAACTTTGCAAACAGTTTTGATATTACAGTTTTCTAGGAACTGTTCCTTGTACTAATTGCTTAATAGTTACCTTTAAAAATATATGAAGTTTGCTTGAACAGCTACATTTATTCATTCACACAACATGCAAGAGTGTATAATTAAGTGATAAAGATGGTGTGTAGCATGAGTAAAGAGGTCAGTGTAAATCTGGAAGGAATACTTGTCTTTGAGCAATACAATATGCTAATGCATTCTAATATGAGACATCTTTTAAAGTGTTCTCATACTGGCAATAAACCTTATTCAGAAGCCTGTGTTATGTTGGACACAGAAGTATAGTTACTGATATATTTCTAATTTTGGAGGACTCCATCTGATTTCTAGCAGCTCTGAGACACAAGCATGTCACTTTCAACTGTTAGCTTCACTCCCCATTAGAATACTTGCTAATCCCTACTAATGCCTTGGATTGGTAGCCAGTGCATTTGTGTCCGCTGTCAGAATACATCCGTCATCTAGGATTAAGTCACTGAACCAGGGAAGTGCTAATGTGTAGCAGACAGGTTGTAGCAGATCACTTGGGATAAAGGTCTCAGTGGAAATCAGAGTATAAAGACTGAACTATTCAAGAACTGAACCATAGTACATCTTGCATGTGCTTCTACTACCTTGTGCCAGTTGTACTGAAAATACGGCAGTCATGACTGGATACATTACAGATTAGAGAGTGAACAGGCTGTTGTACCTGTCTGCATCCAGGCTTTAGACACAAGTTTGTGTTTTAGTTTCCTTTTTCAGTTGTTCTTTTACCAGCTAGCATAAAGGTTTCTGTTTGTACATACTGTGAAGGTATAATTAATAGATTGTATTTAGATTTGTAAATATTAAGCAGTCAGTGCATATCTCCTTTAGATATTTTTTCTACTGCTTTGAAGTATCCTTTGTCATAAAACCCTCAGTGCCATCTTTTCTGTGGAATATCAGTCCTTCTTACATTTTATAACCATTTCTGAGGAATCTGTGTGCTCTTCTCTGACCTGTGTTTGATGCGCAACCTGTTGTCTTAGTTTACATCTGGGAAATTTCAGGGCCTCTTTTACACATATCTGGATAATTTTCATATCTGTAGAATTCTGATGTTACGTTCATGCTGTGGTGTAGCTGGAATGACCCTTGTTTGGCAGTCTGTTATAATATTTCTTTATGAAGCTGTTTTTATCCAACTCCTACTGTCTAACAATCTGTGCATTTTTTTCACCAGTGTTTATATATTGCAGTGTTTTCATGAAAGCAAGGGTTTGCTGATATTCACAGCTGTGATTGTAAACTTAACTGTAACACAGCACAATTTGCAGTCTGTTACTCAGATCTTTTGTGTGCAGCTCACATTGTTTAAGCTGTATGCAAAATAATTTAATAGAATATTTAATGACTACTCCCTGGGGGCATAGTGGTTACCTGCTCTATGTGTTTAGGATGGCCTCACAGATCATAACATGTAGTGATGTACTTTGTGCAGAGTAATTTAATACACAGGTAGTACCTGTACAGCCCCTGCCATTTATTTGTAGTGCATTATGAAAGTGCTCATGTCAATGGCTACCCTCCCCAGCATCACATAATTAAATGTTATGCTTATTACTTATGGCAGCCCCATCCTATCCCATGAAATTATTTTAAACGTGTATATATATATATATATATATATATATATATATATATGTACACACACACACACACACACACACACACACACACACACACACACACACACACACACACGTTCAGAGGTGAGTACTAAGCTAGCTGCCCTTGTGGACCATTTTAAGCCTATCCAATTTCCTTTTTGTTCTTGAAATAAAATATCCCATTTGGTTATAGATTGCCCTTACCCATCCATGGTCAATAATTTTATATATATATATATATATATATATATATATTACCCCTAATGAGAGTAAGTGTGACCATACCATAGATAGTTTCCTAGATCTGTTAGCTAAAGTGATTTTATCTGGACTAAACCTTTGTACTCTTTTTCTTGTTAGTCCTGTCACCTTCTGGGTCACAGGTGGGATAAAAGACTTCATTCGAGCCCTCTGGATTACCTCTGTTTTCATTTGTAGTACAGGGGTAATCCTTGGGTAAATTTTCTGTTTCTCATCCATAGCTCTAAGCTGCCCCTGAATATGGACATGGTTAAACTTTGTTTTATGTGGATGGAGAGTCTATTCCACAACAGCAATATCCTTTGCAAGATATACATTTAACTCCACTATAAAAGAGGTTTAAATCCCTATACTGGGTATTTTTGATGCCATTTGACTTGTTGTTGTGCAGTAAAGCCATCAGTAATGGGTTGGAAGATGCCTTGTATGCCAGAGACAGGTCACCTCTTAGCAGTCTGTAGGATAACCGAGTATAGCGACAAGGATTTGAGTCCATCCATGTAGGACATGTTGCTTAGGCCTTGTATCCTTTCAGTGAGGTATTTAGGTATTTAGTTGACTAGGTATTTAGTGCTGGACATCCTCCAGGACTCCCAAATGAAATGTTCCCTCATAAGGTTGAGGGTTTCTCCAAATAAATTGTCTTCAGAGGGGAACCTGCAAAACTTTCTCCGTCTGAGCTGTACTTGATACAGAAGACTAAGAACTATAGGCTAGATGTTCTTCATCCTACAACAAGATTCTGATTCCCTAGATGAGAAAGAACCACTGTTTCTCTTAGTGAGTCTGGTACCCATATAAGAAGGCTGAAAAGGTCTTGTGAGCTCTGCCACATGGTAAATAGCTTCTGTGATGGCCTACAATCATATGTCCTTGGCTCCTGAGATAAAGACCAGCATAAAGTCACCACCACTCAGAAGATCAGCTATAATCTGCCAATCTGTCTCCTGTTCTGGGTTTGTGAACAAGAGTTATTAGCAGTGAATCCTTTCCACCTGATTGTACCACCACTTCAGTGAGATGTTCAAATCTGTCACCCTGGCAACATTGACTTCAGCTTCTCATGCATCAGTTCCCTGGAACAGGACCTGGGAGGATGTGTTAACAACTGGCAATATCTCTGCTTCTGAAGTAGATGGGCAAAGGCTGGCAGATAAAGCAGTCACTAAGCCCAGAGGCTGGGGAATGACCTCAAAAGTTATGACATCCTTGGACTTATCTGATGCTATTGGAGCAGCCTTTTTCTTCTTTGAGGCATCCTTCTTAAGGGTTATCTCTTCTTCAAAATTTTAGTGGCAGTGCTCAGTTGTCTGTACCTTTGTGAGAGGTACAGACTCTCCTGTGGACCTGAACAGCTGTCCTAACTCAGAAGCCTGAATAACAACAGCTTCCTATTTCTTTTGTGTTAGCCACCATAAAATCACCATAAGTGTGGAAGTCTACTGCAAGGTGCAACTCCCAGATAGAAGTAATTTCACTATAAAGCCTTATGAAAGCTGGTATCTTCAACTAAAAAGGTTTTTCATGATTACAAGAGACATGGCCCATGAAGCAGAAACAGTATGCTTGGAAATCTTTCATAAGCAAAACACAGTCTAATCAACGCACTAAAAGAAATAGAAAAGAAATATTTCTCTGGCCAGGGAATTTATCTTTTGTAGTCTTATCTTGAAAGGAACTCTGAGACCAAAGCTAGACTGAGTGATCACAAACGTTCTCACTAAAGTATAACATTTGCCTGTAATAAAATAAGAACTGAAGATAGTGTATGTTGGCTGTCTTATCCAGGTTGCAGGGATGCATTTCTGACTAGAGAGGAATCAGACCATGCCAACATGTCCACAGAGCTCTGCAAGATGAGATAGCTGGGCTCAAACCTAACAGGGCCTAATTCCCATAGATCAAGAATACTACTGCAACAGGGATCCATCCAAAGAACATTGTGATGTTACAGGGCAGTGAATCCAAAAAAGCAAAATGTTATGCAATAGGGCTGCTGTAAATTACTGGAGAACCAAATACAGTAGTGCTGCATTCTGTAAGTGTCGGTGTACCTCAGCAGGGACTGTACTGTGGCAGAAAGTTGATAACTACACATTAACTGACACAGCAAAATAATCTGTGGTCTGGGCAGTGATGCCTTACTGAGGTCTGGTATGAGATAAGGCTGAGATACATCACTCCAGACTGTAATGTAACAGGGTTGTGACACTTTACTGGGGAATTAGCATTCACAAGGCAGTGGTACTGTAGTGGGGAATGTAATGTCATTTGGTGGTGGTGCTTCGGTGAGAAATAAGACTTGGCTGTTGCACCTCAGTGGTAAATACAATGAAAGGTTGGTGGTCCCTTACCAAGAACTGTCATGAGGAAGAGCTGTGGTATTTCAGAATGGAATGCTGTATGATTTTGTTGAGGTACCTCATTATGGGAGATAATACATCAGTGGAGAGTGGACTATCTCAGTGTGGAGTGTCATGCGGTAATGCAGTGGTACTTCAAGGGATTGTAATGTTAAAAATCTGTGATACCTTAAGATGGGAGTGTAATGTGATAGAGCTGTGGTACCTCAGTCAAGTTTGTAACATGAAAGGATTCTGGTACCTTTGTGGGAAAGGATAGAGCTGTGGTTTCTCAGTGGGGAAGGCAGTATTATATTATTGCTGTGGTGTCTCAGTAGGGAAGGCAGAATGATAGAGCTGGTGTGCATCAGTGGGGAAGGTAGTATGATACAGCCATTGTGCCTCAGTGTGGAGTTTTGCTGGTAGCCTTTTATACGGGATCATGTTGTAGAAGGGATGAGAATTTGTCCTTACTCTTAGTCTTCTGTGATCTCAGAGTTAGTATATATAATTAGCAAGGAGTGTGGGGGTGCAGGGAGCAACTGCCCCCGAAAAAACTAATTTTATTTTTGTATATTTTTGATAATTTTAGATTCACTCTAAAATGACTGCCCTTTGCAGGTTCTCTGTCATGACTGTTTGATATTTTGGGGTAGAGCACTGACCACATTTTACCAATTTCAGTCTCAGCCCAAATTTGTCTACAATAACCCTTTCTCCCATTTCCTTTCATTTTGAAGTAAAACATATAATACTTATGTCTAGGTTAGTTGATTCTTACTGCATCATCCATTCATCCATCCACCCCCCTCTTTTCCCCACTTTTGCACATAGGGTCAGGGTGTCACATCAACAGTGACTATTGCCTTGAGCCAGTTTAATAGTAAATGCTCAAGGATAAGATACATTCTTTCACCCTTTGTGAAACATTCATTAATGCTCATGTCTTGGGTTGTCCTTCCAGGTCTTGTCTCCTTCTGTTAATAAATATTAGTGCTGACATCTAAGCACATTTTCATTATCTGTACTTAATGAAAATCTGTGTTTAGGATTGCCCGTTCCACCTACCATTCCTTGTAGAATAAGGGTCACCTTTCCACTTTGCATACCTTTGTAAAACTTAATATCACTGTGCATGTCTAGGGCAGTCTAAGCAGCAACAAGTACATTGTGTTGGCTAAGCTTCATTTAGCACTATGCTGAATCAGTCTGGGATTGTTGCAAAAGTGATTCAGGGAGAAAATGCTTATACAGCTCATTTAAATATGGCTAGTGTCATATTATACATCTGTGGAGTAAATGTATTTATGTCAGAGTCAGCTACAGATGGGCACCAACAGAGGCAGAAACAGGGTAGAGGAAAGGGGCAGGCAATAGAGGAACTCATAACTGCATTCCTTACTTGTCAGCATATGCTGCTTGCTTTGTACAGCACAGAGAGGATTATGCCTCATGGTAATATGTGCACCTTAACATTAGAGCACAAATCTGACACCAGCACTGCTTTTTTTTTTTTTTTTTGTGCAAGGTGAAGCTTATCATGACAAAGCTGACATACCTCTCAGCTTTTCTTATTCAGAATGTGATGTCAAACATGAAGCACAAGACTGAAAATGCAGAAATACAATTAAATCAAATACACTAGTCTGTATAATGCACAAATCTGTGTGAATTTCTGCTTCAAATTTTCACTAAGAATGGGGAATATTGCCGTTTCAACACAATATAGGATAGAGTGAGGATCTGCCTTATAATGTGCAAAATTTTAGAGGCTTTCATGCCATTGTGCTGTTTCCAACAAAGTGAGGCATTGAGTTAGTTACACCTTATTGAACTAAGCAGCATTCAGTGGAATGGGCATTTTGTGATTTGCAAACTCATATCCCACTGTGTACTACAAAGAGTATTAACTTCTAACAAATATTATGTTGAGTAGTTTTTCTTTGGCAACACAGTGGCTTAGTTGTTAAACTCTGTCATCACAACTCAGAGCTGAACTTGGGTCACTGTATGTAAGTTTACATGAACTCAATGTGTCTGCATGAGTTTTTTTTCAACTACTCTGGTTTCCTCTCACATCCCAAAATATAGATAGAGAAATAGACAGATAGCTTACAAAGGTTTTATTAGTGTTCGTCACACTGAATGGTGAAAAAGGCGGTACAATTGTTTGAAAATCAGCTGTACTGTTTAAAGTTTGGGAAATGTGTCCTTTTCCCCCACTGTAGTGCAATCTTGGGGATGTTATATAATTAACAGAGAATGTGGGGGGAGCAGGGGGGCTTGTTGCTACATCAAAAAAAAAAGTTGTTCAGGGTTGTTTTTCTTTAAAGGTTTGCAGTTTTGTCATTACATGTTCAGTAGGCTGAGATTTGGATCTATGACATTTTGATGAAAGGCCATAAATCCATATCTGTATATATATATATATATATATATATATATATATATATATATATATATATATATATATACTTCTAAACATCAAAGTACACAAATCTCGAATGGTTTAATGATTGATCCCAAAAGACAAAAAGCTAAAACACTGAAAGAAACAGCCCCTGCTAATTATGTATACCAACTCTGAGATCACTGTAGAGTGGGGAAAGGGCAAATTCCCTGATCTACATTTTTCACATTCTTGCAAGGACTTAACACCATCAGAAACAATTAAATGAGTTTCTATCACTTCTGTTAGTGTTAAACACATTCAGGATTATGAAAGTTCAATTATATGGAGTTTTTCCATATATATATATATATATATATATATATATATATATATATATATATATACATATATACACATACATATATATAGATATATACACATATACACAACACACACACACACACACACACACAAACACATAAATACATATATATATATATATATATATATATATATATATATATATATATATATATATATATATATATATAGCTATACATACATACATCCATATAAATATATATATATATATATATATATATATATATATATATATATATATATATATACACACACACACACACACACACATATGTATATATATATATATATATATATATATATATATATATATATATATATATATATATATATATATATACATATACACATATCCGTATTCATCAAGGATACCTACACCTCCAGGTTAGTGGTGCAGCATGATACCTCTGAGATCATCCATGTTCAACTAACATCGGGCAAATCTGCAATGCAAATTGTGGCCTGCTACAGATCACCCTCCATGACCCAGGACCACCACTCCACCTTTCTGGAGACACTGGAAAACTTGAAGGTCCTACCGAACACCCTGATATTAGGCGGTTTCAGTTACCCTACCATTCACTGGGAAAACTACTTGAGTACAAATTCCCAGGCCCAGCGCTTTCTGGAATTCATCAACTCATGCCCTGGATCAGCTGGTAAAATCCCCTACAAGAGGTGAAAACATATTGGATCTGGTCATCACCAACATGGGCAGCAGGTGTTCCACACCGATGGTCAACCCGTCACTGGTTAGATCAGGCCATAAACTAATCACTCTGGATGTCCACAGCCCACCACCACCCCCAACTAAGGAAACCACAGTAAAAAACTTTTCTAAAGCAAACTTCACCTTACTTAAGACAGAGGTGGTAAGTTTCACAGCCCCCACGCTATAGGATAACGCTTCCCAAGATGCAGAAACCTTTACAAATGCACTCTATGAGCACCTACAAGGATGCATGGATCGTGCCATCCCTAGCAAAACCAAGGCTCACTTCTCTAACAGAAGGAAACCAGTTTGGTGGACCTCTGCAATAAACAGGCTATACAATAGAAGGAAGAAACTAGTTCAGAAAAAAAGCAAATCCCAAGAAGGAAAGACATCCCTGATCAGTATCAGTAAGAAACTAACGTCCCTCATGAAATCATCCAAGGTTAACTTCGAAAGAAAAATAGCCAAGGATTCAAAATATAACCACAAAGCCTTCTATAGCTATGTTAAGAATCTAAGTGGCAACTCGCAGATATGCACTGAACTAGTGCAAAATAGCACAAAATATACTGAACCTACTGATATTGCCAGGATCCTGGCAGATAGATTCAGTGCAAACTTATCCCCCCCTCTCACCTCCAAAAGGGCTCACAATAATACCGG